>NC_133052.1:3801153-4117500 GCF_048771995.1 Taeniopygia guttata | reverse complement strand
GAGGAAGGAGCCCCCAGCCCAGCCCAGCTCCCTCCTTCCTGCTCCGGGGTGATGCTGGGGAACCAAACCTGTCTGAGCACACCAGCAGAGCCCACGGGTGGTCCCTCCCTCCCCCCCCCCTCTGCCCACTCTGTTCCCCACAGCCCCAGATGTCCCACGGAGGGCTTCAGGAAGGCAGAGCCCGGAGCTGACCCTCTGGCACCTGGCCCAGGACACGAGCAGGGCACAGGGCACTGCTGCCACCTCCTACAGGGGACAGCATCGTCCCGGGAGAGGATTGACTAAGCATTCCCTAGCACGACTTAACCCAGAGGGAGCTCAGGGATCTCTCTGGGGACAGGTTACCTGCCAGGTGAGCTGCTGCACCAGCTCTGAACATGGGAGACTTCAGGCAGAGAGGAAATCTCGCACAGCACGAAACTGGGCAGAGCCTTCCCCTGCCCTGGGATTCACTGAGCTCTCAGCAACCAGCCAGAAGTGCCCCCAAGCACGGAACTCTGTGCCATGAGCAGGGATTTGCCAACATCCCAGACCCTTCCCAGGCAGCAGAACCACGGTTTGTCCCCTCCGTGCTCCCCAGGCCATCCCAGTCCTTGAGCACATCCTCTCTTCCTGGGTTTACCTTCCCCAGGAGTTCTGACCCATGAAATTACAAAATAAATACTCCCTCTGTCCTGGTGGGCTCCAGGACCAAAAGCCACACTCAGACACAGCCCAGGCAGTGAATTCCAGGGAATGGTGGCCACTCGGGCTGGGGCTGCTGCTCCTCTCTCTCTTTTCCTGGGAATGAGCAGCTCCTGGAGCTCCTGACCCCCTTTGGAGGAGCCTTTGCTCCCGAAAATTCAAATCCCAGAGAGCTCCAGAAGCTCCCCCAGCTGAGCCACACCGTCCTCTGATATGCATCTATTTAAAGTATATATTAAATCCCCTGTCTGGAAAGACTCCCAGTACCCGACTTTAAACAAAATCCCTCCTTTGTTTGTTTGGTTTTTAATCAAGAAAAGGTATTTAATATTAAATAGAACATTTATTGCCTTGTAATTATTTTACTGTAGCCAGGTATTCTAGCACTGAATGGAAGATCTTTTTCCATCAATCTGCTGTATCCAAAGTTTTGTATAAAGTTGTAGAGGTCGATTTTTTTTTATTTTATATTCAGAAAATTTCTCTTTTTATAAGCATTATTTATTATACAATGTATATACTTGAGTTAACTAAGATTATATATTATATAAATTTATATATTTGGAGAAAAATATATTTCAACTTCCATTTTTTGTGGTACATCATTAAAGAAAAGGTGAAAATTCAAAAATATGCACTTGCCAGCGTGTGTGGTTTGGCTCTGAGGGCCCTGCTGAACAGCTACAGAGCAGTGGGTCATGACCCAGCTGCTCATGGACAGGGAATCATGGAATCCCAGAATGGTTTGGGTTGGAAGGAACCTCAAGGGTCACATAGTTCCAACTGCCTGGCATGGGCAGGGGCATCTGTTATAGGAATCAAGACAATGATGGCAAAAAGAAGATATTTTACAGCTGAGACTTTGATTCAGGGAGTGCCAGGGTACAGTGTGCACAACTGAGATCCAGCACAGAGTCATGGAACCCTTGGGGTTGGAGAAGACTTCAAGATCATTGAGTCCAACCATTCCCACCACTGGCCCCTGTCCCCAAGTGCCACACCCACACAATCCCTCCAGGATGGGGACTCCATCCCTGCCCTGGGCAGCTGTGCCAGGGCTGAACAATTTTCCATGAATAAATCCCATCTAACCCCCCCCTGGACCAGCCTGAGCTGTTCCCTCTGCTCCTGTCCCTGTTCCCCGGCTGTCCCCTCCTGGCAGGAGCTGTGCAGAGCCAGAGATCAACTAAAGCAATGGATCAAACCAAATTCCAGACCCTGCACACCCCCCACATGTACTCACAGGCTGCCTCTGAATCACCTTCCAATGCTTTGGACAGACAAAACCCACATTTTCTGATATAAAAAACCTGTTCTCCTGTCCATGAATAATTCTGTGGGTGTTTCTGCAGCATCCCCTCACATCAGCAATGCTTTTAAGTGCACGCTATTTTCCACTGCATTGGCCTCAAATGTACCTGTCAAAGGGCAAAATAAATATAGAA
Organism: Taeniopygia guttata; assembly: GCF_048771995.1. NCBI lineage: Eukaryota > Metazoa > Chordata > Aves > Passeriformes > Estrildidae > Taeniopygia > Taeniopygia guttata. Next base: position 4,115,371 of record NC_133052.1, on the reverse strand, counting down.
TCACTCATGTTCTTGCCCTGATCCCCAGATTACACCCAAAGCCATCCCATGGAGCCACATGCAGGATGTCAGGGTGTCTCTGCTGGTGCCACCACCACTCACATGTCCTTACCTGGCCCGTGGAGGGGTCTGGACTTCACAGCTCAGGGGGTGAAGCTCTCCCTGTCTGCCCACCTGCCCCAAACCTTCCTCCACCCCACACTGTGCCCCCAAACCCATCCCAGCACCTTCAAATCTGCCTCTGCTCAACAACTCCATTTCAGGGCCACATTTCTGGAAAGTTCAAGATGAAACAGGGTAAGGAAGGGGGTGAAGAATTCAGCCCTTACATTGAAAGCAATATTGTGTATTTATTATACATTTAAAGTCTCTCTGCCAAGAGGAGCCATGGAGAACACACAGGTGGTGGGAAGGTGCTGCCCTTCCCTTGTGCCACCTGCAGGGAACATCTCAGATGGAGATTTTGGAACAGAGGTTGGAGTGGGTCAGTGTCACACCCAGCAGCCCAGCCGGGTTTTCCAGCCTTCCCCAGGTGTGGGATACCCCCACCCTACACACACAGACACACACAGGGCCTCCTCAGCCCTGCAGAGCTCACACAGCTCCAGAATGGGCTGGACCAGAGTGCTCTCACTAACTTCTGTCACAGTAAGAGGGGCCAGCTGCTCAGGCTGGGCTAAATTCACTCCATCCACACTCAGGCACACTCTGAGCACCCCCCTGGCAGCAGCAGCCCAGGGGCAGCTCTGCTTCTCACACACACCAGCACCAGACACAGATGGCACCCAGGTCATCACAAGGAGTTGTGCTTTTTATTGAATCCACTGAATGTGCAATTAAACCAGATATTTATTCATCAGTATAGTTCTGGACACAGACACAATAAGGTTTACATCATTTACTCTGAAATATAAGTTACTGTGTGCTGCTGTCACTCGGACTGGCAGAGGGAAGGGAGGAACAAATAAATTCACGAGATCATACACAAAATGAGAGGGAACCACCACTGGGACTCACAACAGCATCACAACACAACAGCACTGCCAGAGGAGCAGAGTGGAGTGGCTGAAACACCCCAACTGCTGTGAGCACACTGAGGACAACAGTACCTCCACCTGGGCCTGAAGGACGTGGGGCACCCTCCTCCCCTGGGAACACCCCTCTGGACACCACTGCTAGCCCTTACAGTGGGCCTGCTCGAGTTTAGGAAGCTACACTGACTAACAGCTGCTAAATGGCTTTGATTTGATGCCCCACCACACTGAGGTATGTTCCAGGAACCTTCTGGAAGGAGTGGAGCCCAGGGGAGCAGCCTCAGCATCTCCCTGAGGCCACAGGAGCACGGGAAGGAGCGTGGAGCAAGGTTTGATACATTCCTTAATTCAGTGCAAAACATGGCAATACACATCTCGTGCACCTGCAGAGCCTGGCTTCCTCTCTGCCTCTAAGGAGGAATTTCAACCTTTGGTAACATGAAAAGGGATAAAATGAGGCTGGAGGATACCAAAGCTGCCAACTACAGGAACTCAGGAAGAGCTGGAGGCTGGAACCAGCATCGCTAAAACTGTTGTTGAATTAACAACAAGGTTTGATGCCTTAAATACTGGATTTGGAAATTTCCTCTACTCTGATCAACACTTCCCTGCCCTCTTCCAGTCCCCAGTGCCACCAGCAGGGTCCCATCAGGCCCCAAAATACCTGGATATAAATAAAGTGGGTGCAGCAGCCAGGCACCCCTGGAGCTGCACTCACTCCTGTGTGCTCTGTCCGTGGGTGTGGGTCTGGCTCAGACACCAGTGAGGGCTGGGGTGGCACCACAAAAAGCTTCACCTGACCAGGATCAGACAGAGCAGTGCTTCAGCATCCCTCCACCAGACTGGCAGGTTTATTGGAAGTCAGAATCCCTTTCCTACTGCAGGAATGCTGGACACAAGTGTGTGTCAGCCCCAAACCTCACAGGATATTCCCACTGCTCACCCCTAAATGCACAGAGACAGAAGCACAGTGTTCCAGGAGACACTCCCACATGACATCAGAATATGAAAGACAAAGAATAAAAGTACTGTATTGCACTACACATGCAGGTTCCACATGGGGCTCTGGGGATCAGGGGAGCATTTCACTTTGTCCAGTGTGTTGAGCACAGAAGAATAAAGATCCCAGTGTTTGTTCTCCAGGTTGGTCACTTTTCCAGCTGTTGATCTTGCACTTGGTCCACCTTCAGTCTAGGGTAGGGACTCTTGCAAAAGAAGCCAAATCCATCAGGAAAGCATCATGCACATGTATAAAGCATCAAGCACACACTGGAACCCACTCACATGTAGCCAGGATAGATAGTGGTGTGAGTTTCCCCAGCACAGGTACTGCCCTACATGTATTAGAAAGTCATTCTCTAGGAGATGCCACTGTCCCACTGGGCTCAACTACTCCCTGTGGCACCTATGGGGAAAGAGTAGGACATCCTTCTCTCAGACAGGAGACACAAGAAACCAAAATTCCAGATTTTAGATAAACAGCTGGATTTTAGCTCAAGCAGAAGCTCTTTTGATTTACTTTAGTTAAAGAAAGGTAAATTGTGGCCCAGTATCTCATGGACGCTTTAAAAGTCAAAGGTAAATTCAGAAAAGCAGAGAATTCAGGCATGCAGGTTCCCAAACCTTCAGGACCTCCCCCCTCCCAAATTGCTCTAAGAACTGATGTGATACAGCTCTGACAATACAGAGGGGCCAACAAAGAGAGCAGATCCATCCCACTGCAGGCTCCCCTCAGAGCAGCTCATTTCTGAGCAGAAAAGAGAATTTAAACACTGCTTTAAAATAAAAGTACTTACGTTCCTTCTTCTCTCAGAAGAGCCAAGAACTTCTTCACCCGGTACTCAGGATCCATCTAAACACCAAACCAGACAGATCCCATTAGTGCCAGCCCATCCTCCAAGCAGCCACAAAGGAAAGCACAGAATTAGGGGATGTCCTGAGTTGGACAGGACCCACAAAGATCATGGAGTCCAGCCCCTGGCCCTGCACAGACACCCCAACATCCCACCCTGGGCATCCCTGAGAGCACCTGCAGCTCGGGCAGCCTCAGGGCTGGGACCATTCCCTTTCTTGAGATCCAACCCAACCCTGCCTGGCCCAGCTCCAGCCATGCCCTGGGTCCTGTCACTGGTCACTGGTCAGCTGTGCCACCCTCCCAGCAAAGAGATTCTTCCTACTGCTCACCCTAAACCTCCCAAGCACCAAGGCGTAGCCACTGACATCTTGTATCTCATTACTTTCTTTCTTTATCAAAAGCTATCAAGGATATTTGAACCACAATTCAAATCGTGACACAGCAGGGACAGCAAGGAAAGACTGCTCAGGAGACATCCAAGTGCTCAGGAGACATCCAAGTGCTCAGGAGACATCCAAGTGCTCAGGAGACACCCCAGCTGCTCAGGAGACACCCCAGCTGCTCAGGAGACACCCCAGCTGCTGCTGGAGGCCACCAGCTGTAGCTGGATCTGTCCCCTGTGCTGGTGCACAGGATTGCTGATCCTCTCATGGAATAACTCCAGGGAACTCTTCCTTAGATTTCAACCAAAATACAGTGAGTGAGGATTATAAACATTTGGAAATCAGAGGCTAGGCTGCTGGTTCTCAGAATCTTGATGTTGTATTCCAAAAGTTCTTGTGTCCTATAAACTCCAACTTGTGTTCCCTCTGCAAATTCCATCACCAACTGTATCTTCACAACACAGGGGATTCACAGGGCACGGGCCTCCCACCAGTGAGGCCACACGTGGGTCAGGAACTCCTCCATCACATCTCATCACATCCCTTTTACATCCCTCAAGGAAAATTTCTTGCCATCCCAGATGTGAAGAAGCCATCTATTTAAAATTCTGACTGCTGCAATGGAGGGCAACAGAAATGCCTTCAAAAACAGTTCAGAAGAAAAGAAATCCTAAACCAACAACAGTGTCCCAGCAATGCAGGGGAGAAAGAGCCAGCAAGAATTGCTCCTTTGTGCTAAGAAAAGCCTAAAAATGTAAAATCTCCCATGGTTGTGAGATGGAGAGCAAGGCCAGTTCCTCAGTACCAACTGCTGAGCTACTTTTAGATCAGAAAAATAAATTCACTGAAACAAGAAGATTTAGAGGAACTTACTGAGGCTCACTGAGCATTTCATCTCAGCAGCAAAGAGCACTGGCAACAATCAGGGTCCAGGAAGAGAAGAAAGGTGAACCCCCCCAGCAGAGTGTCTGGAATGTGAAATGCCCAGGGACTGAGAGGAGCTCTGGGGCCACCCAACAGGAGAGCAGAGAGAGGCTGTCTGCAGGGTCCCTCCAGCCTAAATCTTCTCCACAACCTCTCCCAGCTGGCTACAAGGAACAGTTCACCTGTCACTGTGCCAGTCTCCCCTTCCTGTGGGGGATGTGGCACTTGGGGACACGGTCAGTGGTGCCCTTGGCAGTGCTGAGGGAACACTTGGAGGGCTCTTCCCACCTCAGTGACTCTGTGGTTCTGTCACAAAGGCTGAAGGCAGCTGGCACAGGAGCTGGCACCTGAACCCTGAACTGATCACCTGCACATGCCCTGCCTCTGGGGCATCCACAGGTCAATCCACACCCCCAGACCCAGCACGGGGTCATGCCTCACCTGGCAAAGGGTCCTGAGTCTTCCCCACCCACAGGGCTCTGCTCTGACCCCACGGCTCTGTCACAGGGTCAGTCCCCAGGCTGCTGTTCCAGAGAATCTTCCCCCCAGTTTGGCAGCAGCATTTCCCATTTCACAGAGCACCAGAGGTTATGTCCAGGAGTCCTGACCCTGCTGCCCCTGTGCTCCACTGGCTTCTGCTCCTTCCCAGGTAGATCAGCCTCTGGGGTTTGTGCCTGCATTTTTAATACAAAATTTGATCAAGTTTGAGTTTTTGTGGCCTTTCAGCTGCCAGCTGTAGTCTTTTGGAAAGGAGCTGTGTGTGCAGGTAAATGCTGTGTGTCCTACACTGTGTCTCCCCAGGAGCCAGTGCAGGTTATGGACTCAGTGCCCATGCACAGCCCTGGTGTCCAGGTGGAGAGGGGTGGGAGGCAGCATCTCCCATCTGGGGAACAGAACAATGGCCTTGGCAAGTTTGAATTCCAGCTGGTGGCTTTAGAACAGGTTTTCTAAGGGTGAAAAGAAGAGCTTTGTCTAACTGTGTCAGATCCTGTTGGGTTTTTAACAGAACTCTGTGGCTGGACCTTTGTTATTTCCTGGTTGTGATTGTTGGGCTCTCTGTGGGTTCCAGTGCCCTGATCCCAGCTCTGTTCACTGCGAGCCTGCACTGCTCTCCTGTATTTATAGCACTTCAGCAGATGGAGTCATGGAAACACCTCAGACCTTTTGGAACAGAGCTGGTTCATATTTAGCTGCCATATGCTGTTACCTCTGCTGTTACACAACCACCCGAAGCCAGTGCCAGAGCAGGAACCACCCTGCTGCCACCCGTCCACGGGCAGCAAAGGGACACCCTCAGTGGCTCTGGGGACAGTGGCAGCAGTTCGTGCCTGATGTTCAGTGTGGGAGAAAGGACACAGTCCCAGCTCTGCCTGGCTGCTCCTGGACTCACCAACACAACAATGGTCTGCTGAAAAATATTAATGCCCAAGAGCAGCTTGCCTGCACAGCCTCAGGCAGAGTGAGGATTCTGTGTCACAGACTCATGGAACATCCTCAGTGGGAAGGGACCCACAGGGATTATCCAATCCATCCTCTGGCCCTGCCCAGACACCCCAACATCCCACCCTGGGCACCCCTGGCAGCGCTGTCCAAACATTCCTGGAGCTCTGGCAGCCTCGGGGCTGTGCCCATCCCCTGGGGAGCCTGGGCAGTGCCAGCACCTCTGGGGGAAGAATCTTTCCCCAGTATCCAACTTAAACCCCCCTGGCAGAGCTCCAGCCACTCCCTGGCTCCTGTCCCCGTCCCAGAACAGAGACTGGAGCTTCCCCTCAGGAGGAGCTGCAGCCCCACGGAATTCTGCTCCAGCTGAACAAGTGACCTCAGCTGCTCCTCCTATGGCTTCACCTTCACACCCTTCACCATCTTCAGGTCCCTCCTGTGGACACTCTCCAGTTCCTTTCCATCCCTATTGTGGTGCCCAGAACTGCCCCCCAGGAGCAGAACAGGCACAGGGGCCAGGCTGGGAACAGAGCTGGGGTCAGCATTCCCACCTCAGAACTCAGAACTGCCCACGACTTACAGAACCTCCACCTTCAGCTTTGAAAACAACCGAGAGAGCAGCACAGGAGCATGTCCTGTGCCATGAGAAGGGAGCCATTGTCAGGGCTCAGGAGCAGGAGCACGGCAGAGCCCGGCAGCCCCTGAAGGCCAGCACCCCTTAAATACATTTAATACATGTGAGCAATGACTTACTGACTTGCCTCCAGGTATGGAATTAAAAGCCAAGGAAGAAGAGGAAAAAGTAATCTAGATAAATGACTTTATTCCCTGAGGTGACATGCAGTCAGAGCACATCCTTAGTGCTGAGCAAGTTTTAACAGAATTGTGAGGAGTGAACAGAGGGGTGCACGACTCGTCTGCTCTGAACTACAAGTCTCTTCACTTCTGCCCTGCCTCTGCGAGGAAGATCTGAGAACAGCTCACTCAGCTGCACTAAATCCATTTGATGGGAGCAGAGGGGGGGCTGGGGGAGCACTGGGATGTCAGGGGAGGATTAGGGCTGCACCCTCAGCCCGTGTCAGCATGAGCATGAGCTTGCTGGCTGGCTCCAGGCATGGGTGCTGCTGCGGGGGAGGGCTCAGAGCTGCATAGTTCTACCCTCTGCAATTATTTTCTTTAAAGTGCTGAAAGTGGTAAATAAAGAGAAGAGCAGCTGAACAGCCTGACAGATTTATCTTCTTCAGGAAAAGAGCACATACACCTGCACAGGCACCTTCTTCTTTAAAAAAAAAAAAAAAACCAAACAAAAACTGAGGTGATTGCTATCTGCAATCTTAACATGCTGGGTGGAGAAAAGAAATTCCATGAAAGGTGAGTTAATCCAGGCCCTCCCATAGCCAGATGCTCTGAAGTGCAGCTCTGAACAGCCCATGGGCACAAGGGGGGATTTAAAGATCTCTGTGGACCAAGATGCAGTGATTTCTTTGTTCTTAACATTTCCCCTCATTGCAACTCTTTTCCCAATTAAACCAATGCAAAGGCTCCCACCAACACCAAGGCTCTGCAGAGAAGGGAACCTCCAGGACTGCTCTAGGGCCCCAGTCCTTCCTCCCCAAAACCATTCCTACCTGTAAGGACATTTCTATCAGCATCAGCAGCTTCTTGATCCCGATCCACACCGGCTTCCCTTTGACGTTCTGTGCAATCGTGCTGCGCTCCTTGTCTTTGAAGTTACCCAGGAGCTGGGGGGAAAATCATTTTAAAAAATCAGCAACAGGAGACTGAGAGTAGGAATAATGGTACCTACCTTGGGAGAAAGGGAATGGGAAGCTAGAAGCTTTTACTAGCTGAGAAGGAAAATGTGTTGCAATGTATCTTAGACAAGTCAAAACACACAAAAAAAAATTCTTTAATTCCCTCGTGTTTTTTTCCATAATATCCCTCATCCAACAGTTAGTGCTGTGCTTTTATGCTGCACTCCAGGGCTCCAGATCAGGGTCTACAAGGAAACAATGGGTCAAGCCACAGGGAGTTTCCACACCTGCTGCAGGAGTGTCTGTGTCTCTCAGGCTCCAGTGACACCACCACTGGGACAAGCTTGCCAATGACACCAAAGATTTGCCTGTTGAGCTTATTTTAACAGCTTTTAGTACTCACTACAACTCCCAATACGGCACAGAACAAGGGGACACTGAAGGCAGGAATTTATAAGGAATTTATAATTTCTCAGCACCAAACACCTTCAGCTGATGCTGTTCCAATTCAGAGCTCAGCACCTCCAGGCACATGCAGTTTAAGTGTCACAATTATACTCATTACCCATTTCCCTGCCCTTGGAATGTTTCAATCCAGACCACAAACCCTTCCCCAGACCTACTGTTCTCTAATTCTGCCTTAATTTAATTCATTAAAAAGCAAATTTAAAAGCCTCAGAACTGCTACGTTATGACACGATGACAAGTGGGATGGGTGTTACCAGACACAGCTACTGCAAAAATCCCTCATTTCCAGCAAGTTTTAAGTCTTTTGTCATCCTTGAACTTTTCCTCACCTCTAAAGCCTCCATGAGCTGCTCCCCCGTGGCAATGTTGGGCACGTGGATGGTGGTGCTGAAGGCATTCAGCATCTCCATCTCCTGCAGGACGTCCTTGCGGCTCGTGGTCCCGATGATCAGGAGCTTGCGGCCCTGCTCAGGCAAGGGAGCCAGAGTCAGGAAAGGAAAAACTGGAGAGAACCAGCCTGGGGAAGGTTCAGCTAACTCCAAATGATGGATGGGAAATGGCTATTTAAAAACTCACTTCAAACAAAATTAATGGGATTAAATCTGTCAGTAATTGAAGTCGCCAACAGCAGCCACAGGAGAGTAGGATCAGCTCTCAGAGCAATGCCACCAACAGGGTCCAAGAATTGTGGTGCACAAAGCCCCACCACACTCACAGCTTCTTCTGAGCCCAGATTATAAATAGCTGGATCCTCATTAAATTTAAAAGCCTGAGCAAACTCCCACTCCCAAAAGCTGAATTACAAATGACTTCTCGGGGGAACGGCCTGTCTTTAGGAATCTGTGGGTACAGTGAATTCCCTGCTTCTGCACAGGCAGTTCCAGTGGATTTCCAGCTCAGGCTTTGAGCAGAGGCTGCTGTGAGTCCCTGAGTCCCCCCTGCAGCTGCACAGGACAGTCCCACTCCAGCAGCCTCCAATTCCCAATGCAGAGTGCACAGAGCAACGCCGAGTCGGCCCAGGCAGTAACGGGGTTTATGAATAATAGAGCAAGTTGTGGAAAACATCAGCTGCAAATGCAAATCCACTGCTGTTTGTTCACCTTGCAGAGCCCTTTCCACTGCTATTTGCATTTCCTGTGCAGGGTTTGGACACTGATCAATACTGGCTGATAGAAGGAGCTGCTGGGATTGTCAGGTGGGCTCATCAGTCCCTTTTCTGTCCCAGTACACAGGGAGCTGGGAGGGCCTGGCTGGCCAAGGACCCCCCTCTTTTGCTGTCCAAAAAGTTTGGCTGAGGCTCCAGGAGTGAAGGGAATGTCCAGTGCCCACTTAGAGGGTGCTGGGCACAGCCCCAAGGCTGCCAGAGCTCCAGAAGCATTTGGACACCACTCCCAGGGATGCACAGGGTGGGATTTTGGGGTGTCTGTGCAGGGGCAGGATCTGGATTTGATGATCCTTGGGGGTCCCTTCTCACTCAGGATATTCTGTGATTCTGTGCAAGCTCTATATTTCAACTTCATGACACAAACCTTCATCATTATAAAAACAAAACCAAACCCTAAAATCTATTTCCATAATGAATCCTGTGACTGCTTTGCATTCCCTTGACAGAGGATGAAAACCTATTTAAACACATCTTTGATGCACAGTGCATCTGCACAGGGTCTGTTCCCTGCACTCCCTGAACAGATTCTGCTCCAGGTGTTGGACACTGAGCAAGGTCTTGAGCTGGGAGTAAGCTCCAGTGCTCACTCCAAGTTTGGTTTTAGTCCAAGAGAGCAAAGGGAAGGAACCAGAGCATGCCCCAGGTCACCAGTGTCACACAGGGCTCTGCAGGGGACATTGTGCTGCCCCTCCTGTGTGACTCCCCTGTGCAGCTCAGAGGAATCACAGCACCACTCAGCCACTTCTTTGGAAAAGAGAAAATGGGGAAAAGCAGCCAATCCCTGAACTGAAAATGCAGCTTTAGAACTGCAGTGGGATGTTTCAGGGCTGAGGGTCCAACACTGCCTGCAGGTCACCTGGGGAAGGGCACAGTGTCCTCAGGACACAGTAACACAGCCACTCCATGGTATTTCTGCCCCATTCCACAGGTGCTGCTCCCATCACATCCTGCACAGCCACAGCTTTACAACTGCACAGGATTTGTTTCCTTTTGGATGGTCCAGCAAGGCCAGGAAAATATTACAGCATTTTACAAGTTTGAGCCAAATCAGGAAGATCTGCCTGGCAAGATGAAAACCCAACACACTCAGTGGAGGGAAAGTGGAAGGAGTTTGATCCTCACTCCCACAGGAACTCAGAAGCCCCACTGGGGGCCCATCTTCAAGGAACCATGGAATGGTTTGGGTTGACCTTCTTGTCCCACACTTTGCCATTGACAGGGACACCCCCATGGGAGATTTCCAGCTAAAGCACTGCATAGACCAAGAGGAGTAAGAGATGCTCAGCAGCAGAAAAGCTTCTTGCCTGCACAAAGACAAAATTCCAGCAGCTTTCCACTACAGAAAGGGTTGGTAAAACAGGGTGTAAACACTGGCCTGGAAGCTGTGTGAGATGAGTCCCCAGAACACCTGAGCCCACAGGTGTGGCCCAAACAGAGACATCTGCTCCCAAGGACAGGGCTCAGAGGTGCCTCAGCCTGCAGAGATCCCCTGGCAGGGCAGCAGAACGGCTGCAGGAGCACCAGGAATTAGCCAGAACTGACTGGGAACATTTCATCTCAGCTCTGCCTGCCTTTGCTTTCATTGCTCTGGATTTCCTCACCACCCTCTCCTCAGGGAGCTCTTGCTCCTCCTGTGGTGCTGCTGTGGCTGATGTTGCAGACCCTGTAACTCAGCAAAGGAGAATTCCTGCTCCCTTAGCCAAGGAATCCTAATGTCTTAGGTTGCAAGATGTGGCTGGGGTGTGTATTCTGTCACCATCTCTCAGAGCTGGGGCAGTTCTCTGCTGTTCTTTGGGCAGTTTTCTTTATCTCTTCCACAGCCAACCCTCCCTCCAGGAGATCTCTGCTGTTCATGGCCACTGAGTGTCCCTGCATGGCTGAGAAAATTCCATCATCCATGGGGAGAGGCTCTGACCAGGGGAGGAGCCGAAAATTCCTACCTGGATCCAATCTGACCTGGGAACAGCACAGCAGCCTTTGCCCCCTGCATTCCCAGAGGAGCAGCTTTCTTCCCACTGCATTCCCAGAGGAGCAGCTTTCTTCCCCACTGCATTCCCAGAGGAGCCCAGGCCCATCTCCCCCAGCCCTGGAGCTCCAGAGGAAAACTCCCCCCTTGTGCAGGATCCTGCTCCAGCAGAAGCACAGCTGGCACTGCAGGAGGGCTGAGCCACCCTGGGATGGGGCTGCTGCCACCTCCCTGACCCACAGCCTGCCAGGGCTGCTCTGACTCTAGCAGTGGTTTTTTGTTTGTATTATTGCATTTGTATTTTTAATTTTCCTAGTAAAGAACTGTTATTTCTTTTCCCACATCTTTGCCTGAGAACCTCATAATTTCGAAATTATAATAATTTGGAGGGAGAGGGTTTGCATTTTCCATTTCAAGGGAGGTTCCTGCCTTCCTTAGCAGACACCTGGCTGTTCAAACCAAGACACACAGCCATCCATACACATGCCAGGCACCTCCAACAGCTTCACTGCTGCACAGCTGAGGTACCAGGGCACAGAGGAAGCCCTGCTCAGGATAGACTCCTGACCAGAACTGAGGCCTCCAAATCACAGAACAACCCCTCCTGCAAGTGCTGGAACACCCAGAAGTGGTTCTCCTAAAAACTTGTTTATTACTGTATGGAACTCTCAAAATCCTGAGCAGCTTGGGCAAGGGGCTGTGTTAATAACAGTTTCCCACGAACTATGAGCATTTAAGAGGGGAAAAACTGCTCAGTTGCACCCAGGCAGTGTCTGTTCCCCAAATATAGCTCCCAGCATGTGTACAGTGCCTGGCACACTGATCAGGCATCAATCAAAGGGATAACTTCCTCAGAGTGCTTGCCTGAGGGATGCTGCCCTCATACATTAATGAAGTCTGTGCCTGATGACAATAAAAATGGAATTTAGCTTGGAGTTTCGTCAGGAAAGGACACAGGCAGCACAGGAATGCCACAGTGAGGGGAGTTTTACCTGCTGGCACTTCAGGTGTCCATGATTGATGTCACCATCAGCCCTTCCTTCCCAGCTGCTGGAGCCCAGATGACACATTCCTCCTCCCAGGAAAGCTGCCCATGCTCTGGGCAAACATTTCCTAAAGGACCAATTCCGTGGTGGCCAGCCTGGCCAGTGCCACCCTGAGCCAGCTGGACACAAAGCCAGCGGGGCAGGGGGAGGTGGCTGCACACACTGAAAGGGCTCTGAAGCCCTGTGACCACTGAGGGAACCACTGGCACTGGTCCCTGTGGGAATTCTGTGGGAACACCAGCTCAGCCTCACTCTCTGTGTGACCACTGGGACAGATTCAGGAACAGGAAAAGAGCAAAACAGGGTCACCATTCTGCCATGTGAATCCAGGAGTTCCTTCCTGTTCCAAATACAGCTTCAAATCCATCATTGCTGAGCTGGGATGTTCATCTGGAGAAGGGAAGGGCCTGGGGACACCTTAGAGAACCTTCTGGTGCCTAAAGGGGCTCCAGAAGAGCTGGGGAGGGACTGGGAACAAGGGGGAACGGCTTCCCACTACCAGAGGGAAGGGTTGGGTGGGATATTGGGCAGGAATTGTTCCCTGTGAGGTTGTCAGGCCCTGGCACAGGTGCCCAGAGGAGCTGTGGTGCCCTGGATCCCTGGCAGTGCCCAAGGCCAGGCTGGACAGGGCTTGGAGCAGCCTGGGACAGTGGGAGGTGTCCCTGCCATGGCAGGGGTGGCACTGGATGGGCTTTAAGGTCCCTTCCAGCCCAAACCATTCCATGTTTCTGTGATTCTGTTTAGTTGGAGAAGTCAGAGAAAGCACCAGGGATGGTCAGAAATAGGGAACAACTTCCCTAAATAGATCCTTGGTAAAAACAGAGAGGTTTATAAAATCATAGGTGGTGTAGAGATGAGGGAGAGACTGCTGCTTGTCATTTCAGAAACCAGGGAGCACAAGAAGGAATTCTCAAACATCAGATAAACTGAAATAAAGGGTATTTGCTCTCACCAACAGCTCAGCTGGACTCAGGCACGCACAGTGCTAAGAATGGAAAGGCTTAACAAGGTTGAAAAGCACCAGGATGAGTTCCCAGAGGGCAGATCCATGAGAAATTTTTAGATATATCTCTGTTAAAATCTATTCCCAGGGTCCCTGAACCACTGACGTAGTTGGGAGCTCCTCAGAACAGATGGCTACTCCTCAAAAGTACTTCAAATTTTTAACAGCTTCACTCAAAAGATCCTGATATTTCCCTGCTTTCCTCAGAAGAAGCCATGCCTTCCACTCCCATCCTTTAAACCTGATCCCTGGAAAGCAGCCAGAGTGACCCCAGCACTGACAGGGCAGGAGTCCCTCGAGCTCCTCAGACTTTCAGGCAACCCAACAAACAAGTGAGAACCCCCAGGGCAGCACTGCTTGCCCCAGGAATTATGGAGGCAGCAGGAAAAGGCATCAAACTGAAAAAGCTGTCCTGACCCAGCTCCTCTGCACTGATTTCCTGGGATTTGTTGTTGATTTTCTTGTTCCAGGATCCCAGGATGGCTCAGGCTGGAAGGGGCCCGCTCCCTGCTCCAGCAGGGTCATCCCAGAGCACACAGCACAGGCTTCCATGTACTGATAATGTGGTCCCATTTTCAGAAAAATTCACTTTTTTCATCCTTAATTTCTACAGCAGCCATGGTGAAGGCAATGTGCCACGTGTTCAGTCCACAGAAAATCAGGATTCAAGCCAAACTTCCAAAAATCAGGCATAACATAAGAGTAAATTACCAAGGAAGGAGGAACAGCTTAAGATGATTTGGTGTCAGATTCACAACCAGGGCTGTTCCAGCCCAGTTCTTCCATCACCAGAGATCAGACACAGGCACAGCCTTAGACATTAATTCATCCTGTCCATTTTTAGGTAAAGTGCCCCAGCTTGGAGCCAAAGATCCCTCTGTGCTGACAGGGGGACAGAACAGAGGTGTGTGTTCTGCCCTTCTGCCTCCTAGAAAAGGGGTGAGCCCAGAGCTGACCCCTGTGCTGCAGGGATTTTACCTGACTGAAGGATGTTCTCATGCACAGAACTGTGGGACTTGAAGAAGCCAACGAAATTTTCCAGGATGGATTCCTCTCCCACAGAAGGCAGCACATCTCTGCCCAGGGGGAACCAGAACATGAACAGCCACAGACTCTGCTGTGAGCAGCTGGAGCCCCAACACGTCAGTGCAGTCCCCAGCTACAGAATTTCAGCAAATCCAGCCAGCCTCAGGCAAGGGGAGCCTGAGCTCTGCTGGAACCAGGCACTGGTGACACTGAGGTGCCTCTGTCACCCACCAGCTGCTCATTGTGCCCAGGACCCTTGTACACCTTTATCCTTGTCTTTGGGGTCTTTGGAATTCTTCATATGCAAAGGGAGAAACACAATTCCCCAGGTTTATGCACATAAAAATAACAGCATTGGTGACTGGAATTGTTTCCAATTCACACCAAGTGATGTGGAATCAAGAATGCATCTGGGATTACATCAAACAAGGAGATTATTTCCCTGTAACTTTCATCAATTGGCAAAAGCCTGCAGTGTCCCAGTGAGAAAAGGGGCTGGGGAGTAGTGGAAGGGCAGCTCCAGGAGAGAGTCTCCCTTCAAGAAGAAGGGCTGGGGGCTCTGGGAGCGATGGAAGGACATCCCCAGGCATGAATCTCACTTTGGAAGCAGGGCTGGAGACTCTGGGAGTGATGGAAGGGCAGCCCAGGAGTGGGGGTCCCTTGGAGGGAAGGGGCTGGGGGCTCTGGGAGTGATGGAAGGGCAGCCCAGGAGTGGGTGCCCCTTGGAGGGAAGGGGCTGGGGGCTCTGGGAGTGATGGAAGGACATCCCAGGGGTGGGGGTCCCTTGGAGGGAAGGGGCTGGGGGCTCTGGGAGTGATGGAAGGACATCCCCAGGCATGAATCTCACTTTGGAAGCAGGGCTGGAGACTCTGGGAGTGACGGAAGGACATCCCAGGAGTGGGGGTCCCTTGGAGGGAAGGGGCTGGGGGCTCTGGGAGCAGGGGAAGGACATCCCCAGGAATGGGTGCCCCTTGGAGGGAAGGGGCTGGGGGTTCTGGGGGCAGTGGAAGAGCAGCCCCAGGAGTGGGGGTCCCTTGGAGGGAAGGGGCTGGGGGTTCTGGGGGCAGTGGAAGAGCAGCCCCAGGAGTGGGGGTCCCTTGGAGGGAAGGGGCTGGGGGCTCTGGGAGTGATGGAAGGGCAGCCCAGGGGTGGGTGCCCCTTGGAGGGAAGGGGCTGGGGGCTCTGGGAGTGATGGAAGGGCAGCCCAGGGGTGGGGGTCCCTTGGAGGGCACCTTGCCCAGGCAGACATTCCCTGGGGCTGCCCAGCCTGCTCTGGCTCCCGGGGGATGCTGAGGGTCCCTCTGCCCAGGCCGATTGTTGGGAAGCAGCAGGGAGGCACATGTGAACTCGGTGGGGCTGGGGAGAGCCTCCAGGCCCGTGTGACTCTGCATGTAGATGAAGCAGCTTTGGGAGCTGCTGCTGCTCAGTTCTCAGGAAAGGCTTTTTCTCCTGCCTGGCTCCCTGCTGAGACAGCCCTTTTCAGCCTTTCCATCCCCCAGTCCCTGCTCCTGCACAACACAGGCAAACTTGATTGAATTAAAGACCCAAGAGAACATGGTTTATTTTCTTCTCTTCAAGGCATTTCAGAAAAGATTTTTAATTGGTTTAAAAAAGATGTTGAACAAAATAGAATGGTTTTCAGTCCTCTTGAAGCAGCAGTAACAGATAGCACTATTTAACACTGCTGAGTGGAACCACAAACAGGAGCTGTGACTGGCAATTTAAAGCAAGCTCAGAGAGGTTTCTAGTTTATTTAAAGTGTTTACACTCAAAAGAAAACCAGAACCTTCAAGTGTTTGCCCTTCCCACACCACGCTCCAATAATCCAGCCTCACTCAGAAGAGTGGAGCCTGGGAGGCAGCTTCAATTCAACAGAGACATGCACCTCGATGCATAATTAATAACATTTCATCCCAGAAACGCTTCCACACAGAGCCTGCAGTGATTGCAGGGAGCTGCCTGCACATCAAGAATATCCCTGCAAGTGACGTGACACCCCAGTGAATTCATAATCTGGGCCACAGCAGTGGCAGCAGCCGTGGTGACAGGACAAAGGGGAACAGCTTCCCCCTGCCAGAGGGCAGGGATGGATGGATATTGGAAGGAAATTCTTCCCTGTCAGGGTGGGGAGGCCTGGAATGGAACTCCCAGAGAAGCCCTGGATCCCTGGAAGTGCAGGGGGTGGAATGAGATGGGCTGTAAGGTCCCTCCCAACCCAATGATTCTTTGAAATCAGCTCAGTATTTCAAGTGCCCCCCAGAGTGAAACACTGAAGCAAAGGGTAACAGGTATTGTCTCCCCAGCATCCTGCCAAGAATTTCTCTCAGCACAGGGATGTCCCAGGATATCCCATTTTTACAAGGAATGATCCTAATCCACGATCCCAGTCCCACAGAAATCCACAGTGCTTTGTCCCCATGCAGGTCAGTCCCACTGACGCTGCTCATGCACTTAGAGCCTGTTTTGCATCTCAAATTCCAGCAACCCCCTGAGAGCAGCCATTCCCTCCAAAGAAACTGCTCCTCAAGGCAATTTATAATCTCAGAGGGGACTTGGGAGGTGTTGATTAACCTCAGGATTATTTCCATCATGGGCTCCTCACTGAGTTCAAAATCCTCAAAGTGCCCAAATCCAACCCTTTTAACAGTACATTGTCACAACAGAAAAGGCCTTTCCTGCACAAGGCCTATTTCTTACACACATCTTTAGGTTTTTAAATGCCCAAAATCCCTACATGCATGGCTATCCCAGGGAACTCACTACAAACACACCAGGGAGAGCCCTGTCCCCAGAACTGCCAGAGCAGGGCAGCCCAAAGGGTCAGCTCACCCCATGTCCTGATTCTGATTCCCACAAAGACAACACTGGACACTTAAAAAAAAAAAAAAAAAAAAAAAAAAAAAAAAAAAAAAAAGAAAACCCCACATGATCAATCAACCAGTGACATTTCCTCAGCAAACTCACTCTCTACCCTCCAACAATTTATGGCTTAAGTCACCATAATATTGGCTGTCAAGGCAGAGTCTCCCAGCCCCCAGGGCATTTCAAACCCTGCTGAGCACAAATCTCTGCAACAAGTGCAAACTTGGCAAATATCTGTGAGCTGCAGCCCATGTCCTGCTCTTGGGAGCCCCAGGTGCCACCCAAAGTGCAGCCCAGCAGCAGCACACATTCAGGATGAATGGGCAAATGGACAGTTGAATACTTTAAGTTCCTTTGAAGGCTGAACCAAATCAAGTCCTGTTTTCCCTGTTGGTTCAGGGAGCAGCCATGTCCTGGCACTGTGGAACAGCCTGCAGCAGGTCAGTGGTTACAGGAGATGAGGTGACCAGGACTGGCTGTGCTGCTGCACACAGGCAGCTGCTCTGTTCCAAGCATGTGATAAAACTTGGATGCTGTTGTGCTACAGACTTCACGTGGCCTAGAAAGCTCGCTGGGAAAATCTTTGTTCTCCCAGGCTGACAGTCACACGGGGAACTCAGGGCCTGTGGCATTACAATTTAGTTCAAAGTCCTGGATTTGAAAGGTCTTTTCACCAAACTCTCTAATGAAAACAACACTCACGCACACGCTCCTGTGCCAGGATATTAAATATGACAAAAACTGACTTCACTTCTCTGCTTTTTCCTGACACCAACTTTCAAGGTGTTCCTGTTACGATGTTATTTATTCATGCAGATCTCTCACACACAGAGCAGAAAGGCAGTGAAGGACAGGAAAATGGCAAACAAGAAAGGAGTCTCAGCCTGCCTGTCTCATCCAGCACGAGCTGCAGAACCCTCAGCACTTGTGATGTTCTTAAATCTCATCGACAAACAAAGTGCAAACAGACAGGATCAGCACGAGAGACAAGATCTTAAGCTTCCCTCAATCATTGTAATTAACACCTGATTATTTCAAGTTAAGAACAAATTAAACCCCTGACAACCACAATCACAGATTACACAGAAATTGATTTATAAATAGGGAGGGAGCACGTGGCTGAGCCAGGGGTGGATCTGGCCTGAACAGCTCCTCAGAGGGCAGGCAGCTGGCACAATTCAGCTTTACATGGTGAAGGTTAAACTGGTTTCCTTAGTCTGTATTTTTAGGACTAACTGCAGAAGATTCAGCCCCCAGTAATTAGATATTTCAAGCTGAATCCCTTGTGATTATTCTAGAAACGTCCAAGTGAATGAAGAGCAGCAGGCTGGATTAAGGTAGCTGAATCAGACAAAGCTGCACTGGCAGCTCTCAGTGTCCCATTGCTGCAGGAACAGCACCCTGCCTTACCTGAGGTGGGGCTTTCTTCAGCAGCACCAGAAGGGCTTGCAAAACCAGATTGGAGAACCGAGGTCCAATTGGGACATAATCTGAAAGGAAAAACACATTTTAATGTCCATGGAGCAGATGCACATTTAAGTCGCTTCACTGTATCAAAACCAGTTCAATGCCCCTGAAGTAAATGGTTCCAGGTAATTTCCAGTTTGCAATGGTTCAACATTGCAAATATATCAATATTTCTGCAGCAGCCAGAAATCATTGTAATTAACACCTGATTATTTCAAGTTAAGAACAAATTAAACCCCTGACAACCACAATCATATATATATTATTAAATATATATATATAATCTATTTATATATATAAATATATGATATTTATATATATAGATATATATTTTTATATATAAATATATATATTTATATATATAAATATCATATATTTCTCCCTGCTCCTGACTCACCTAAAAGTCGCTCAATGTCGTCCACAACAACACAGCTGAGCTGGGACTTGTAGGCATCATCAAAGATCTGAAAAACAGTGAAATATCTCAGTGTTAAACCTCAGCCACAAGACTGTGACAGCCACAGCTGGGCCTGCTGGTGTGGGTTCAGCTGAACACAGCAGCACTGAGAGGAATAATCTGAGAATGAAACAGGTAGGTAATGAGAGATCAAGCTCCCTGCAGGCAATAAAACACTGCCATCTCCACAAATTTAGTTTATTTATTCATTTACCGCCTACCCTTGGCAACAAGCAGCTGCCCTGAGGTTCACTGTAAGCCAGGGAGAAACCAGCACCACTCCCCTGGTTTTGGAGCTGGGGCAACGCTGATAATGTGCCACACACACAGAGAAGTTCCCTAACTGTAACACAGCTGTGAAGCTCCTCTCCTCAGGCTGGATATTGGATATGCCCAGAAGAGCAGCCTGCAGAGAGCAGGGACTGGCTCAGCTGTGGATGGATCTCAGAGCAGCACAGAGTCCTGCACAGCTCTGGGGGTGAGCAGGAGGCAGCACTAAGGACAGCAGTGGTGCTGCAGCCCTGCCTCCAGCAAACCCTGATTCCAGTGAATCCAAAGGCTCCTTTTGGAATTCAAGTCACAAACTGGACCTCCACTGCTTCTCCTAAGAACCTTCCTTCCCTTACAAACTCTACAACCCTGCACCAATGTTATCAGAGTAGCATTCAGCTCACATGCTCCATTCAGTACCAATCATCTGAAGAGTAAGTGCTGGGCTGCTCCAGGAAATGAAAATGTTCAACTCATTCACATTCCCTGGCTCCCCAGGCTGCTAAACCTCGTGTTTAACTGAAGACCCCACCTCAGAAAGGGTCCCACTCCCACTCAGGCAGGATCTGTTCCCTAAGCCCTTCCTGCCTCCCCCTCCACAGGCAGAGCTCCAGACCTGCTCATCCCAGATCTGTTCTGCTGCACTTTGCCACGATCACACACCAGAACTGAGACTTGAAACCATCCCTGAGACACTCAGTGCCACATAAACATTGTGACAGGAGACTGGCATGACAGGACAGGAGGGAATGGTTTCAAACTGCCAGAAGGCAGGGATGGATGGGATATTGGGAATTAGGAATTGTTCCCTGGGAGGGTGGGCAGGCCCTGGCACAGCTGTGGTGCCCCTGGAGCCCTGGCAGTGCCCAAGGCCAGGCTGGACAGGGCTTGGAGCAGCCTGGGACAGTGGGAGGTGTCCCTGCCATGGCAAGGGTGACACTGGATGGGCTTTAAAGTCCCTCCCAACCCAATCCATTCTTCAATTCTGTGATACATCCAACCTTATAAATAAATACATGCAGGATTTCCAGGCCTAGAGAGAGCAGAAATGCCATCCCAAATGTAATTCACCTTTCCCTCTAGGAAAGAACCCAGAACTGGGCTGTCATCACACACGTACCTTCTTCATGGCCTGGCACTTGGCTGTTTCAGAAAACCCAATCATCTTATCAGGAGAACAGATCTTGATAAAGGGGAAGTTGGATTCTTCTGCTATTTTTGCTGCTAAAGCAGTCTTCCCACTGTGGGGGGGGCCTGAAGCAAAGGACAAACAGGGAATAAACAAGTGAGAAAACAGCTCTGACGATGCTCAGTGTGAATGATACCCAGGGTATGTTCAGAATTCCATCCAGAGGCATCAGCAGTGTGAAATGAATGTCTGTGCTTGCAGAAGGAACACACTAACTCCTGGTGCAACCCAATCCTCCACATGAAGGCAATTAATTGGAACTACTTGAGCATATGCAGAATGATTTGCCACTACACAAAAGAGGACATTGCATTTTCTGTAGGAGCAGTCATGGCACCAAAATGTGTGAGTTTGTGTTGAGGATAAATTTCTTGAGCTTATGTCCTGTCTCAGTATGATCTCTGCTGGCACCTTGGCAAACAAGTCAGCAGCAGGCACACCAGGGAAACACTGGCAAAGACATTTTGTTATTTGCCTGAATTCACACCAAGATAATTCAGAGACCAAAGACACACCTGAATCCTTGCAGCCAACATGAATCAATTTGGAGGGACAGAAGAAATTGCTGGGCACTAACACAAAGAATTACTCAGGGTTAACTCCAAAGCTACATACTACAAGCAACAGTGGTAAGACATCCTTTTGGACTTTGGGAAAGGAAAAAGGGAAGAGATAAGTAACAAATTCTCCTCCAAAACCTGGAACACAGATACTGGAACCAGTTTCCAATATCTGAAAACTCTGCTTAGGCAGTAACAGTCTGGGTAGAGAGAATCCACCTTTAATTGACAGAGACACCCAAATGTGGCTGTTTGAACTCAGCTAATTGCACTGATGAGCTCTCCAGTGATTTCATAGAGAATTTAGGTAACTGACTCAGCTAGAGACATCTCCGCTGTAAACCAGCCAAATTCAGGTTCTTCACTGGGTACATTTTGGTTATTTAGTGGGTACACTCCCTTCTCCTTTGTTCCAAGCACAGGATTCCCTTTGGCTGAGCAGTTTTTTGCTGTTCCAAAGCAGTTCCACCCAAGCAAACACTAAGAGCCCCATTCCATGTCTCCCCAAAGGTGTTTCCTGCAGGTGCAGGATGTCAGAGGTGAGCAGGAGCAGTTCCAGAGGGGATTTTCCCGGTGTTTGCCCTCAGCTGTACCTTCCAGCAGGACGCTGACCAGGGGAGTGCGGTCACTGTTCTTGGTCTGCTGCACCAGCAGCTCCCCATCATCCAACACCCTCGTCACTGGGTCCCCCCACTTAATGATGCCATTCATGATGTAGCTGGCATAGTCTTCCTGGTTGGTTCCAAAGGCCTGTAGAAGAGAGGGAACACTTCTTCTACCAAAGAATTTTTTATCCCGTCAGAAAAATCAATAAACAGTTAAACAAAAATGACCAGGAGCAAGGCTCTGGAAGATGCTGAAGTGAGACAGTCACAGCCCCTGGTGACTCACACAGCTGGAGACCAGGCACGTTCAGAATCATCTTTTCACACACCCTCACAAGCAGTTCTAGTCAGTGCAGGTTACCAGTGGGCTCTGACTCCACACCATGTGGAGACAATTCTCAGAAATGAGGCTTAAATCTTCTCCTACAGCCCAGGGTAAAGCTGTGACCCAGGAACTGAAGTGGCCTAAAAGGGAAAGCTGTGACCAGGAGAAGAAACCCCCAGCTGTTCTTTACCTGTTCTAGTTCACTTTATGACTCTCTGGGCAGCAAGAGGCACACAGAGAGCTCAGAGCTCCCCACTTTCACAACACAGGACATGCCAGCCCACGGGGCACCACTGCTGTGTGACCCAAAGGAAGTGTCCCTCCCATCACTGACTGCACTGGGTGCCTCCTCTGCAGTCCCACAGTGCCCACTCACTGGTTTGATGTCGTTCTCCAAGGATGCAAAGAAGTCTCCTCTGGTCACTCGCAGGCTCTCTGCCTTCTCCATGTCCACCTCCACTTTGTTGCTGGCCTAGAAAGGCAATGAAGAACACTGAGGTCCAGCAGCACCACCCAGCTCATCCCCAGCTTCCCTCCACAGCCCCAGCCTGTGGCTGCTCTGGGTCAGTAAGAAAAATGCTTCTGTGGGGGCATTTGCTGGGTACCCTGGAGCCATCCCCACCTCCAAGAGCCACATCCCAGCCCCACAGAGGCACTCAGGGCAGCTGTCCCACCCCACTGGTGATGCTGAAGGGCAGAGGATGTCTGTGACCCCCATTTCAGAGACAGCACCCCAGCTAAAAACAGGACTGGAGCTCTGGCTCATCCTTGCTGCTGCTGTGCTGCAAACCAGGAGTCAGTGAGGCTCACACTGCTGCCAGTGTGGGACTGACCCCACCCCAGTTCAAACTTCTAAAACTTACTGGGATTACATAGGTACCCTTTGGAGCTGGGAACTAAGACAAATAAACTACATTTAACCCTCAGAGATGTGTCTCAGACATTCCCCTCCAACAGGGACCTGCAAGAACAGAGTGCACCTGAGCATGGGAAGGAAAAATAACAATAAAAATAATGACATGGTGCTTGTCTTGAAGAGCAGCAAATGCAGCCCCTAACCAGCAACCACAGGACCCCAGCCTGGCCAGTCCTGCTGTGCCAGGGACACACCTGCAGCCAGAGAATGGCTGAAATGAGAGTCCCTTCTCCCAAAAACACCCACCAGGCACAGACACAGACATCAAAAAAACAACTGAGGGGATCTTTAGTACAGATTATCACTTTTCTACTTTGCAGATGGAGATGAAGGTACCTGAAACACTCAATAAATTCCTGAAGTTGTGTGTACACTTAAAACCAGGGGAGCTCTTACTTCCCCAGCCTTTAATGAGTTCATGTTTTAATTTTTCACACACACACACTTCGAGAGATAATCACAAGAGTTTAAATGATTCAGAAAACAATGTCCCTTCATTTTCCATTCGTGCTCTTGCTTCTCACAGGTGCTTCTGAAAACTAGGTCAGGCCTGTGATGTATATTTTAAGTTTTCAGTACTTGTAGGAAATAATAAAGTATTTTACTGCATCATTTAGCTAAAAGCAACTTCAGAATAAAGAATATTACCCAAAATTACTATGTCAAAGTGTCTGAAAAGCAAAATAACACGTGGCTACTTCCCATGTGGAACACATCCATACATTACTGAGATGTGGATCACAAAGCACCCCAGAGGAGGGGACTGCTCTTTCACATTTGCACATTGCCATCTCCCATTTTCCCACATGATTTCTTGGCACAACAGGGAATAGATCAAAACACCAACGCTCCCCAAACTCACCCAAAACTCAAGCACTGAGAAAACATCAACTATAAGCAAAATTAATTATTTAAGGAAAATGTTTTGCCTGCAAAGGGAAGAATCCAGAAGTGCTGATTTTTTTTTTGAGACAGAGAACAAGAAAATAAGAAAGTGATGATGTTTGTGGTTTTCTGTTACATAAAACTATAACTTGTCAAGTACTATGGTTATAAAAGACTAATTAGCAGGAAGAGTAATTTTTCCTCTAGAAAGAGCACTCCCAGGAGATACAAAGGTCTAAGCAATAAATGATTTCTCACTTAAATTAAAGTGTGACTTGCTCTCCTCACATTTGAGGCTGAGCAGATTTTTGCAGTCCCTGTGCTGTGGGATCGATGTCCAGGGTTTGTTCCTGCAGGACCTGCCCCCAGTCCTGGCCAGGGGAGCAGGGGCTGTGCCTCAGGCTCCTTCCTCACCACCTCATCATCTCATATTTCAACACTCCTGAATACTGAGCTTTGCATCTGCCTCCACAGCCCTGACATTTCGTGGCCCTGAACTCCCTCCTGCAGACACACCGACCCCCCCAGCCAGTGGGACTGGGAAGGCAGGGAAGTGTCCCCAGGGAACAGAGGGACTTGGGAAGGTTGCATGAGCCAGAGGAGGTGGGGTGATCACCATGTCAGCACTTCTCTGCAATGGAAGACTCTGTACAAAGCCCTCTGAATTCGGCCAAGACTTGGAGCAGAGGATTCTTCCATGGCTGGAACCCTTCTCCACACAAACCCCTCTCCACTCTGCTCTTCTGGTTCTTGCATGAGGAAACAGTGAACAGCCATCCCCATTCCCTGATCCCAGCACACTCTCCATAACCCTTCCCCCTGCTTTCTTCAAGCTGAGGAATCTGAGTTTAACCATTTTTCCAAAGAAAACCCCCTGTACCTCAAACCCCCTGCTGCCATTCCACACCCTGGTTCTAGCACGATCCAAGTACACCAGATTTGATCCATGGTGTAATCACAGCCCCACTTTTGCTCTTTACCTCTCCTGGTAAATTCTAACCTTGCTGTTTTGCTATTTTCACTGACAAGGACTGAGCTGGGAATTCCAGACCATTCCAGCTCCAAGAACTTGACCCCAGTCCCCACCCCTGCCTCCACCTGTCTGAATTCCCTCTCCCAGGAGACACCTAAAATTCACTGGCACCCTGTGCACTGACATCCTTTCAAATGCCCTCTGCAGATCTCCACTGGTGATCTTTGCCTTTATGCCCCCAAACCAGCCCTGAGATGGTAACCTCCCCCTCCTCACAGGACATTTGTGAACACATTGAGCTGCTCAGGTGCCAGCAGAGCCTCCCTAGAAATGGCTGTTCTAATTCCCACCTTGTCTCCTGGGTCCAATGCACAAACTGTGCTCAGGACTTTCAGGTTTTGGCAAAACATCCTCAAAAACAACCTCTTCCACCCCACCAAGCTGTGCAAGAGGCACCTGGAGGGCAGGAAGGGGAAGAGGGAATTCAGAATGAAAGAAAAGCACAGGGAAAAGGTGGTGCCCAAATGAAAGAAAAGCACAGGGAAAATGTGGTGCCCACATGACTTTCATCACCTAAGGTACACTGATAGGCCACTTTCCAGTTGCAAGTAAACATTCAATATTCCAAATATAACCATTTCCCCTTTTTTGCCTCAGTAGGAGATGACAGGACTGACCTTAATGTGTCTGTTCATGGCAGTGGACTGAGCAGCTCGAACCAAACCTTCCAGCTCAGCACCACTGAAGTTTTTGGTCTCCACTGCCAGCTCTGCAATGTCCACATCCTCAGCCAGGAGCTGGTGCTCCCTCATCCTCACTGTGTGGATGTGCAGGATCTGGAATCGGCCCTTCTCGTCTGGCAGGCCTGGGATGGGGAAGAGAACACACCCAACCCCCTGAGCACAGCACTGCAATTCCCCTGTCCCTCCCCTCCAAGGCCCCTTCTCACCATGAGCAGCTTGCACTCACAGTGAGGGTATTTGATGATGCTTTTCACTGAGAACATTCAGTTATAGTAACTGATAAACTGAACAGTGTCACCACCAAACCAGAGGGAACAGCACAATGTTGAGTTTTTTCCCTCAGAGTTCCTCCAAGTTGGTTCCTCTCAGATTTCCACACCAGGAATGACAATCTGACCTTAAAGCCCCCCAATGCCACCCCTGCCATGACAGGGACACCTCCCATTGTCCCAGGCTGCCCCAAGCCCTGTCCAACCTGGCCTTGGACACTTCCAGGGATCCAGGGGCACCACAGCTGCTCTGGGCACCCTGTGCCAGGGTGTCACCACCCTGTCCATAACAGATTTCTTCCTTAAATCCCATCTGACCCTGTCCTCTGTCCATTAAAAGTCTCTGCTCCTTGCCCTGTCACTACAGGCCCTGGTAAAATCTGTTCTGCTCCTCTGTCCCTGAGTGCCCTTTCCTAAGGGGTCACATCCATAAATTACTGAATCAACAGAAAGTTTACTCTCCCCAAATCCAGAGCCTTGACTTCCCTCTTCACACAGTCCATATCATTCCTATAAAATGTTCCTTTTCATCAGCCGAGGTGATCATTTCCCAGCCTGCATCTTAGCAAGTCATTTCTGAAGCCCACAATGGCTTCAGAAGATACAGAAGATACAGAAGATGCTTCTCTTACAAGTGTAACCTGTCAGCCTGGCACATCACCCTGAGCCCCACCGTGCTCAGCCCCTTTCAGCCTCTTCTCCAAGGATCTGGTATTTGCACTGATCAATGTTTGTGTTGAGGGGATGTGAAAAGACATTTTACAACATGCACAGTACCCAGGAGCATTCAGTCCTTGTCACCTGATAATTAATTCCAGGATTACTGAGCTTTTCACCAGTCCCAGGCTGTTCTCTACTCCATCTTCCTTCAGGGAATTGTCACCTCAGCACTGAGGCCCCAGGCCAGTCACCCTTTAGGCTCCACCATAACCTTCACTGACCAAATTCTGATCTAAATGCAAAGCCAGTGATTTGTACTCATGAATCTAAGATGACTTGGGCTTACTTTCTTAACAAAGCCTATATGATCAGATATTCCCTAATTTACCCTGCACTGGGTGTGCACAGTTACAAAGGTCCCTTTCTAGTTACTGACAGACAGCTGCTTTTCCAGATGAAATGGCAAACCAAGTTCTTGGCCCACTTTTGGTTCACCCAGTGCTCTTGCCTGGCCTTCCTGCAATTCCCACCCAGGAATGACCTGGACCATTATTTGCCTCCTTTCCTTCACACAAATATTCAGGGTCCTGCCTGTCCATCCCTGCCCACTCTGCTGGGCAGAAACTGGGATCAGGTTTATCAGTAGGGAAGTGCAAAGTGGAACTTTATTGGTCTGATTGATGTTCTGGAGGGAGCTGCAGGAAGTTCAGCACCTGAGCCATGGGTCACATTTTGATCTGCATTTGCTTGGCTGCTGTAGGTTCATGGAGTAGAGGAACTGGGAACTTACCAATCTCCATCTTCACCTCCAGCCTCCCCGGCCTCAGCAGGGCCTCATCAATCAGGTCAGGTCTGTTGGTCATTCCTGAAGTCAAAGTTAAAACAAAACACTTTATCTGAGCTTCCTGAGTGGGTTTCCAGCCCCTGGCACAGCCCATAGGGCCAGGGGGACACTCAAAGAGTCCCAAGAAAACAGACAGAAGGCACTCATCTTCTGCAATGCTGGGAAATGCCCTGGGGGAGAGCCAACAGGGATCAAACCTGTGCTTGTGGCTGTATCTGCCTGTCCTTGAGCAGTGCCTGCAGGGCTCCTGCAGCAGGACAAGCACAGCAGGAACAGCCCCACTCCCCCACGGGCTGATACATCAATTCTATCCTTGCAGGTTTCCCTAAATTATGAAACCCTCCTTATCAAAACATAATAAGGAAATTGCTGAAAGCAGCAATATCTGCCAACCACAGCAGCATCTCCCTTTCAACCTGCTGCTGATGCTGCTCCAACAGCAGCCATGGCACCTCCACTGCCTGCAGTGAGGCAAACCCCAGCAGTGGCCTGTCACTGCTGGACACCAAATGAGTACACAGAAGCTCAGGAAGTTCAAAAGAGAAAAAGAGCCAGTTTTATTCCAACATCTGGTATTTATAGAATTCCAAAGGTGACTGTGGGTTGGAGGATGGAATTATCACCTCTCCAACCACACTGGTCCAAAGATCAATCAATCAATCATTTCTCTCCACTTACAGAGAAATATGTCAACTATTCTATTTATACATGAAATTGTGTGGGACCTCTGACTCTCAAATATGTAAACATTATCAGAAGGCTAAAGAAGTTTTATGAGAACTTTAAAACTTTCAAAAGAACTATAAAAGAAAACACTTTTAAAAATCAGGGCAACAGTGCCCACCCAGCCCTCAGGAAAGAGAAGGCAGCCCCACCTACCAATGACCAGGATGTTGTTGAGCTGCTCCACACCATCGATTTTGGAGAGCAGCTGGTTCACCACGGTGTCGTGCACGCCGGTGCTGCCAGCCATGCTGCCCCTCTGCTTGCAGATGGCATCAATCTCATCAAAAATGATGATGTGCACCCCACTGTTGGCTCCAAGCTGTGGGAGGGAGGACGTGTCAGGAGTGTCAGCAGTCTGACTGCTGAGAGCAATCCAAAATCAACACCAAGCTCAGCCACACAGACATCCGCTGTGTGCTCAGCATCACACACGTGTGTTTATGTTTTTAAAGAAAGGCTTAGTAGTTTCTTGTTGTTTGGTTTCATGGTTGTTTATTGTAAGTTATTTAAAAGATTGCCTTTTTGGGCTGCTGTGGTTTGTTTAGCAGCTTTAGGCAAAGGCATACACACTCTTGACATCTTCTCTGTTTGCCATTTTCTTTTTCTTTCTTCTTGCCTAGAGTTGGTGTTATCTTTTATATGGTACATTATGTGTTATATGTTTATAGGGGTTTTTTAATACTTATTACTTATATTAAATAGTGCTTTTTTACTCTAAACTAATTTGCGCATGTTAACATCACTAAAAACATGGAGGTAAAGAAGAAGAAAGAGGGATGACAGGACAGGCCCAGATCCCTCTATTTTAAAACCTTTGACCCTTATGTATAAAACAGAAACCCCCCTGTACAGCACTAAAAAATTCTTTTCTCCACTTTGTAACTACTTCTACTGTAATATCTAAACTTTTGTGACTTCTTGTTCTTCCTGCAAAATTGGTAAATCATTCCATGGCTCAAACTCAAAATTACAGTTGTTTCCAGCTGCCTGCCAGGGTCTCAAATGCTTCTGACTGGGGTCTGGAACCTCCAAAAATGTCTGAGGGGCATTTTGAGTCCTCACAGAGGAGCACGAGGCTGAGCAAGCCCAGCAAAGGCCAAAGCTCAAAGGGTCCCAGCACTCAGCACCTGGGAAAGGGACAGGTACCAGGGACAGGGAACAAGGCTTGTCTGTGGAGGGAGGGAGGCACCAGAGTGAGAACACCCCAGGCTGGACTGGGTAAATACACAGCTTGCCAGAGCAGCTTTATTGATAATATTTTTAAGGAGCCCAGTCAGCCCCAGAACTGCCATTTCCAGGTTCACTCGGGGGTGAGGGAGTTGCAGCTGGTAAGAGAACAGGATGCTTTTTGTGACTGCATTATGAAGCTTTTCCCCTTCATTTTCTACCTCTAAAACATCTTTTGTGGCCAGTGCAGAACATGTTATCACTGGGTGCATGTGCTGGCCCTGGCAACGTGCCCCAGACACAGGCAGCACAATGCCAACCTTTTGGAGACCTTTTTAATCTCCCAGCTGTCATCAGGCCCAGCCCCTGCGGCCAATATTGAGTGTATTTTAACAGGTGTGTTATTGCCAAGGGAAAGCAGCTCCCAGAGATACTGCAGCCACCAGGGAGCAGGAGATTGTTCACGTGGGTCTGTGTTACCACACAGAGCTGATTGACTGACTAATAAACCTTTTGCTGAAGAAATGAAATTATTTCAAGTCACCACCAAAATCTGAGTCTTACGAGCTGAATAAAATTAAGGGATCATTTGCTAATGGCTTCTAAAAAGACTTCCCTGTATTTAATTGTGACTAGCCTGACATTTGATTTTCTTTATCAGAAATATCTATCAAGATCAAGTGATCCACAGCAGAGAAAAATTACTATAGCACACATGAAAGAAGTACTTACACCGTGAAACTAAAGATTGGGGTTTTGAAAGCCAGCTAAAGCAATGGATAAAAAACATCACTGGAAAAAACAGAATCTTTATCTTCACTTCCAGTTTCAAAGATCTCTAGTTTCAAGACATTATGCTCATCCATTAGTTTTCTGCTGTGAAAAATTAACCATGTATTGATTATAACACTTCAAATGCTGTAACATACCAATATGCCTGCAACCAAAAAACCTGAAAGATTATGTGCCAGCTTAATGTAGTAAGAAAAATCCAAGCAGATTCAATTATGTCTCTCCCACAAAAGAAAAAAAAAAAAATAAAAAAGGAAACTAAAAACAGAGGAAAATTTGCACAATGTGAGTTTTAAGGACTTTGGAGAGGGTGACAGCACATGACCCAAAGCAAGCAGTACTCCACAACTCACCAGGAATAACCATAACCCCAAGCCAAGCAGTGACTGTGTAAGTCGTATTTTCTTTTTGTTAGGGCTGGGATTAAATGTGTGAGATGGTATTTCTTGTTTGGACTCAGATGTTTATTAGTTCTTATCTGTGTTACAGTCTCACAAACTGAGAGTTCTACGGCCCTTCATGTTAACAAACTAAAAAATGGAGTCATCTCTCTCTATTAGGTCTTTTAAGGATAAATTGTCTAATTAAGAAATGACACCGAAATTATTTTTACTTTTAACCCAATAACATTTTTTTACTTTTAACCCAACTATTTTTACTTTTAACCCATTGTCCGCAATGCAGACTTTTTTATCTAATTACACAATACTACCTAAACCTAGGAAGAATAAGGTGAAGAAGGACCAGCTTCCTCTCTAAAACCTCTATCTTGTTTTTTATATATATATATAGTAACATATATATATGTTATATATATATTAAAAATATATGTATATATGTTACTATATTCTGAAATGTTAAGATCTTAAGTTTTCCACCATGTGATATCACACACTTCTAATCAACATTCACACCCACAATCCCAGTTTTATCATTCAAATTTGGAAGCTTCTCCACAACCTCAGGTCAATGCAGTGTTCTCCTGGGGGTCAGTGCCTGTCAGCACAAAAAGTCTCAAATTCTCAGTACCCAGGGTTCTAACAACTCTGCCTTTAATGAAAGAAGTAATTTTGAGATTCCATTCTGACCACCCTCCATTCCTGTGTGTCCTTACCCTCCTCTGCTCCTCCTCTGCATCAGCAAACAGCTTCCTGATGTTGGCCTCGGACTCCCCCACGTATTTGTTGAGGATTTCGGGCCCGTTGACCACCTTGGGCTCCCTGGCATTGAGCATCTTCCCGATCTGCCGCGCCATCAGCGTCTTCCCGCAGCCCGGGGGCCCGTACAGGAGGATCCCCTTCACGTGCTTGCAGCCTGCAGGGACAGGGAAGTGATGCTTGAGAAGGCTGCCCTAGAACAGAGGCTGGAGGAGTTAAAGATAAAGTAGGGATTTATCAGGAGGCCTCAATGGATCCACCTTGGGCAGCACCAGAGCCCAACCAGGGCTGCACCCCAGGTGAACCAAAATGGTCACAAAATGCCCCACAGGTCACAGGGTCTCTCACTTTTATCAGTTCTGCTCCTTTTGCATATTGGAGTTCATTGTCCCATTCCAGCTCCAGCCCAGGCAGTCCCATCCTGTTTGTTTTTCTCTCTCCAGCCCACGGTGTTTGTGCTCTCAGGGCTGAGATTTGGATCATTTGTCCCTGGTCCCCAGCTGGAGAAGGAATTGTTTTGTCTCCCTGCTCTGTGCAGAACTCACCATTCCCTAACACAAAGCCCAGAGCCACCCACCAAAGCAGCACAGAGCCTGAAAAATATAAAAGCTAAAACTTGAGGCACAAGAAGGGCTGAGAGAGGATGGGGACAGCCACGGAGCACTGAGGGAGCCACTTCTCCAGGGAGCTGGCAGAGGTGGGCCCAAGCTCTACTCAGTGCTGCTGTCAGAGAAATTCAAACACAGCTGGATCAGCATCATCCCAGTCATGTGCCAAGGAAAAACAACTTCTAGAACAACTCAAGTGCTCTTCATCCATCAGCCACACTGAGCTGTAACTCCTGGTCAGGAACACACAGCACCAGAGATCCCTTGGGAAAGGTGGGAATAACAGAACTCTCACCAGGAGGATGTTCTAGGGATGTTGCTCATCCCCAAGTAGAGAGGGGCTGCAGATACTGGTTTTTACAGCCTGCACACCAAGCAAAGCAGACACAGGTGAAACTCACTTATCTGATTCTTGACAGAGAAAATGAAGAATACTGTGTGACAATACCCCTTGTACTGGGCTTTGATGAGTCCCATATCCCACATCCAGTTCTGGCTGCAAGTTCATAGAATAAATATTGAGAAAACTGAAAAAAACTTCCAAGAACCACCAGAACCATCAGCCCAAAATCCTTGACCTGTAATTAGAAAGACCTGAAATATTCTAATTTGTTCAAGAACAGGACTTTGGACACTGTGTATGAGAATTTAAATTCTCTCCTGTAGGGAAAGAGAGGATGCAAGTGCTGCAAGCTGAGGCTGCAGTGACAGGCACACACGTCCCAGGTGTGCTCACAGCTCCTGGGAGAGGCTGCAGGTGTGAACAAGAAGAGTTTCCCTGAAGGATTTGTGGAATTGTGGATATACAGCTTGTGAGCCCCACATGTTTTATCATTATGTTGTCTCTGAATATCCTTATGCCCTGCCTCACACTGTGCCAAGAGAGGCTGTGGGACCAGCCCCTGTCCACAACCAGGTTTGTTTTGTTCCTTTAACTGCACAGACTAAACCTTTGGCTGAAAGCTGCTGCTGGAAAACCCTGCAGTAGGACATGGTGTATCAGCACCAGGTTCTAAACCCTCAGAGGAGAGAGGGGGCGTGGGTCAGTGGTGGCCTCAGGAGTGCTGGGGAACGGTGGGACTCAGAGGGGTTTTTTTCATTTTTTAATGAAGATATGAAAATCTATTTTTTACTCCATTGTTGCGGACTGGCTTCTTTAAGAACACAACCCACCCAACAAGAGCCCTGCAGTGCTAGGGATGCATGTTAAAAGCAAAATCAACAAAAAGCAGCAAACTAATGGCCCCAAGCTCAGACTGAGGGGCCCTCAGCTCAGTTTCTGCCAGGCTTAAGGAGCTTGAGCACATGGAATTGTCTGTCACCCCACAGGATGAGCTCCCTCCTGGTGTCTGCCTTGTCTCAGCTCCATGGTAACCTCACCCCATCCCACAGAGCCCTCAGGGCTGCTCACACCTCAGGGCATTTCTGCCTGTAAAGGACAAACACTTACCTCTTATCACCTTCCCAACACTGCTGTGATTTCACTTACTCCTGAAGGTCATGGCAATAAAGAATTGATTTCAGTCTGAACAACTGCTCAATATTACTTCATTCCTGTGACCCCACACGCTCTCTTCCCTCTCTCTCTGGCTGTTCAGTGAAGTTCCAGGAGGACAGTGCCATGAGGAGGAGCTGATCCTCCCAAAGCCCAGAGAGCAGCAGTGCTGCAGGGTAAGCCCAGCAATAAAGCTGAGAGATTCTGCTGGGCTTCTCTGCAGATCAAAAATTCACTACAGAAATCCAGAGCTGTGGCTAAGAACTCGTGAGTCAGCACTGAGGCATCTGTGAGTCAAAAGCATAAACAATATAAACTGGCAGTGAAGATAAATCTCACATGGGAGGGAGTGAGGCACAGATAAATTAAAGCTCTTCCTGTCAAATCCCTGTCATGAGGGCATTGTTACCGTGGGGGAACATGATCTCCTCTGTAACCAAACTGCACCAGGCAGGGTGGTGCCGACAAGTGATCTCTGCAGGGAAATCCCAGCAATGCTCCAACAGCTCCTGGGCTCCAGCACGAGACCACCAAAGGTCTAGAGAGGCCACCAAAGGTCTAGAGAGGCCATCAAAGGTCTAGAGAGGCCACCAAAGGTCTAGAGAGGCTATCAAAGGTCTAGAGAGGCCATCAAAGGTCTACAGAGGCCACCAAAGGTCTACAGAGGCCACCAAAGGTCTACAGAGGCCACCAAAGGTCTAGAGAGGCCACCAAAGGTCTAGAGAGGCCAACAAAGGTCTTAGAGAGGCCACCAAAGGTCTACAGAGGCCACCAAAGGTCTACAGAGGCTACCAAAGGCCTAGAGAGGCCACCAAAGGCCCAGAGAGGCCACCAAAGGTCTACAGAGGCCACCAAAGGTCTAGAGAGGCCACCAAAGGTCTACAGAGGCCATCAAAGGTCTAGAGAGGCCACCAAAGGTCTACAGAGGCCATCAAAGGTCTAGAGAGGCCATCAAAGGTCTACAGAGACCACCAAAGGTGTAGAGAGGCCACCAAAGGTCTAGAGAGGCCACCAAAGGTCTACAGAGGCCACCAAAGGTCTACAGAGGCCACCAAAGGTCTAGAGAGGCCACCAAAGGTCTAGAGAGGCCACCAAAGGTCTAGAGAGGCCATCAAAGGTGTAGAGAGGCCACCAAAGTCTAGAGAGGCCATCAAAGGTTTAGAGAGGCCACCAAAGGTCTAGAGAGGCCACCAAAGGTCTACAGAGACCACCAAAGGTCTAGAGAGGCCACCAAAGGTCTACAGAGGCCACCAAAGGTCTAGAGAGGCCTCCAAAGGTCTAGAGAGACCACCAAAGGTCTACAGAGGCCGCCAAAGGTCTACAGAGGCCACCAAAGGTCTACAGAGGCCACCAAAGGTCTACAGAGGCCACCAAAGGTCTACAGAGGCCACCAAAGGTCTACAGAGGCCACCAAAGGTCTAGAGAGGCCATCAAAGGTCTAGAGAGGCCACCAAAGGTCTAGAGAGGCCACCAAAGGTTTACAGAGACCACCAAAGGTCAACAGAGGCCACCAAAGGTCAACAGAGGCCACCAAAGGTCTAGAGAGGCCACCAAGGGTCTACAGAGGCCACCAAAGGTCTACAGAGACCACCAAAGGTCTAGAGAGGCCATCAAAGGTCTAGAGAGGCCACCAAAGGTCTACAGAGGCCACCAAAGGTCTAGAGAGGCCACCAAAGGTCTACAGAGGCCACCAAAGGTCTAGAGAGGCCACCAAAGGTCTACAGAGGCCACCAAAGGTCTAGAGAGGCCACCAAAGGTCTACAGAGGCCACCAAAGGTCTAGAGAGGCCTTGTCTAAGGAATGTGGCACTCTGTGCTCTGGGCTTGAGACGAGGCAGGGATCAGGCACAGGGTGGACTCATGGTCTTGGGAATCTTTTCCAATCTTAATGATTCTGGGATTCCTGCAGCTCCCAATCTCTCTCCTAGAAGTACAACTGAGTTATACCCCCCAGAAGCTTCTCTTCCACAGCCCAAATAATGTGAATTTCCTGAAAAGCACAACCATTCCCCTCAGTGCATGAGCTGCCTCGGCCACAGCAGAGGGCTCAACCCCACACCCAAATCTCACCTCCACAGGGAGACTGGAACACAAAACACAAACTGGCTGGGAGAAATCTGCTTAGAAACCTCCTAGAATGTTCACCTTCTCCCTGTTCAAGGGAAAAGGAAAGGAATCCTGGAATACTCTGAGTGGGAAGGGACCCACAAGGAGGATCCAGTCCCAGCCCAGCAATCCCAGCCTGTGCATCCCTGGAGTGGTGTCCAAAGGCTCCTGGAGCTCTGGAAGCCTTGGGGCTGTGCACATTCCCTGGGGAGCCTGGGCAGTG
Source organism: Taeniopygia guttata (assembly GCF_048771995.1). NCBI lineage: Eukaryota > Metazoa > Chordata > Aves > Passeriformes > Estrildidae > Taeniopygia > Taeniopygia guttata. The sequence goes on along the minus strand of NC_133052.1, from coordinate 4,080,009 downwards.
CTCAGCAATTCAAGATTAATTCAATAAAAGAAACATAGACGCCACAATGAGCACCTTCCCTTGGGTTTTCCTCCCCAAATCCCACACCCAGGAAGGCAAAAAATCCACAGCACCACAGCAAAATTATCCCAAATCCAACCCCAAACCTTCTGGAAAACCCAAATGAGATTGGACATTGATAAAATCTCAACTTCCCACAGCAATTCAAGATTAAGTCAATAAAAGAAACATAAAATCCACAATGAACCCCTTCCCTTCTTCTCCCAAAGGGCAAAAAATCCATGACCCCACAGTGAAATTCCCAAATATCCAACCCCAAGTCCTCTGGAAAACCCTAAATGAGGTTGGAAATGGTTAAAAATTCAACTTTTTGCAGACCATTTGCAAGGTTCAATATTAAATCAACAAAAGGAACATAAAATCCAGATCATCACCTTCCCCCTGTGGGTTGGAGCCTTGGGTTTTCCTCTCCCAAAAGCAAAACATCCATGACTCCACAAGCAAAATCACCCCAAAAAATCCACAACTCCACAGCAAAATCATCCCAAATATCCCAAATCCTCTGGAAAACCCCAAATGAGGTTGGAAATGGTTAAAAATTCAACTTTTTGCAGACCATTTGCAAGGGTTCAATATTACTGACCACCTGCTGCAAGACTTGGGTGCCACTGAATGGGCAACATTGAGAGCAGGGCCTGAGTCAGGTGGCAGAACATTCCTGAACCCAAAGCAATTAGTTCCTCTTCAAATAAAACTGCCACCAGCGACTCCAGCAGACATTTCCCTTTACAGCCACGTTCACCTGGTGAAAATCAAAGTTTTAAGGACAAGCAGGACTTTATTAAAATAGACAGGTGATGACAAATCTCAAATGTTACCTCTCAAATCACAGTGGGATCCTCTGCACCACACAGGAATTTTGATTAAGTTTATCTCCCCTCTGCTGATTTCACCAATGTGGCCCAAATGTCAATACTATTATGAGACTCTTTCTAAACACAAATTACAGCTGTGCAGACATCACCAACCAGTTCAGCTCATCATTTGATGAGCTCCAAAAAAAGGTCATTGCTGTAACTTGATCCTTAAATTATGCCATTCAATGACAGTTAGAGGCTGAACAGGGACATCAGCAGGAACTCAAACATACAGATATGGGAAAAAAACATGAGAGAAAATTCATAAAAACTGCTGAGAATGGGAGAGATACTGGTGTTACCAATGGAAGTCAAACTCTGTTTTGACATAGAATATCACCTGCCCAAAGACAAGATAAAGTTTATTTGTTCAATTCTCCCTCTTCAATTTATTGGAGAGATCAGAAGAACTGATTTAGTGTAACAGGGATTTTCTACTTGGGAGTGTAATTCCCCTTTTAATTAAAATCAAAGCATTCTGGTGTGATTGGATCACTCGGATGCACCACCAGGAACCTGCATGGATGGTAAGGTCCCAGCACAGCAGGGAGATTTTTATCTCTGCACATTCATCTTGGGGCAGGTTACAGGAAGTTCAGGGTTCCCAGACTTCACCTGCCACACAGGCAAAATTTCCCTAAAAGTAGAGCTGGGTGGAATTTCCCTCTCTTTTCATGCTGTAAGCCCCAGTGTCTGCTTTGAATTCAAAGCTGGGGCAGGGAAAGAGCCACACCTGAACCAGAATTTTTATATTTTCAATAGCCAGAGTTTTGATTTATCAAATCTTTTGCCACTGGAAATAGAAGATGAAGTGAAATTCTCCACGGACCTTTGGAAACGGATTCCTCACCACATCCCACTGGCTCTGAGGAGCACACATCTATCAGGAGGCAATAATGAGATTTATGACAAGAGCATTTATCCATTTCCGAGGGAATGTGCTAGAAATGAAAATAAATCAGCATCTCAGAGAGACATTTCCAACAGAATGCCTCTGGCTACAAAAACAGCATCAGGACACTCAGGAAAAGGGATTTTGTTAAGAGTATAAACAAACAAAACCAAGCACTAAGGGAAGTCAGCACAGTAGCAAAGAGCAAATGTCTCTTACAGAGCTGCAGAAAGATCCCTAATTCCAGAGGCAGGTTCTGTGGGAAGCTGGGCACAGCCAGGATGTTCCAGCCCCATCCCACCTGGATGGCAGTAACAGATGCCACCAGCATTCCCTGCTTCCTGGGATAAAGCTGGATCATTCCCATCTGCTTAGAAAGGCAGCATGCTGGGATGTGGGAATGCCTGCTGAACACCTCTGCATTGTGAACACACACAGACACCCCAGGGGCACAGGGACACCCCAGGGCTCCCAGCTGGGGGTGCCAGACCATGGTGATGCCACCAACCAACCCCCCTGCAGCCACCTGGAGCAGGAGCAAAGCCCTCCCAAAACCAGATGCAGAAATTCCTTGCTGCAGGTTTGGTGTAAAGCCCCTTCCCTCCCCCCACCCCCCCAAACCATCTGCCACATTGCCATTTCCACATTCCTGTGTTAAAAGGGAATAATATTCCTTGGTGATTGTGCAGAATTTGGAAGCCCCCTGTCTCATATCCCTCTAAGGACTGTCAAGTCAGTTCACTCTGTGTCCAGAAGGTTTCCTGTCCCCCCACCCTGATGCCCTCCTCTGAAGTTTTTCCAGTTGTACTGCATCCCTTTTGACAAAAAGGCTGCATCCAGCAACCCAACACATGAACAAATTCCACATCAGCTCCTTCACTTTCTTCTCCATCCCTGGGGATACCAAAGTCAATCTCTGCTTTTAAGAAGGGGAGGCAAGTGACAGATGTCAGGGACTTCCTCACTGTTCTCTCCAAAGGAAGATTTCAGTGCCCAGACTCAGCCTGGCTGGCCCTGGATCCAGGAGCCTCAGGGTGAGCAGAGCACTTCAGGTTAAATCCCACTGGGAGGAGAAGAACAACAAAGCACTGGTCCATTCTCAGCAAGGAAGAAGAGTTAACAACAGCAAATGCTGAGTTCAAGCTGTTAAATACTCATTTACACCAGTGAAGAGCTGACACATTGTGTGACAGCTGATATTAATAAAAGTGACAAACGGGTAGGAACAGGAAACAGAAGCAGAAAAAGAACAAGGGACACAAGAGCCCACAACTGTTGGATACTGGCAGATCACTTGGGCATGAACTTCACCCAGGGGAACTCAGTGTGGGTGAAATCATCTCCAAGTCAGTGAGAATCTGAACAGGGTGGGTGAAAAACCAGGGGGAAGATGGTGAATGCCATCCCTGGTGTTATAAAGGGAAAAGGGAGAGAGCTGTGGGGTTGGACTAAACTGAGAGGTCCCTTTCAAGCTCAGCTGTTTTCTGACTGTGTTGTACAGACCTAGCACTAACCTGATGGATGGAAAATTCTGAGATAATGTCTTTTTAAGTAGGTAAAAGAAAACAAGACTACAAGAAGTAGCCAGAACAACTTTATTAGGCCAGTCTGAGACAACTTCTCTTCAGGAAAACACAGGGGTCCCCACACAGAGGGTTTGAGGAAACAAAGCAAGAGAGGCACATTTAGACTTCCCTAAAGATATATTTATATGTTGGACATCCTCCTAGACATGCAGGAAAAGCACAAGCTGAATTAAGTTAGAGCTGGATGAAAAGTAAATTAAACCCCACAAAATTTAAAGCACAGCAAGAAATGATCCATCCTGAATTTAGTGGCATGTGGTGCCTGGGAGATGGAACAGAACAGAATGCTCTAATTAAATCTGCACACTGCAAAGCCAAGAGCTACAAACACACAGGCAGGATTAAATTCATCTGAAATCCATGTAACCTGATGCATGAGTTTCTAATTGGGGAGGAATAATGAACTGCATGTTGCAAAATAAAAAACAAAAAAATAATCCCTGTGAGGATTCTGCCCAGGCCCAGCCAGGCACAGCCAGGACCTGCTGATCAGAATGAATCCATGGTTTGGGTTGGGCACCACAGTCCTGAGCAGGGAAGGGAGGAGAAATTATGATGAGTGATGTAGAGGTTATAGAAATGGCCCCAGAATCCCAGAGCTGCCCTGGAGAATGCTGGAGAGACAGGACCAGAGTGGATGGATGCAAAGGCTGAGAGCAGCACCCAGCACTGGAACACACTGCCCAGCAGGGCCTGGCATTCCCAGCATCCCAGCTGTTAGACATGCCTGACACTGATTTTTCATTAAAATTACCCTATTTTCAGAATAGCTCAGTGAGAACCTTTCCATCATTATTCTTCTCCTACAGTATCTGAATACTTTGGGAACATTAATGCATTAATTTTTAAGGCAGCTTAACAGACAAGCCTCCACTTCAGACAGAATCTGAGGAAGAAAATAATCTGAGTGTCTGCTCATTTCAATGTTCCCCTTGTGTTCTGTTGATACTTCACTTCTCCATCATGAGCTGGACTTCAAAATTACAGAGCTCTGAGATCAACTGATCCTGAGAGGGCAACTCAAGAGCACAGGTTAAGATGATTCCCAGGAAACAGAAACCACCTCCAAAAAATCTGATTTGGTTTATTTATGGTAGCAGGAGAGGATGGGGAATTTGGGTTCCATTTCAGTCTCTTAGAAGGAACATGACCTGTAACACCAAACATTTCTCTAGCTGTTATTAAACCATAACAACAAGTCCAGGCAGAATTTGCTCTCTGAGGCCTCTACAACAATTAATGTGCCACAGGAATCGGAGAAATCCCTTCCCTGCTGCAAGTCAAGACTCTGTTTCAAAGCTTGGGGACACCAGAGTGTTCTTAAACAAGGAAAGAGGGTCAGCACAAGTGTTTTGTTTTCATGTCTGAGAAGGGACTTTACAGGTTTGTTGCAGGTTACAGCTCCAGGCACCAAATACCAAAAATGTTCTTCCAGGTGGCTAAATATCTGTTGGAGTCAGGGGGAAAGAAAAAACAACAAGAAGGGAGAAGACTGTTCTAGGCAAGAGCAGAAGCTGCTGAATGAGCTGGGTTTAAAGTCTCAGCAGAAAACCAATATCTACCATGTATGGGAAGAAAACACAACATTTGTCAAATGAACAGAGGAGCTTTAACTGGAGCAAGAGGATGCTCTGAACTGCAGCAGAGAGTGACCAAAGCCAGACTCCCTTCACTACAGAGTGACACAGCCTCACTACAGAGTGAGACATCCTGAAAGGGCTTGGAAAGGAGGAGGATTCCCTGGAAACAGGGCTGGGAAGGGCTGTCCCTCAGGGAGAACTGACTGGTATCTCCCTCCACCAGTGCCCCGAGGTGTGAAGTTCCTTCCTCACAAGTGTAATTCCTACGAGTGAGGCACTAAAATGTTTCCAGACATCTTCCTCAAACCTCATCCGGGTAAGGATTTAATTCCATTTGGCAGCCACAGGATTATCAGGAGTCAAGCATCAATCTTCCCTGTGAGGGTGGGAATCCCTGGCACAGGTGCCCAGAGCAGCTGTGGTGCCCCTGGAGCCCTGGCAGTGCCCAAGGCCAGGCTGGACAGGGCTTGGAGCAGCCTGGGACAGGGGAAGGTGTCCCTGCCACGGCAGGGGTGGCACTGGGTGGGCCTTAAGGTCCCTCCCAACCCAAATCATTCTGGGATTTTGTCACATCACACCTACCAGGGAGCTGATCTAGCTGAATACTGACCCTATAAACTGTCTTTATTAATAGTACTTTTTGCTGCCAACTGTATTAGCTCCCTACAGAGCCATGCAAGCCCAAAGCCACGAGAGCAGGGCTGGGACATGCACAGATGGGAAAAGCAAACTGCCCCTTCCAGACCAGGAGGGAGCCTGGGCAGGGTGAGTGCCCAGCTGGGGCTGATCTAACATTTTTGCTCGTGGATGAACCAAGGCTTGTACCAGCAGAGCAGTATTTCCCCCCTTGGATGATATGGTTAACTAACATTGATTTATGTGCTCCAAACCCAGAGCATTCCTTGGAAGTTAGATAAACCACACACAAATTGCAAGTAATGCTGGAAGGATCTATAGAGCCTCTGTGTAGTTATGGACAGAAATATTTATTGCATTTGGCGTGGAAGCTGCAGTCTGGGAGCACTGGGCAAAGAACACAACTGGGTGAGCACTGCAGCACCAGGGAGCAAGCAAATTCCATCTTTTCCTTTCCCAATAAATTATTCACAAAGGTGAACAGCTGTCACACTGACATTTCAGATCTGAAATATAGTTAAGAGCAAGTTAAAACTAAGGCAAAGAAAATGAATGTCAGAAAGTTTTTGTTTTTTCATATTTCAGATAAGCTCTTTAGCCCTGGGGTTAATCAGAGCTCAGGAGCTCTGCTCCCAGTCCAACTTCTTCCCTGAAAAATGTCTCTTTGTGCAGCCTGGGTGTAAACATGCACAGTAAGAGCATTTGTATTTAATGTAATTTAATGGGGCACACCTTTAATTCATGGCCCAGGGTAATCCAAATACCAGTGGTCCTTCACAGAATCTTTTGTCCTCCTTTATTAAACAACACCAGTTATTGTCTACCTTCACATGTGGTCCCAGCCAAGGGCTCTGTACTGCAGCCACAGAGTCAGAGAATCATGGAATGGTTTGGGTTGGAAGGAGTCTCCAAGCCCATCCAGTTTCACCCCCTGCCATGGCAGGGACACCTCCCACTTCCCAGGTTGCTCCAAGCCCTGTCCAGCCTGGCCTTGGACACTCAGGAATCCAGAGGCAGCCACAGCTGCTCTGGGCACCCTGTGCCAGGGCCTGCCCACCCTGACAGGGAAGAATTCCTTCCCAATATCTAACCAAAACCTCTCCTCTGTTAGTTTAAAACCACTCCCATTCTTGTCCAATCATTACCTGTCTATGTAAAAAAATCACTCTCCTCTGTTTTATAAGCCCCAATTAGGCACTGGAATGGGCTCTAAGATCTTCCTAGAGTCTTCTCTTCTCCAGGCTGAACAGCCCCAGCTCTCTCAGCCTAGCTCCATGGGAAGACTTCATGAATGCACACAATAGCTACTTCAAAAGGTAAAGATATTTCAAGTACAGGAGGCTAGCTGTCAGCAGCAGTGCTGAGCTGGACACCAGTGCCTCTGGGTAAAAGCTGTTCTTTCCACAGGCATTTCTCTTATTCTTCTTTCTGCAGAGCAGTTAAATATTTAACAAATCGAAGCATTTTATGTTCTCAAGCAGAAGCAGAGAAGTTGCATCTTGCCCACAGCCACAAAACCCAAGAGACCCAAGAGCATCCCCCAAAGCCTCAGCCCTCAGATCAGCAGGAATTCAAAGGCAGGAGAGAGAGAATCAGGCACTGGCTGGCACAGCCCTGGGGTTTCTCCATAGTTCCTCCTACGTGTCCAAAGCCCCAAGACAAGACTGAAGGCACATCCCAGGGAAGTTTACTTTGCATCAATTGCACAGGCACTGGAAGCGGACACGCTCCACACACCCCCGCACAAACAGGATGTATCTCCTGATGGAAATCTGTTTTGCAACCAAAATCTTGATTGCTTCATTTGTGGGGAGAGGGAAGGTTGATCAGAAACATAAACATACACAGAAATTGTACAGCTATGGATTCCAAGTTCAAATAGGAGCCCACACAGATTATATTCCGAGAACAAGGAGCAGCCAGAACATCCCCAGCCACGTTCTGTGACAGAATCAGACACCTGCAGCTGCACACTGCTTACTAAAAATTAAACCCTGCACCATTTATCTGCCTGCCAGCAGATGTTTACCAAGTACTGGGACTGTCTTTCCTTCCCTTGACCCAAAAAGAGAAGTTATATTTAGAATCTGTGGTTTTATTTCACAGACTCCAGGACGTGCCCTGGCCTGTGCATCCTGCCAGCACTTCAAACCTGACCAGCAGAACTCACACCCCAGGCTGGGGGGCACAGGGCTCACGGTGCAGCTGCCAGGAGAACTGGGATGTAAAAGAGATTATGGCAGGAGCATTAAGACAAAATTTCCTCTGAGCTGCATGGACAGATCATGGCCAGGCAGTCAGGAACAGAAGCAGTGTCACTACTATGGATAAATTCAAGAAGGGAGGGTTTCACAGAACCATGGGATGGTTTGGGATGGAAGAGACCTTAAAGCCCATCTCATTCCAACCCCCTGCCATGGGCAGGGACACCTTCCACCAGAGCAGGCTGCTCAGAGGCCCAGTTCCAGTTCCACCAAAACAGAATCCAGTTAAATCATGTGTCTGATTCCTTCAGACATTCCATGTGCAGGGCTGAGTGTTTGTGTTGGGTTTGTCTCCCTTCCCCAGCCAAGCAACAAGAGTCCAAAATACATCTGGGAGCACCAGGGGAGGAAGAGGCTCTGGAGGTCAGTTGGATCTCTCAGAAACTGCTGTGTTACACAGCACAAGGATGTCAACTGTGTCCAGCCCTCACACACCAGGACAGGCCTGCAGCCTGTGCCCAGCCACACTTTTCCAGGTTATACTCACCCATTTGCTCCACAATTTCAGGTGGGAAAACTCGTGAAGCAAAAGCTCTTCGGAAGATATCTGAGAATTCTTTATCCAGGCCTCCAATGCCCATTTTCTCAAAATTCCAGTCGGGGTTGATGATTGACTGCCTGTTCTCCTTGGTCTTTGATTTACCTGCAAAAGCCAATAAATGGTTTCAAACACACAGCCCAGCAGAACTGCAGCACACACAGGAACAGACCCCAGAAGAGCTCTGCAGGTCAGACCCCATCCCACAAACTCTGCTCAATTTCAAACGTTGGCCAGGAGGACACACTGTGACAAGGACACAAGGACAGGACACCAGAGACCCAGCTTGGAAAATGATTCCCAGCCTTCCAACTGCTCAGTTCAGGGGTTTCTCCAGCCAGGTGTTGCTCCTATGCATTGAAGAATCCACAGGAGATTTCTCTGCCACAGATTCACCCAGGTACCCCTGGACCCAGGTAACCTCAGCACCCAGCTCACGTGGCTGCTGCCAGAGCCAGTATCCATCCTGTTCCAGGCCACCTGGGATGACAACAGCTTTGTCCTGCATCCTCCTCACTCCTGGCTTGCCCAGTCCCCAGCTGCTCTTCCCTGTGCAGCAGCAGCTCCAAGCTGGAACCCTTGTTCCTCTCTGTCTTCCCTCTTCCTCCCACACCCTCTGACAGGCTCATGGACCTGCAGGTGCTGCAGTTTGGTTGTACCTTCAATACAGGTAAAGGATGATGGATGCCCTGCTTTGTTCACATCCCTCTAGAACAATATGTGATCATTCTTAGCAGCCACATTTAACAGCTCCTGACAACAGGGCTCACACTGCACTAGATGGATGCAGCATTCCCTTGATCTTGCCTGGGATGTGGCCCCTCTACAGCCATCAGTTTTACCCAGGTCAGGAGAGCTCTTCCTCCCACACATCATTTACAGTTTGTTGTAATGAATCTCCTCTGCCATTTCCTGCCTCAGTCACTGAGCTCAGTCAGAGCCAGCCTGGGCACCTCATTGCTCCAGCCTTTTCCCAGCTTATTCAATAATTACAATGAGCAGCAAAGGCCCAGCAGAGATTCCCACTGAACTCCACTGACATAGCTATTTCCTCCTCCCCTTTCATCACTCACTGACTCGTGCAAGGACCTTCTCTCCCACAGATCTCTGTTTTGATTCTTTCTTAAGAAACTTTGACAAAGAACTTTGCTGGAGGAGCTGTGACTCTCAGCCCATGTCAGCCCTGCTGCCAATGCTTTCTGATTGCTGTAATGAACTCCAGCAGGATCATGAGGCAGGACTGCCCTTAGACAAGACAGCCTGGCCCTTCCCAGTGCATCACCCTTTTCCTCTAATTTAATGCTTCATTACAGCTTCTGTTGATTTTTTTTTTTCTGTACAGATCAAAGTTCTAAGATCTGCACCACTCCAAACCTTCTTCCAAGAATCCCTTGGAAAGGAGCAGCACACTCACCACTCAGTCCCCAGATACTGGAGCAATTTGCAGCAAAGTTACACAGAACAATTCTTTTACAACTCAGAAGAACAAAGGCCAGTCCTGGTAAACCATCACAGTTCATTGTCTGGTCCACAACCTCTTCCAGAGGCACTCCAGACACCTGAGCACAGGTCTGCAGCCCTTTAACCACCTCCTTTCCCTGCTGCTGCTGAGCCTCTGGCATCACAGCCTCACAGAGCTCCCCACTCCCTCTGCAGAGGAGCTTGGGAGTACTCAGAGTGCTCAGGAAGCAGAAAACTGGTACAAATGCTCCTGGAAGGATCCTGGCAAATCCATGTAGTCCCATAGTCCCACCTTAGGTTTATTCAAGGGAGACTATAAACAAACACTGACACTTTTATCAGTCAAATCAACCTTCCACATGGCTTTCAGCATCCTCAGCCTCCAGGGAAACACACAGAGATCTGACAACCCAGAGAAAAAGCAAAGACGCTGCTAATTATCCTTAACCACTGCAGAAATGGGATGTTTCCTTAGACTTGCACAGTGGTTTAAGGGTTGGCTCTTAATGGTTTTCCTAATGGAGGCCATTCCCACCCTAGAACACGACAGAGTCACAGAGTCACAGGTGGCTTTGGGTGGGAAGGGACTTTAAAATCCACTCAGTGCCACCCTTGCCATGGCAGGGACACCTCCCACTATCCCAGGTGGCCCCAAGCCCTGTCCAACCTGGCCTTGGGCACTGCCAGGGATCCAGGGCAGCCACAGCTGCTCTGGGCACCCTGTGCCAGGGCCTGCCCACCCTCCCAGGGAACAATTCCTGCCCAAATTCCAATCCTAGCAAACAACAAGGGTGCATTTTGCTGCTCTGCTCCACAAGCTCCTCTAAGAGATATTTCAAGTTCAGCCAGATAATGAATGAGCACCAAGAGTCCAGGAAGTACAGCAAACAGCAGCTCTGTGTGAGCTCAACCAGACTCTTTAATCCTGGTCTAAACACATCTGGAATCAATATTTCAATTCCAAGGGCAGCAAAACAAACAAACAGGAACGTGCCTCTGGGTAAGATGCCAGGGACAGCCCAGCAGCACTTGGGACACAGAGCACCTACAGCCCTGCAGGAGCACCAATCCACAATTCCCCTGTGTTTATTATCCCAGGGCTGCACTCCAGCTTTGAGGTCAGACCCTCAGCCAGGGCTGTTCCTGCTCCCACAGAGCTTGGCCTACACTCCCCCCTTCTGGCTGCACCTCAGCACAGTAACAGTCTTGCAGATTGGATTAAAACCTCTTCCAATGGTTTCATAACACAATTTTATGCAAAACAGAACAAACGGAATTGGCTTTTAAAAAAATTATTGCAATTCTTCTCTTTTGAAATAATGCAGGCCCTTTACTGAAGGCAGAGCTCAGTGACACTCACTTCAGTTTCATCTCCTCTCTCACAATTTAATTATTCAGAACTTTACAATTCCCCAGAGACCAACAAAGCACATTAAGCAGCTCTGCCTCAGATCAATGAGGAGATTAAATGAAGTACCAATTTGACAGAAGTAAATTGAGGCACGAGAAGCTCTTTTGTCCTGTCTGAAGACAATGAAACAGAATCCTGGGGAAGGGTCCCTATTCCCAAAGCAGCAGCTCTCCCACAGGACCACACGTGCCAAGAGGGAGATCCCAGGTGGTTATATGGCTCTGAATATTAACCATGCACAATCCCCAGCTACAGGACACAAAGTCCCAGCCCCAAATGTGGCCCTTCAGGGCAGCATCAAACCTCAGCCCCTGCCACAAGCTCCTGCAGTGCTGGATGAGCTGAATTCTCCTCTCCTAAGTGGCTGCTCCCCTCAGATGGTTTATTCCTGTAGCAAGTACTCACAGCACGGAGCACTCCCAGCCAAGCAGAGCTGTGCTTTGAAGCCTATTGCAAAAATAAACCTCATGGCTCCCTGAGCCCCCTCCCAGCAGCCTGCACCTGCCACTCCTGATCTGGGGAACAGCAGCAGCAAAAGGTGGAGTGTCCTTAGCTCATGGATTCTGGGAGGAATGAACAAAACAGGGAAGAAAAACAAGAAAAAATTAAAATAGAAGTGTCTGTTCAGCCTTGAATCACAGCCAGATCCACAGCAGCAGCAAGGGAGGGATCTGCAGCTGAAGCTTGGGAAGAGTCACCCACCTCATACCACTGGTAAGAAAGGAACAGCCAAAGGAATAGTAGGTGTCCCTGTTCCCCAGGAAACTCCCACAGCCCCAGGGCACACAGGGCCACTGCAGGGAAGGGCCTCACTGCCCACTCCAGGGCCCAGATCCCACCACTCCAACTGGTGCCTCTGTGGAGCACTCCAGATCCAGCCCAACCCCTACAGCAGTTTCTTTCTAAAGCAATGTGGGGGGGACACACCAATTATTCCCTAATTTCTTTGATAGCCAAGTGTGATATTGCACACAGGGATTTGTTTTGTTGAGGTTTTAGAAACTGTCTCTTTAAATCACGGGTCCCAGCTGGGTGAATAAACTCCTGGAAGCAGCTACACACAACCCCCAATGCTGTTCTGCAGCTCCCTTGGCCTTCCAAAGAGCAGGACTTTGACATTTTGACTACACATTTTAAAAAGCTCTCAATTTCCTAATCTCTTCTCTTTTAATTAAATTTAATGAGAGAGCTGTTGGCTTGTTACTGTCCCTGAAAACATCATTCTCTGATGTTTGAAGAGTTAAAATATTTCAAACAGCTGCTGTCTGCTGGATCCACTGGTCCATTTGGCCTTGCTAATCTAAGCCTAGGAGTAAAGACAAACAACCTAGAGGCAATCAAGTCTCCTAGGCCTGAAAAGCAGAAGATCTCAAGCATTATTTCCCTGTGGGTGCAGGAACTCACCAATCAGATTGAGAGAGGAGTTCTCAGCTTTCTCAAAGGCAACTTGGCTGTTTCCAAGAACCAAACCAACCTCAATCTGCAAAGGGAAGGGACATAAATAATTACATTAATTACCATTAGACCCAGCTTCAGACTGCTCCTTTGTTATCTCCAAGCACATCTCAGAAGGCAGGAAAAAGCAGCAAAAGCTCTACTTCAAAAGTCCTTGGGAATAATGAAAAATACCAACCCCTCCTCTAAAACAAACACCACTGAATGGAGAAGCTCGCCAGGTACAACAACCTGGCTGTTAAAGTTACTGGCTCAGTTCAAACCCAACTATTTTATTTCAGCAAGATCCAGCAAGCAAAGGAGAAAATAAAATCATGTTCTTTCTACAGAAGGAAAAATCAAAATTGGACATATCTGGAAGATAAAAAAACCCAAGAGAGGCTGTTTCCATTAATTGGTACTTAAAGACCAAAAGGCTATTCCTGTGTCCTCCCCAGCTCTGCAGTGTAGTGGAGGTTGCACTGAACTGCAAACAATGCTCTCTGTCTCCTCTGACACAGCAGATGAGCCAGATGTGTGACTTCTCCAAAGGCAGGTCACCTAAACTGCTCTTGCTAGCGTGACCTGGTAGGACTTGCAGCTCTGCAGTCCCCAAGGAATGGACAGGAGTTCCTGGCAGCTCACCTTCTGCTTTTTGCTTGTTCCAGATTCCCCTTTGAGAATGCTGGGGTCCATGGCTTCCATGTCCTTCACCAACAGCCCAAAAAGCTTGTCATTAAAGCTGAACACCAGCTGTGGAAAGGGAAAACAAATCTCATTAAAGAAAGCTAAAAATTATTCTGACAAGACTACTAAGATTTGAAGGGAGAGAGGCCTGAACACTAAGTTAACCATGCAGCAGCTCCCCTGGAGGCTCTTCCCTGGAAAGCTCTGGAATGCTGACCATGCTCTTTCCCTGCCCCAATATCAGAGTAACAGACCTAAAGTTGCAGAACATGAAGTCAGCTGGAGAAACTCAAAGAAAAATTCTCCTTCCAAGAAAATCATCTATTCCCCTCCCTTCTCCCCAGCTCAGTGTTCTGTATCATTTGATGACATTTTTCTCTCACTTCAATAATTGGTGCTAGTCATGGAGAACAATTTAGCTCAAAACTTTCAGATCTTTTGCATTTCAGCTTGACAAGGACACTTCAGGAATAGTGCTAATGAGAGACAGAATGAATATAATGGGAGGTAGGGTCCATCCCACAGAAAACCAGGCTGGGTCTGCAGCCTTGCCTTCCTTTCCTTGAGTTTGTATTTCCAACTGGCTTTAAGACTCAGACCCTGCAAGGTGCAAATACCACGAGTGACCAACCTTGACCTGTTTTGAGAACAAGGCAAAGCAGAGGCTATCACACAGGGCTTTGCAGGGGCTGAAGCCCATCTGCTGCAGACCCCTACAGGCTCAGTTACAGGGACATCAGCTTTCCAAGGTCTCCAAGGAAAATACTTCATCCCTGTTTCGCTGCTTAAGTCCATAGAGCAGCAATAAATCATGGAATTCCAGAAAAGTTTGGGCTGGAAAGGACCCTAAAGCTCATCCAGTGCCACCCCTGCCATGGGCAGGGACACCTTCCACCACACCAGGCTGCTCCAAACCCTGTCCAACCTGGCCTTGGACACTTCCAGAATAATAAAATACACTGCTTCACTTGGACACTTCCAGAATAATAAAATACACTGCACTTCAGAGGTGCCACTGAGAATGAATTAAAGCTGGTGCTTGTCTTGATGTTATAGAGAAGGAGACAAAAGTGACTTCCCAAAAGATTCCAGGAGTTGCCATGCTCACATTCAACCAAGCCACAATGCAGAGAGACCCAAACTCTCCCAAGCCCTCTGCCCATGCTCTCAGTGAAAGTCACAATGGTTTTACTTTTCACAAAGACATCCTTCTGATGCCTCGTGAAGGCTGCCCTACAACAGAGACTGGAGAAGCTAAAGTAGGGATTTATTAGGAGGCCTCAATGGATACACCTTGGGCAGCCCACAAGAGCCAGGGCTGCAGCCCAGGTGAACCCAAAATGGTCACAAAATGCCCCACAGGTCACGGGGTCTCTCACTTTTATCAGTTCTGCTCCTTTTGCACATTGGAGTTGATTGTCCAGGTTCAGACCATGCAGTCCCATCATTCTTGTTTTTCTCTCTCCAGCCCACGTTGTTTGTGCTCTTGGGCCTGGGATTTGGATCATTTGTCCTTGGTCCCAGCTGGAGAAGGAATTGTTTTGTCTCCCTGCTCTGTGAACAGAACTCACCATCCCCTAATACGAAGCCCAGACCACACACTAAAGCAGCACAGAAAAATATAAAAGCTGAAACGTGAGGCATCACTTCACACAAAGAACAATTCCTGCCCGCCCCCAGCCTTTGCAGAGCTCTTGGCACCCTCAGGTGGTCCCTCACAGCCCACAGGAGGTGTTTTAGCCCAGTGTAGCCTCAAAGCCCAGAGCACAGCCCACCTGCTGGCCCACGGAGAAGGCCTGGCTGTTGAACTGCTGGATGAACTCTGCAGCCATCTTGTCTGTGTCGTAGGGGTTGGAGTCGATGTTCTTCTTCTGCAGGAAGTCGATCTCGATGGTCATGGTGCCAATGCACTGCTTGGTCTTGTCAAAAGTGTATAAGGAAACTGTAAAAAAAACAAGAAACAGCACATTTAAGAACAGCAAGGTCCCCCCAGTGTATTAATCATGTTTGGCAATACACACATTTCCCTTGAGAATTTCATTTGGTAAAACTGAATATATTATTTCTGACAGAGACCCGTATTTCTCTTAACCCATGTTCAACTACAAGGCAAAAAATACAGTAAAATTGTCACTGAGAGGTCCCATTTTTCACTGAAAATGCCTGCATTGCTCTAAAAACTTTTAATAAACCTTTAAAACAGCTCAAACACCAGAAAGACTCTGGGGGATGAGGACAATGAAAGCAAATCCAGACATGCTATGGTCCCACATGGCTGTATCTCCACCTAAGGGTTTGTACACATCTCCAGGAAGCCCAAAAGCAGCTTTAAGGGTAGCCTTGGCCAAAAGCAGTGACAAGAGGCCATCACTGGCTCTCTGTGGCAACAGGTTGCCAAGCTGTTCTCCAGATGAGGCATCACTGCCCCCCTGATCCCACTGGTACAGCACGTGGGAAACAAGAGGCCACTCAGGCTGGAAAGAGGGAAAGAGGATGGAAAGGAAAGAGCAGCACAACCCACAGCTCCAGGGACACCACCCAGCATGGGCAGGACCTCACAAACAGGCAGGCCCAGCAGCCCAGAAAGCAGGCTGCAGCAGAAGCCAAAGATTCTCCAGAAGACTGAAGAACATTAAAGGTTTGCTTTGAATCTGGAGAACAAAGTCTCCTCTGCTACAGCAGTAAGGATGAAGCAGGAGAAGGGGAATGTGGGAAAGGTGCTTCACTCCATCTGTGATTTCCTGGCCAGCCCTGGGCAGCAGAATGGCTCCAGAACAAACCTGCAGATGCTGAGGTGTGATGGCAAAACAAGCCTCCAGCATGGGCTGCTCCAGGACTTGTGCACGTGAAGGGAACAAGGAGAGGCTGTCTCCTGCTGAAGGTGTGACCAGAACACAGCCACAGCTGTGTGACACAGGTGTGACAGCACACACACCAAACATCTGGCATGGGCCACCCTGGGAGGAGCTGCCAAACACAGATCTTCCAGGAAACAGGGATAAAGATGAAAACACTACTCCTGATCTACTGCACTGAGCTCTTTCAAAAGGGATACAGCAGCAGGGTTATCCCTTTGGTCCTGCAAGCAAACACCAGGAGCTCCTCTCACCTTACAGGTGAAAAGTTTCCTTTTCCTTGCTGAACCTCATGGCTTTGTCAAATAAAAGCTTCTGGAATATCAGTCCCTGGATTTGGCCTGAGGTGTCAGCAGCCCTTATATCCAGGACTGAATGCTGATGGGAACCCCCAGCATGGGACTGCAGCCCACTCAGCAGAGTACAGCACCAGCTCCAAGAGCCTGGAACGTCCCAGAGAGAGGCTGGGAATGCAGCAGGGACCCCCTGGCTCTGGGAAGGCAGCAGGAACCTCCCTGGGGTGGGAAGGCACCTGAGGCAGCCTGCCCTGGCTCCAGCTGGGCATCTCTGCTGGGAGCACAGGAGCTGCTGCAGCTGGAGTGCATGGAAGGCAGGGCAGACACATCCATCAGGGCACTCTGCCTTCCCACCAGGAAAACCACTCACCTGGAAAACCTTTACTGTATCATCAGGGGCTCAGCAGGGCTCATCACTGCTCCACAGAGCTGTGGGCTGCATTTACACTGACATTTAAAACACAGCTTCCACATTATCAGGGGACCAGGACAAAGCACAAGCCCTGGGAAATGGCTGGGTTTGTGAACACTTCTCCCTACCTGCAGAATGCTTTTACAAATCCCTTCCACCCAGCACGGAGTCAGATGACATTTAGTCACTCTGCACAGAATCACTGCATTATTTTTGTTAACAGGCTCCCACGTAGCTGGAAGGTTTACAGCAAAACCCAGGACAAGGACAGTCACAAACTGCTCTAAGAGCTGATCACACAGAATATCACTGCTTCTTCCCCCAAAAGACCTGAGTACTCAAAAGCATTGACCTGTAAGTTGGCACATCAGCAGCAGCCAAACAAGGGTGAGCAACAAATTAATTTATGACTCTTCCCCTGTTATAGGTCCTTCTTCAGTTAGAACAAGACCAGCCAGAAAAAATCACAGATTAATAGAATCATCAAGGTTGGAAAAGGCCTCCAGGATCACTAAGTCCAACCATCAACCCAGCACCAGCACCATGGTCACCACTAAATAATGTCCTCAAGTGCCACATCCACCAGTTCTTCAAATATTTCCAGGAATGGTGATTCCACCACTGTCCTGGGCAGCCTGTTCCAAGTCTTTACAACCCATCCTATGAATAAATTTTCCCTAATATCCAACCTACACCTCCTCTGGCACAACTTGAGCTGTTTCTTTTCATCCTGACCCTTTTCTCCGGGGAGAAGAGACCAAGCTCCTTCCAGGTCACTGTATGGAGCAGAAAGGTCCCCCCCAGCCTTCCTCTCCAGGTTAAAATCCTGGTCTGTGAGACATCCAGAGAGGCAGAGACACCCACTCCAGCCTGTGCCTACAAACACATCAGACTTCACATCCTGATCCTGCACAGGGACCTGCTGAGACCACAGGAGCTGGGAAAACAAACAGCCAGGAGGAGCTTTCCCAGGAGCACCTCACACCCACAGGGTCTGAGGCTGGGAATGAGGGTGTGCATCCATTGCCATCTGTCAGAGCTGGGGTAGGTATCTGCTGTTCTTTGGGCAGTTTTCTTTATCTCTTCCACAGCCAATCCTCCCTCCAGGAGATCTCTGCTGTCCATGGCCACTGAGTGTCCCTGCCTGGCTGAGAAAATTCCATCATCCATGGGGAGATGCTGCGCCCAGGGGAGGAGCTGAGCATTCCTACCTGGATCCAATCTGACCTGGGAACAGCACAGCAGCCTTTGCCCCCTGCATTCCCAGAGGAGCAGCTTTCTTCCCACTGCATTCCCAGAGGAGCAGCTTTCTTCCCCACTGCATTCCCAGAGGAGCAGCTTTCTTCCCCACTGCATTCCCAGAGGAGCAGCTTTCTTCCCCACTGCATTCCCAGAGGAGCAGCTTTCTTCCCCACTGCATTCCCAGAGGAGCAGCTTTCTCCCCACTGCATTCCCAGAGGAGCCCAGGCCCATCTCCCCCAGCCCTGGAGCTCCAGAGGAAAACTCCCCCTTGTGCAGGATCCTGCTCCAGCAGAAGCACAGCTGGCACTGCAGGAGGGCTGAGCCACCCTGGGATGGGGCTGCTGCCACCTCCCTGACCCACAGGCTGCCAGGGCTGCTCTGACTCTGGCAGTGGTTTGTTTTCTTTTTTTGTACTATTGCATTTGTATTTTTAGTTTTCCTAATAAAAAACTGTTATTCCTATTCCCATATCTTTGCCTGAGAGCCCCTTAATTTCAATTTAATTTGGAGGGAGAGGAAATTTTCCATTTCAAGGGAGGCTCCTGCATTCCTTAGCAGACACCTGGCTTTTCAAACCAAGACACACAGCCACAGCACTCCCCAGGCTCAGCCCTCCTCATCCTGACACAGGATGCAGCCACCAGCTCTGCCCAAAGAGGGAATCCCTGGAATCACTGCAAGCTACTCCAGAGGCAAAGCAGTGCAGAGAGCAGGATCCCAGCAAGGCAGAGGAGGAGCTGCCCTCTCCAGGAGCACAGAGGTGACTCCTGATGGTCCAGAGAACAAATGTGATCCATTACCTGGACCTGCTGTAGCAAAGAACATGGAGACACTCCTGTAACAAGCTGCTGCCAGGAGTCTGGTCAGCATTCCAGCAGCTACAGACAGGTTCCACAGCTGCACCTGTGCCTGACAGTGATCCAAAGCACAGGGAATAGTAACACACAGCACAAAGTGACAAAAGAGCTAATTGCTCTCCTCCAAACATTCACCAAGGCTTGGGAGGCTCGAGGAAGACTTGAAATAGGGAAAGAAATTCACCTCAGCCCTTCACAGCCCTTGCTGCTGAATATTCTGGTCAGTTACTGGTGCAAACATCAGTGCTGCTCCCAAAGCTCAGCACTGCAGGGCACACTGCTGCTCCTGGAACTAGAACATCCCACTCATTCCAGTGCTGGTGCCAAGGAATTCCCCAAGGACAAATTGTGTCCTCTGTTAGTGGGAGTGTTCCCCAGAGACCCAGAACAGGCTATCCAGGACATGTTCAATGTTCATATCAACATGTGGACACCGACATCCCACAAAGAGCCAAGCTGAGATACCAGCAGCCATCTGGAGAAACTGCCAAAACAGTCTGCCCAGGTCTGGAAAACATTAAAAGCAGAAAAGCTGCAGAGAGGAGAGCAGCTCCTTCACTAACAAGGGCCTCACATCACCTGGAGAAGGACTGGAGATCTGTGAGTTCCCAATTCAATTTCCCTTCAGGATGTAAACATGAATTCAGCTTTATGAACACGTCCCAATCGCTCTGACTGACTCACCATCGATCTCCTGCCCGATGGAAAGGCCAGCCCATTTTCTCTGAAAAACAAGAGAAAAAGGTCAGAACACCAGCCCTGCAGGACAAACAGCTGCCCTGCAGGACAAACAGCTGTCCCTCAGAACAAACAGCTGCCCTCCCAAAGGCAGCCCCCTCACCCAGAGGATGACGCAGCAGGATCCCCCAGAGAACCTTCAGCAGCAGAAAAAAGGGGTAGAATGGAATATCCCAAAGACCCCCAAATTAACAGGAAACAAGGCAAAATCATTGAATAATCTCTCCAAATACTTCTTGCGACCTCAGAAGGTTGTTCTGTCCAACCTCTTTCAGGTTACTATCTCCTCACCATGCTGGAGGCAGAAGTTGTGGTGCTGGACAGGGCTTATTGTCCTTCTGCTCATTTCCTACCAAAGCCCAAGTTCTGAGCACTCCAGAGGTACCAGAATGGCTGTTACACATCCCATGAGCAGTTTAAAAGCTTGTTCTAATGTGCCCCATGGTGCAGTATTACCTGAACCAAGAGAACCAGTAAGAATGAAACTGTTCACATCTTTTAGGTCCCTTGGAAATTCCTTTAGAGAGGTTTGTGCTGCATGGAACTGCAGAAGCGGGAAATCATTCACAAATTATGTGACACAAAAAAAAATCTGTAACTTTTACAATTCAAACAGGTCTGACTTGATGACTGTAAAAATGTAGTTTTCCCAGTGGCTGCTGCTGTGTTACAGAGGGGCTGAAGTGTGTTCACAGCCCTCATCACAGGCTATGACATGTTCACAACCCTTCAGGTATCAAATAAAGGCACCAGTCACATGTAGGTGTCATTACAAACAGTCTGGGGAGATCACATATGAAAAGCTGTAGTTTATGGTCATTTGTATTTGCCTTTTTGTCTGGGAGAAGGAACACAATAACTTTGCTTACAAAGTGAACATTTCTCCCTTTACACCCTCTCTAACATCCACAGAATACCCTGAGTAAGAAGGGACCCCCAAGGATCATCCACTGCAGCTCCTGGCCCTGCTCAGACCCCCAACAATGCCAGCCTATGCACCCCTATGCTGTCCAAACCCTCCTGGAGCTCTGGCAGCCTTGGGGCTGTGCCCATTCCTTGGGGAGCCTGGGCAGTGCCAGCACCTCTGGGGGAAGATTTGTCAGGATCTTCTCTGTGGCAAGAGATACAGCTCAACCCCCATGCTCACTTGGCTGGTTTCTGCTAAAGGTTTGTCATCACTGTGCATCAATTCATGTTTTAGGCTCTCAGGATACAAAATCTGTCACAGCTTTCAGTGTTAAGAGTCAAGACTACCACAGAATAAAGGTGGTCAAGAACTCCACGTGAATATCCACAGATATTCTAGAGGCCTCAGAGCAGACAGCCCTGAACAGGAGCAGTAAACACACAGAGGGTGTGAGACTGACTGCAACTATCTGAGGCTCTGGGAAATACTGGGAATCTTAAAACTGAAACCCAGGATCAGGAATGCCCCAGTGCTCAGAGGACAGAAACAGCTCTGCTGTGGAGACAGGCTGAGGGAATGGGGCAACCTGGAGGAGGCTCTGGGCGGCCCTTCAATACTTAAAGTGGGCTTAAATCTTTTTAAGGGGACAGACTTTTTAGTAGGGACTGTAGCAAAAGAAAAAGGGGAAGTGTCTTTAAAAGAGGGTGAATTCAGACAGGGTGAAAATGGTTAAACCTTACCCAGAGACGTTCCAGGGAACACTCAAAGTCATACTGGACAACGGCTGTAGACAAACTGGTCTAATGGGAGACGTCCCTGTTCAGACAGCCTTTAAAGGCCCCTTCCAACCCAAACAGCTCTGCAAACATGAAGCATTCACCTCCCAGAAGCTGCAACACTCCCTGCACAGCCCCTTCTCCAAGGGGAGCACCAGGCCTCACCCCTTGGCTCCACAACAACCACTGCAACATACAAAAATCAACCCTAGACCTGAGTGCACTGACTTGAACAGCACAAACATCTCCTGCTGGGCACTGCTGGGCACTTTGGGCATCACAAACCACAGCCAGACGCTGGTGAACATAACATCACATCCCCCACCCCCTCACCGGGACAGACCCAGTTCCAGCAGCACATCAAAAGGCAAAATGTCATTTGGGGGCTTCTAACAAGATGTGCTGAGAAAGAAAAAAAATCTCCTGTGTTTGCAGCACAGAGACTGGGCTCTGGAGCAGTGAGTGGCAGGGAGATATGAAAGCACTGACTCAGAGACAATTGCTGCAGGTTCATGGGATGAGACAGCGTGAGCAGTAAAAAGCGACAAACTTCATTTTTTAATTTAATAGTTAATTACATTCATTATTTATTCTAACCATCATTTAACATCTGATGATGACTTAATTAAGAAAGAGGACACAAAGGGGTCTGGGGTTTTTTTAATGCATTTCATTGCACTTTTAATCTAAAAATACTAACAATGATTAGATGTAGTCAATAAAATTTCCAGCAGGTCTTAAAAATGAAAAACACAGCAAAGAAACCCTTTAAAGTCAAGAGAAAATGGGGAACAATAAAGATTCACAAGGAAGGGCAGATATTGCTTAGGCTTTTCTTTTTCAAATAGTTTCTTTCTGGTGGATTTTTAAAAGGTTAAATTGCACATTTTCCAGTATCTTTATCCCACCATGCACTAAAAATATATCAAAGCAATATAAGCACAGTCACTTTGATTGCAGTATGAGTGTCCTTGAACTTTTGCTGGCAGAAATCAAATTTGCAGTATATATTTATTCCAATTGGAGATTTTTTTCTTCAATCCTAATCCTAAAAGAGATTTTGCTTATTCTGTAGCAGAGTAGGAAGTCCAACCATCCCATACCTGGGGCAAGCTGAAGGCGATGCTGCCAGGGACAACCGAGGGGTGGGTTCTCAGCGTGAAGATGTACTTGTGGTTGGGAGAGGTCTTCACCACAACATGTCTGGAAAAGAGATCAGTATTTTACTTTGATGTGTACCAGGAGGGTTCTGCAATGCTCACAGTGCTGTGAGAGCTCAAAAGAAACACCCAGCTTATCTCTAGGGCTACACTGGAAAACCAAAAGCATTGGAGCCACAGCCCAACACAAAAACGCATCAGGGTGACACAGCCTACCACCCTCATTGGTACAATGTGATCTCAAAGCCCAACTGCAAGACTTTGCACCAAAAATTAATATTTACATCCCCTCCAGTAGCTCTTTACTTCAGGATTGCAGTGTACAAATGAGAGAGAGCCATAACACAACCACAAACACCAAGGCTGCCAGAGCTAAAAATCAACACAGTTTCACATCTCAAGCATTTCACACCAAAGCATCAATATTTTACCCCCACACAAGCACCATCCCCAAAAGTGATGCCAACAAGAAGTAGATACAAAGCCTGTACAGGGATCTGAGTGTACTGTTTAGAAATTTGATAGTAGAAAAAACTGGAGGAACTTCTGTACAAAAAGTAAAATCAGAGGTCTTGGGGCTGTTCCTCCTGGCACAAGTGACCAGCTGATCTTGAACTCAAAACAGCACCTGTGTGGCTGGAAAAACAGCATCAGTGTTGGAAAGTGGCCCTGTGGGAAAGGACCTGGGGGTGCTGATGGACAGCAGCTGAACAGGAGCTGATGTGTGCCCAGGTGGGCAAAAAGGCCCAGGGCACCTGGCCTGTGTCAGAAACAGAACAGGCCCAGGGCAGGGACTGTCCCCTGTGCCAGCCACTGGTGTATCAGAATAAACCAGCAGACTCCATTTTCTTCATGGTGGAAAAAGCTCCCTCTTTATTCACATAACTGGCTTTTACACAGTTTTACAGACCTCGTGGGTGACTCCAACTGGTCAGTATCTTTCTTGTCAATTAGTTTACTGGTTAATAACAAGCTGTTACCCTGTGCTGACTGGTCACTCAAACCCCCAGGGTGTATGTGCAGGAAAAATTGTTTCTAAAAGACAGTTCTCATTTTTCTATCTAACAGTATAAAAACAGTCTGTACAGGTGCTAGCTGGTTTTCACCCAAGAACAGATTGTTATGCTAATGAACTGCTCACACCAGGATTCCTTTCACTTGGGAACTTCCAAAGTGCTAGCTTGACAAGGCCAGCTGCTGATTTTAGGAGAGCAGGCTTGATTTTATGAGGCCTTTCTTTATCATTTTTCTACCTTTCTGCAACACTGGTGAGGCCACACCTCGAGGACCCAGGTCAGTTCTGGCTCCTCCCTGCCAAGAAGATATTGAGGGGCTGGAAAGTGTCCAAGAAATGAAGATGGGGAAGGGTCTGGGGGGGTCTCAGCCTGGGGAGATGGGGGGCTCAGCCTGGACCTTCTCACTCTCCACAAGTCCCTGACAGGAGGGGGCAGCCAGGATGGGAGGGGGATTGGCCTCTGCTCCCAGGGAACAGGGACAGGATGGGAGGAAATGGCCTCAAGATGTGCCAGGGGAGGTTTGGATTGAACATCAGGAAGAACATCATGGAAGGGGCTACTCAGGGAGGTTTGGAGTTCCCAGCCCTGGAGGTGTCCAAGGAACACCTGGATGTGGCACTCAGCACCCTGGGCTGGGGACAAGGTGGGCATTGGGCACAGGTTGGACTCAGTAATCTGGGAGACCTTTTCCTCAATGATGCTGTGATTCCATCCTAGAGCAGTTATAAAACCAGAGCAATACAAGCAGTCAGGAGCAGACACAGCAGCAGCCATGGCATGTGTCTGTCTGTCACACGCAGAATTGAAGCTGTCAGCAACAAAGATACTCAAAAGCTGCTTCTAGCTCTCCTCAGACTATGCCTGATAGCTCTTATCATGCGACAGCTTGCTGGTGTGACAAAACAAAACCAAAGGAGGCTGGGATTTGTGTGCTCTGGCAGCAGGGTGATGGTGGAATCAGGGCTCACCTCGTCTTCCTCTCACAGCTGCTGGCACTGTGAGCACCCTTGGGTACACAAGGCAGCGGTTCCATGGGATTTTACCCCTCACCAACCCCAGGGTCAGGAAGGGTAGGATGAGCTGTGCTCCTGGCCCTCCTCCCTCCCTGCAACCCATGTTTGCCATGCACTTATGCTCCCTGCACTTCCATTTGCACATGCCCAGCCAGTCCAGCACCATGCAAGTGAGGAGCTGCACTGGCTCCATCCTGTGTGCAGAACAGCTCCAGCCACACCACAGGAATGCCCTTGGAGACAAGAGGACAAACCAGGAGCCATGGCAGCCCAAACCAGGAGCCAGGGCCAGCTGTCACCTGCAGACCCCACCCAGACACTGCTGGCACTCGGTGGCCTGGCAGGGTCAAAAACATTTTCAACACACCAAAGTGACAACAGAGCTCCCAGCTCAGGCAGACACTGAGCTGAGTCCTCACTGGTTCTGACCCAAAATCACCCATCAGCTGCCAGAACACCCTTCCCTTCCCTCCTCCTCCTGCCCCAGGCATAAATCCAGGAACCTGGTGTAGGTGGTGAAGTTCCATACAAATGTTACAGGGGAGAACACGGCATTAATTGGTGCTGCACAGCAGCCAGGGAAGATTTATGAAGTTTGGAAGACAGCAGATGTCACTCCTGCCTTCACGTAGGAGGATCCAAGGAATTACAGGCTGGTCAGCCTCACCTTACTCCCTAGGGAAGTGATGGAGCAACTAATCCAGGAAGCCAACTAGATTAAAGCACAAGAAAGTGTGCTGGGAGTCACTCTGAGCATGGATTTAGGAATGGTCAGCATGAATTTGCAAAAGAAAATCCATCCTGACCAGCACAACAGCCTTCTCCAAGGAAACGGTGAGCTCTGGGCTGAAGGGGGAGCTGGATTTATCCCAACACTGGCAAACTTTCCACACTGCCTGGCACAACCACCCTCAGACCCTGCTGTGATGCAGACTGGGCAGGGAGACAGGCTGGAGAATGAACTGCTGCCAACAGCATCAAATCCACTGCAGGTCACTGGGATCTGCAAATCCACTGCAAGTCACTGGGATCTGCAAATCCAGCTGCAGGTCACTGGGATCTGCAAATCCACTGCAGGTCACTGGGATCTGCAAATCCAGCTGCAAGTCACTGGGATCTGCAAATCCACTGCAAGTCACTGGGATCTGCAAATCCACTGCAGGCTACTGGGATCTGCAAATCCACTGCAGGTCACTGGGATCTGCAAATCCACTGCAAGTCACTGGGATCTGCAAATCCACTGCAAGTCACTGGGATCTGCAAATCCACTGCAGGCTACTGGGATCTGCAAATCCACTGCAGGTCACTGGGATCTGCAAATCCACTGCAGGTCACTGGGATCTGCAAATCCAGCTGCAAGTCACTGGGATCTGCAAATCCACTGCAGGTCACTGGGATCTGCAAATCCAGCTGCAAGTCACTGGGATCTGCAAATCCACTGCAGGTCACTGGGATCTGCAAATCCAGCTGCAGGTCACTGGGATCTGCAAATCCACTGCAGGAGGTCACCCTAGGAGTCCACATCAGGCCATAATTATTTAATCCCTTCCTTCTGAGCAGCTGAAGGGACAGAGCTCCTCAGCCAGCCCACAGGGGACACACCTGGGTGTGCTGCTGCTCAGAGGGACCTCTACAGATCCCAATAAAGCTCAATAAGGGAAAATGCAAAGTCCTCCACCTGGGGGGAACAATCCCATGCACTAGTACAGGCTGGGTCAACTGGGGGCCAAGAAGTGCTGGGAACCAGGTGGACAATGAGCTCAATGGGAGCCAGCAACACATCCCTGCAGCACATGTGGGTAAGATCCCCTCGGGGTGCATTAGCTAGAACAGGCTGCACAGGCACAGGTGCCCAGGGGATCTCTGGAAGTGTCCAAAGCCAGGCTGGACAGGGCTTGGAGCACCCTGGGACACTGGAAGGTGTCCCTGCCCATGGCAGGGGCTGGAAGTGAATGATCTTCAAGGTCTCCTTGCAGCCCATTGAGTTATTCCAGGATTAGGGAGAGCACCAGCAGCAGGAACAGGCAGTGATCCCCTCTGGATGGAACAGTGCTACAAGGACAGCTCATTCAAACTGAGCAGTGGGTAAGGCAGAGAATATCCAGGAGGCCAGGACTGAAAGCAGGAGTTTTCCAGCACAGTATCACCCTGAGTAATCCAACTTAGTATCAACACACAACCAACTGGAAAAGAAGGTGAGACACTGCAGAGTGTGAGAGAAACACACCCGGAGGCAACAAACAAGTTCCAGCTACAATTCAGAATATCACAAAGTGCACATGATGACAACTAACACCTGATTGGAAGCAGCTCATGACACAGGAAAAGACCCAAAATTAAAGCTTTTTAAAGCCCCAAATGGGTCCTGAGCAGTGCACAGAACAGTGACTTCAACACATAGAGATTCAGCATCTATGCAGGAAGAAGCAAACTCCATCACTGCTGGGCTTCACTTCAAAAACCCAAAATGCAAGAAAATTACAATACCTGGTAAAAATTTTGTGGAGGAGTATCCACAAAGATTTGATACCAATTACTAAGCCGGGACATTTCATTCACCAGAAACATCTCCAGCAAAGCAGAAAGACAGCCGAGCTTGGCAACAGAAAAATAGATGTCAAGAAGAAAAAAACAAAGAGAAAAAATGGGGAAAAAATCAGCTTTCTGAAAGAAAATACTGGGAAAGGTCAAATCCTGACAGGTTCTGTGAGAAAAATCTGCATAAGGCACAGGAACAACCACGCTTCTTCCCAAAGACAGCAGGAACAGGCAGCTTCCAACAAGCTGTAAGCAACCTAAGTACTACAAATGCCCAAAATAAGGCAACAGCAGAAAAACCAATTGCATTTTCCTACACTGATGTTCACCAGGAAGGAGCTCAGAGAGCTCATGGAGACACAGGGGGAAAATCTCAAACTCATTAAAAGCTTCTGGTTATACACCAACAAAAGGAACAACAAATCACCAGGGCCAGACAGCTCCCAGAGCTCTCCCAGAAGGAACTGCTGCTCTATTCCATGTGTAAATCCTCGCCTGCAACTGTAAGATCCAACCCATGTGCTGCCAGCTCTTAGGAAGGGCTCCAGGAAACTGGGCCCAGGAAACTGCTGGGAAATTTGCTGGCCAGGCTGAGCAAACCAAGAGAAACTCCAGCAGACATGAATTAACCTGTGAGTGCATCAGATTTTCTGTTGCTGAAGCACGAGCAGGGCTCCTGTGAGGGAGGGGATGACTCAGGTATCCATGTGGAGGTGCCAGCAGGATCTCATCCCATGCAGTGCATGTTTGGAAACCCAGAGCAATCATTCAGCAAGGGCTGCTCAGAAAACTAAACTGGCCTGGGAGGGTTGGGCTTCCCATGTGAAAGGGAACGAGCAGTTCTTAACATGAACAAAAACCTGCCACTGAGACAGCCTGCCCTGACTGCTGTCCCCTCACAGCCTGGCTGTGTTCAGAACTGGTTTCTCTCTCCAAACTACACCAAGAGTCCTCAAGGCAGAAGCAGGACACAGGGTGAAGATGGTGCCACTCCCCAAACCATTACACACCACACACTGGGACCACACAGTGCATGGCCTGGTGTGAACTCTGAGCACTGACTCATCCCTGCCCAGCTCACAGGGTGCAGGAAGCAAAGCATGAGAAGATGATCAGCAGCACCCTGGGGTTAAACCATCTCCTTGATCCAAGGGCAAACTCCAGCTCTACACCCCCAGCAGCAAACACAGCAGAGAGCTTGTGGAGGTATCACCAAAAACACTCCTGAGTAGGCAGTGTGGTGAGGGACCCAAGCCAGGGGTGCTGCTGGTGGAGCTGCAGCAGGGCTGGCCCCAGGGAGCTGCAGCAGGGCTGGTCCCAGGGAGCTGCAATGCAGCTCCAGCCCCAGCACTGCCAACACCAGGAGCTGCCCATGCTCCCTCTGACACCGCAGCCATCTGCAGCATCTGCTCCCAACCAAACCCACTGCTGCTAGAAATAAACAGCTCCCAGGGGCACAGGAACAGCCAGAGCCACATCCAGTCTGCTGAGCCATCACATCCCGGGGCACTGCCTCCTGCATGCTGCCCCAAATGCCAGGAGAGAGCGTTCTGGAAGCCAAAGGAACACAGCCGGCTGCAGGGCTGGCAGCTGGGTCCCTGCAGCACATCCACACTGGAGGAAATTAAAGTTTTCATAATGCATGAGGTACAATGCTCAGTTCAGGTATTTTTGTAACTCAATTATGCTGAAAAAAAAATCAACCTGGGGAAAACCATACTTTGAAAAAAGACCAGAACACTTTTCTGCCAAAACAGATACTTTTGCCTGCTTCTGACTCAAAAAGTTCTGCTGGTTTAGGGGGTGGTTTTGTTTGGTTTTTGCATTTTGTATTCCATGAAATCACAGTTCAGTTCATCACTCCAGAGCCATGACAGGTGCCAGGGCAGCAGAGCTGGCTGACAGCACGGACAGGCTGAACACATTCCTGCATTCCTGCAGCTCAGCACTGCTGTGTTCTCCAGCCTTAGCAGCGCTGACCTGGGGCAGCTATTTTATATAAAGGTGGGCATATCATTCAGTATTTCCTTTAACATTTTTCCCATTTTTCAAACCCTTCTGCCTTGTGTTGCACGTGATATTCCCTTTCAGCTGAAATTTATGACTTCTGTCTATAACCTACATACTAAAATCTGTCAGAGCTTCCCTAAAGCTGCAGCAAAGCAAAGAATCTGACTATGTGAATTGGCTTCTTGTAACACAAAACCTTTCTGTGTGGGCTGAGCTGAACAATGCAGGTGTTTTCCACCTAACAGAAGTAAACCCCAGAGTTGGGTTCCATCAGCCACCCCAAAACTGCAATTAAAGAATCCAGGTTGTTGTGCCCACACTCTGGCTGCTTCTCCCGTTTTTGTGCATGAAAACCCTGAGAACAGGAGTTCTCCTGGCTCTGCTCAGCACTCCCAAACGATGTGAAAGTGAGAAGATGCCCCAAGTAACACAATAAAATAATAAAAACATTTTTGAAATAGTTCAAATATTCTCACTATGTAGCAGGAGCAACAACAAAACCAAAACAAACAAAAATTACCACAAGAAGTACTTCATTAAAATAATGATTCTATTAGTTAAGCAGATGCATTTCCCAAGAAAGAAATCATTTAGAGAAACAGCCACCCTTTTTCCAGCATCTCCCATTTCCAGAAAGAGCCACATTGAAAGTTCTGCTCTCTAAGGACACACAAGTTTTGTGAATCAAACTGCTGTGTTCACCTTCCCAAACATGAAATGTCATTCCCCCTCCACACAAATTTTGAAAACAATTCCTTTTTGGTTAAAAGCTGAAAGAGCAACAGTGCACACTTACTGCCCAGACTGGAAGTCCTTCTCGTTCACCACAGCACAGTTGGTTAAGGACAGCTCATCAGTGGGACACCTCGCTGCTTGCATAGGCTACAAGAGAAGGGTGCAAAAAATGTCAAATAAAATTCTGTTTTTCCTTTACCAAGCCAAGCCTCAAGACTTCTGCAAAAGCACAAAGCACAAAACAGGTCTCTTGAGTCCTGGCACACTCTCAGAGCCCACTGGTATCAACAAGCTCCTCTTCCAGGTTCCTCCAAACATTTCCACATGTCACAGGTATTTGTATCCCAAAGCTCTGCATTTTGGGACTACTATGTACTTTGTATTTTCTACCTTACCCACACAAATACTTTGAAATTACCTGGGAGAAAGCCTGCAAGGCAAACACTGTTAGCTTGCAAGTGAACCCTGACACTTGTGAAGCTTCCCCCAGTGCTGGCACAAGGCAGAAGGTAACCAGCATTCCCTGGAAGGTGTTTTTTGCACAATGTCAGGGCACTGGGATCTTCTGGAAGCTGCTAAAGAAAAGCAGCCTGGGCCAGAGCAGCTCCCCTACAACCCCATCTCATAGTGCTGGGCTGGGTCACAGAGCCCATGTGAGGAGGAAGGGAGGGATAAAGATGTGACCTTCCCTCTTCCCTGAACATAACTCAGAAAATTGGAATTTCAGCATCCATTCTCCATAAATCCCTTCGCCCAGTGCAGTACAGGGCAGCACTGAGAGTCCACAGGAAGGTTTAACCTGAGCCAGCTGCTATCCAATCCCACAATCCCTTTGTATCACTTCTAAAAGGAAATGTCACATGTGAATATTTTCCACTCTATAGGAAACATCCCAGATCCGCAACACACTGAAGAAAATCAGGTAAAATAGTTAATTCCAGCCTATAAATATGAAAAAAAATTACTGCAACAAATTTTGTGGGGGAGTCCTCCCCCTCTTTTTATTCTCTAATGTCAGAGGACCAATCCCTTTTCAGGAGTATCTGCTCATTTTTGTCCCTTCCACTGTTACTCATCAATCAGAAATTAAAAACTGAAATAGCAGCACTCCCAGCCCAAGCTGCCCATCCCCATCATGAGGCAGGATGGAGCATGGGGAACAGCAGAGGGACCTCAGCCCCATCCTACACCCTCACCCCTGCAGAATTATACCACGAAACAATGGCTGAACAATGAAAATTGTGATCAAAACGCCTCCAGAAGTGGAGAAAGGGATGGAAAAGGCAGGATGTTTCCATTATAGCTATGGACTGCAGAAATTTCATTTGGGGAAAAGCTAAACTTGCCCCCCAGGGTATCATTTTTGAGAATCAAAGCACAGCTACCTCTGTCAGATACAAATTTGCAGGCAGCGCAACAAAATCTATTTGACAGCGTCAACCTATTGCTAAAAGTAATTCAGGAGGGATTTTCCTTTAAAATACCCTTAAATCCCAGCAGCAAGCACGGGAATCACACTGATCCCAACACACACATCTAAATCATTTCCCAGGAGTTACTGCCCTGCTCAGCCTTCCTCCCCCAGCCCCTCTGGGACAAGAATCAGAGAAATTCCCCCCCCTCAGTGTAGCCCACAGCCAGCCTACTCTAAAGTTCAGATCAACTTTTATGGCACAACATGATTTATTTCAAGTACTTGCTATTTAGAAAAGGATCAACTCATTACTTTTACTAAATAATGCTCAATTGCCCTTGACATATGTGACAACCAAAAAATATTCCATTTTTGTTCAAGACCTGAAGCAGGTTTATCTATCTGAATGCTGAGTGTAATAAAAGACTCAAATGTTCTTGTAATAAAATATATGACATCAGTGGATTTATGAGATACACAGCCTGTCTGCTGAGGCCCCTTGGCTTGGGGCACTTCACAGCAAACATTCACCATTTTATCACTTCTGCTCCCATCTGCAGGGCACAGTTCTGTGAAGGACATGCCCTGATAAAACGCATTACAGGGGATATTTCTGGAGAAAAGTGGATACGGAGCTCCTGGATTAAACCTTTTTACAGCACTAGTCCTCAAGTGCATTTTTAATCCTTGTGACAAACTGCTTCCTACACGCAGTGAGAAGCTGCATTCCCGCTGCACTGGGAACACAGAGCTTCAGGAAATGCAGGAATTTTATTGCAAGGAGTGCATTGCAAAGCCAGCAACAACTGCAAGCTCTGCAGCAGCAGCAGAGGCCGTGCCAAGCACCCAGAGCCCGGCTCATCCTCCTCCCGGGGTGTGGCAGGAGCCCATTTCTCCCTGGCTATGACCAACACCTCAGGCAGCACCTCTGCTCCCAGCCCTCCCCTACACACCCTCCTCAAGCTCCAAGATTTTGCAAATCTTCAGAAGGTTATCTATATTCTCAAAAGGTTTTAACATCACAGAGCTGCAAGACGGGGTCTTGCTCCCAGGCATGGATTTCCACAAGGTGCAAGGGACAGCTTGAGGTAATATGGTCATGAAGAGGTGACAAACTGGAAATCACCCAGGCAGGAAGGAGGACCGTGCTGTTGTGGGGAGCTGCAGGGGCTCCCTCTTAGCTGGCCTCCCCACAGAGCTCACATCCCAGAGCTGCTGCTTCCAGGGATGGATCCTTGTCTCTGTCAAGCAGCTGAGCTGTCACAGCCAGGACCCAGGCACAGGCTGCTCCTGAGGAAGCTTTCCTGGCATAAACGCAGCACTCCAGGGCTGGAACACACGGCTGGCATATGCCAGTGGTGCTGCTGTCAGGAACACTTTCAGCTCTTGCACTTTGGGTTCCAGCTTCCCAAGACAGCAGCACAAGGACTCCCAGAACCTGCCCCTCTCCCCTCTCTGCCATCCCACTGCCAGCACCAACACACCACATCAGGGCACAGGGGCAGGAAAATCCTTGTGAGCATTCCTAGAAATCTCAAAGTAGATTTACACAAACTAATTTTAAGCAAACTGGCAGGTTACTGCTGGCAAGGAGGCAAGACAGCTCTAACAAACCAGAGAGCAAGCTCCTGCAGGTGACAGCAGATGATGCCTGCTGCAGTCACCCCCTGGCACTGCCAGGCTGGAGGTGACCCACACACCCTCACTGGCTGCTGTTACACCCACATCCACAGGGTAGATAGATATGGCTTAAAGAAGGTAAATTAGGGTTAAATTAGGCAAAAGAATCTCCCCAATATCTCTTCTGCAAAGAGGAGACTCCAAGGACAGCACAGTCCTAAGGAGGCGACTGCACACTGCTAAAGCATTCCCAGCATCCATCATCCTGCTATTAAACCCAGGCCTGTGCAGAGACCTGTTCCAGCATTCCTTCTGTTTGCCAAGAGGAAAACAAGGCCATGTGATGCACTGATAAATCTCACTCTGAGAGACAAACGTGAAGGACCCCACCTCTGGGTTTGTGACAAAGCAGTAAGGAGGCTTAATGACGCTGGCATATTTCATTTTTACAAAGAAAAGTTGCCCTGAAGAACAAACAGCTACATAATAGAAACAATCACCGTAACATCTGATCTTTAAGAGATTCATTTTTTTCCAAAGCTGCAAGGACTCATTTTTCTCCACAGAAAATACAAAACTCACATGTTCACAAAACCACAGAATAGCTGGGGTTGGAAGGGCCCTCTGGAGATCAATCAGTCCAAACCCCTGCCAAAGCCCAGAAAGTGGTGCTGCTATTTGGATATTCTCACACATACATAAACCAGACCTTTTGTGTTTTGTCAATTCACTTCTTGAGAATCATTAAGGCTGATGGCAGAGGAAGCCAAGGAAAAACATGTTTCTCCCCACAGAGATAAGGTGGTGGAAGTTACTGAAGAGCACTGCTGACAGCTGGTACTGAGAAGAGCTGAAACATTAAGTGCTAAGGCAAAGATGCTCCTCATCCAAGACAACTGAACTCATTTCATTTCCTAATGCTGAGCAAGAGATTATGAAACAGCCTCTAAAGCTGAGGCAGGCTTGGTTCTGTGCCCTGTTCTCACATGGTTTGTACAAGACAAACATTGCTCAAATACTGTATGTTCAAAAATCTCCACGGTGTAAAACAGACACAGATACACATCCCATGTATACGCAGGTGCTCAGAGATGGAATTTCTGGCACAGAAATGCTGGCAGAGGAGTGTTAGGAAATGTGACAACTCTGGGTACCAGACATTTCCATTTGCCCAGCAGAGCCCACTGCCAGCTGCATTGAGATAGGGATCCCTGCTCCAAAAAGCACACAAGCTTTCCTGTAGCAGCTGCTGGGCGCCAAAGTCTCTCTGAGCCCAGAGACTCATCACCCAAAGAGGGCAGAGAGGTGTAATACACCTGCAGAGGTGCAATACACCTGCAGAGGTGCAATTCCTGGTGAGCAGTGCAGTCCACACTCTCTAGAGCCCCAGCAGAGGTGCCTCTGTGGGCTGCATGAAACCACAGCTGACTCCAAATCAAACACTCACTCACCACCACGGGGCTGCCAATAAAATGAAGTTTGAATGCTGACAGGAAGAATTATGATGTCAAAGGAGCTCTGAAGATAAACAGGGAACTGACATGATGAATCACAGATCCTACACATTATCCAGGAGTATGCTCCTGACAGGAAACACACGCACAAAGCTCTGCCTGCATCTCTAGATGCCAGGGACACCAGGAGCCGAGGTGGACATCACACCTGGACACACACAGGGCACAAGCAGCAGCTGCAGCAGGAGGATGAGCTGCAGAGCTGGCTCAGCACCAATCAAGCTCCCAGCACAGGGAAGCCCAAGGACTGTGCTGCTCTCTACACCCACCACGGAGCTGAGCACAAGAAATGGCCATAAAACAGCAACACCAGCACAGCTCCTGGCTGCCAGGTAAGAGTGGGTTCCTGACCTGGAGGGGAAGTTGGCTCTGGGACAGGGGGAAACAGCAAAGCCAAAACCAAGGCTCCTCTAAAGAACAATTCTGTAATATTCATAAAAGGAATGACAAAATGCTATCACCATCAGGGACCAGGCTCAGGAACAAAAGCTGTCCTAAATGCTGTGGTTCTAAATTTTTTTTTTTTTTTTTAATTAACTAAGGAAGTTTATTAGCTTGCAGAGGGTTTTTCTGGACATGTCAAAAAATACTGAATAAAGCTTCCATATTTCTGCAGCCCCAAGAGGAGATCAATCTACAAGGAACTTTTTGGACCAGCAGCCTGGCCAGACAGGCCCTTCCAGACCTGCAGTGGTTGTGCTGGCAGGATAAGCTGCTGTCCCTGGAACACACAGCCCTGACTCCCTGCACAGGCCTGGCCATTCCACCTGCTCCCCATGACCTCTACGTGTTTGCTGGAAGCTTTTATTCTCTTCAGGAAGGAGCTGCATTCTCTCTTGACAACAAACTCAGAAATACCAATTTTCTTCTCTTAATAAGGGGAATGCATTGGGAAGCTAAAATCTCAGAGGTAATATTCAAATTTTTGACAAAGGCAGCCTCAGCACAGCGTCCAGAGATGCCTGCATGAGATGGATCCCTCCTGATCCCTCCTTCCCGAGCCAGTCCCACACCGTGAATCACCTCCAGTGATCATGCTGCACCACAGAAACCCCAACAGCTGCGAGGAGGAGAGAGGGAAGAGCTCCCATCAGCACCTCCTGCATCAGCCAGGGCTGGAAATGGGACAGGGAATGCTCCCCCTGCATTGTCTGCCCGTGGCAGGGGTAACCTCCCTGCCTGCCAAGAGCTCTCCCCCAGGACAGATGGGCCACAGGACACAGGGAAGTTTTAGCTTTCTTATTTTTCAGATTCTGTACTGCATTAGTATATAACTCTGAACTTCATATAAAGTGTTAGCAAGTTCACAGTTTAGTTAGACATAACAAGCCTTTTCCAGCCCAAGAAGGCCCAAAAAGTACAAACAACAGTGAACTGAGGAGAGCAAACTGGGAGGATGGGCCTTCATAACCTGAAGCTGTAATTGGACAATTAACAACAATACGTACATTGACCAAAACTAAGAAAAGTGTGAAAACTCCTGACCTTGTGTCCATCTTGGGTGGAGCCAGGGCAGACTCTTGCACTGCCCAAGGTGGATCCTTTGAAGGCCTTCTTTATTCCTTTAACATAGCCTAGCCTCTGTTCCAGGGAGCTTCTCAAGGCAACAACCAGACACTCTTCACTGGGCACTCTTTTCCAAGCAATCAGCACAGTTCCCAGTTTCTCTCTGTGCTGTGGGCCTGAATCTAGAAATTACTGCCTGTCCTGGCACCCCAGAGCCACTTTATCAGGGCAGAAGGGCCTCTCCCACAATTAAAGAATACTGGGTTTTACTGCTGCTTCCCTTTGTTTGCAAAGTTCAAGTGAACTCAGGTCTGCAGCTCTGTCACTCCAACGTTGTTTCCCTGCAGTTACAAGGTGTTCACAGCTTTAGGAATCCAGCTCTGCTATTTCCAGCTTTTGTCAACATCATGAGAAAGGCAATTTACAGTCCCAAGAACAGAGTTCCAAGGGTTTGCCTGATCCAACAGAGCAGAAGAAACAAGAGTGCTAAAGGAGAGCTTCTCCAAGCAGAGCACCTACAGTGGAATCACACAGGTTGCTCTGCCCAGAGATGTCCTTCTCCAGATCAGCTCTCCACAATATAATCAGTGATTTTAGGAAATACACCTGTACCTGCTGCGCCACAGAGCCAGGGAGCTGCTCTGACAGCTCAGCAGAACAGCAGCTCCACCTTCCTATTAAGCAATAATGACCCAGGATATGTGCATTTTAATTAACACATCCATTTTTTGAGTGGATGTTGCTTCACATTCCTTTCTCAAGCTAGGATGATCAACAATTTAATTACAGGGAATTGTTGCTTGTTGCACTGCATCTAAACATCTTTTAAAAATGCCAAAGGAATGAACCAGCACCCCACCAGAGTAAGTTGAGGGCCTAGGATGCAGGTCACAGGATTTTGCCACATGAGCAGTGAGGACACCTCACAGATGCAAATTTCATTCCATTTATTTAAAAAAAAGTTACCCAATGGCAACAGGGACAATGTGAATAAATGTTAATGTTAAAAATATCTCCCTTGGAATTTGCCCTGTGAAAGCCCAGGATGCTGCTGTCCCAGCACTGGCACTGAACTCCCCACACCCCTGAGGTACCAAACACCACACAGCCACCAGCAGCTTAAGATGCAGCAGCTTGCAAGTATTGCTCTATTTTTTACAGCAAGAGCACATGACACAACTCCAGGGCATCAATTACTCCAGATTTTTTGATAGAAGGTCATTGCTTTAGTGCATCCCAGGAGACAGGTGAAATGTGTTAAATCTTTTCATACTTCAAACCTTTGACCTCCCTGAGGGCAAGGATCTGCCAGCACAGGAAGGAGCAGAGCAGCAGGGCAGCAGTGCCTGAGGAACTGCACACCCAGCCTTGCTTTATGAGCAGCAGCACAATCAGCTGGCTCAGACACAGCTCCAGGGCACTGCAACAGCTCCGTTAATTTTAGCAACTGCGTTTCTTGTTTGGCTTTTTCTGTTCAGAGACCTTCTCCAACACAGCTCTCCAATTCCTGGGGGTCTGAAAACCTTCTGGAGATGGTCAACACAGGTGTTTCATCACAAAACCCTGGTCTCTGCCACAGAACCCCCCTGATGTGAGACAGCATCCTGAACACATCATGCAGAGCCCCCAGGCTGAACCTCATCCTTCCAAAAGCCACTGCAGTTCCCAAGATCTCTGTCCCACTGCTCAGGGGTGTCACTGCACCAGCTCTCCCTAAAGCCCGTCCCCTCCTGCACTTGTGAGGGCACCTGAACGTGTCCAAGACCATTCCATGACATGGGGAGAGACATTTTAGTTGTTTTCATGTAAAAAAACCAAAAAGCATCAATGGTAATTTCATTGCACTGAAACTACGTCATGCCTGGTGGGTAATTCAGCAAAACATAAGTGCCACTACTGTCTAGCAACTGCTTTTCTGTGGACTCAAGCAGATCTGCTTTTATGCCAGAACTTCTTCCAAATTCAGTCAGGGTTTATCCTGAACCCCAGGGTCTTCTTCTGAATGATCTCTGTGGTCTGAGGCAAAGAACCCAGAACAGGAGAGGGAAAGAGAAGCTCTTGCTGTGCTCTGGGAAAAAAAAAATAAATATAAAGATTCTCAGACTTTTTTAAAAAAACTTTGTCCTACTAAAAAAAATTATGACCTAAGTTTAATTATTCTGGCAGGTCCACATAATAGAAGAGGTGTGACACATCAGCACCCCAAAAACTGGAGATGGAGAGGCAGCAGTGACATCTCCCTTTGGCAGTGACTCTTTAAGCACAAGCTCAGGACACACTGCTTCTGCAACACTGAGCCAAGCAACAAATTAATCGAAGATGACAGGGCCAGATATGCCAACAAACATTCACATAGTCTTCAGAATTTTATTCTAAAAAATTTTAGAGTTTTTAACAAATTATGTGACTTTATTTTAAATAATTCAGCAAGGTAGAAATCCTGAAAGCAGGCTACAGGTTGATGATTTAATGAGAGAGTTATGAGGTTGCAAAAGTGATCACAGAAACAGAGATTCAGATAAGAGTTTTCTCTCATTTCCCTGAAACATTGCTAAAAACCCATTTCTTCATATTATACACCAGGAAATACTAAAAAAAACTAAGTGACGATAGCAGGAACAGTACCAGGCTGCAAGAAGGAGCTAAGTTGATTCATAAACCCTTCTTTAGTTGCCTGACAACCCCTGCATCTCTGAAGGCTGATTCCATATGTTACCAGAAATCACCTTACAGCTTTAACCCATAAACATAAAGCCCATCCCCCATTATTCCAAAGTCCCAAGCCATTTCTAACCCTCCACAAAGGGAATCTCTTCTTGAGGAGCCAACAGTGCAGAGTCTGCTCTCACTGGGCTAAAGGCAGCACTGCCCCAAAGGAGCCCCAAACAGCAGAGGAACAAAAATGAGTGTGTTACACCAGGGACACCCCCTAAAACAGCCATTATTTCTAACCACAAACTGCTGCACAAGCTCAGCTACAAGAGGTCCACAACCAGCTACAGACACAGCAGCTTCCCACCATTCCCTCTCCTGCAGGTGCCTCGCTGCTCTGCCTGCCTGCCTAATGATCCCCATGCAGAGATGCAGAATAAATTATTACAGAAACAGCCATTATTTCTAATCATCATAAACTGTTTTTCCTGTAAACTTCAATCACTGCTAATCACCATCTCTTCCTTGCTGTGGAGAGATCCAGTGCAATTAGGGGAGCAGAATAACACACCTGAAACAGCATCACACAATTAACCAGACTTGGCTTATCATTCACCTGAATTATTCAAAATGTTACTAGAAGTTTAAATATTTTGTCTCTCTCATACATCAGGACAGCCATTCATTTCTCCCTGTGAGAATGTACTGCACAAATCAAATCACACCAGTCCAGTAAAAGAGAATAAGCTCTAAATGGCATTGCAGAACAGATTTGCAGGGCAGGAGGCGTCACTGAAGCTCCTCTTCCCATCTGCAGGTTGAAGCACCTGTTAAAAATGCTGACAACAGAACAGCACCTGTGTTCCAGCATCAGCCTCACCTGTTGTGCTTGGAGATATCACACACCTCCATCCTCCCACCGAGTGTTCTGTGTTTACCCTGACACAGCTCTGGGGTGCTGCTCCTGCCCCCCGTGCTCCCCACCCTCCCCAGCACTCTGCTGCCAGACTAGGAGGCAGCTAAGCAGCAATCTTTCCTTTAAATTCACATAAATCCCCCTTTCCTTCACCAGGCTCCCGGGCTGGTCAAAAAAAGGCACATTTGTCTCACATTTTTTAGTAGCAGAAAAGCTCAAAGCTGAAGAATAAAGTAGAGGTTGATCCCTGTCCTTCCTCCCCACATTCCCAGCACTCAGCATGCAGCAGGGTGTTCCCTGAGCACACAGCTGGGAGGGCTCAGGGTTGGGTCAGGATTCACTGCAGCCAGGTTGGGTTAGCCCCAGGGAGTCTCAGAACCACGTCCAGTGTGGGTAAAAGGTTCTCAGCACTGACCAGAGCACTGGGCTCCTGTTCTGGGCAACAGAACGCTGAAAAAGGCCAGTCAAGCCTCACAGATTTCCCTGGGTAAGTGCAAAGGGTGAGATAAAGAAAAGGAGGTGCAAGGAAGAAGGTGAGACCAGGAATCTGGAGCAGGGACAGAGGAAACACTCTTAATGAGAGACAGACCACAAAATGGGTCTGTCTGGAGTTTTTCTCAATTACTCAGCACATTTCAGGGGTGGCAGTGGAGCACCTGTGATGCAGATTTCTCACCTCTGCTCTGCACCACAGCACTGCACCAGCTGCCCTCCATCCACAGCCCAGCACAGTGCAAGAAGCACTTGGAAAACCAATTCCCCAGCATTTCAACCACCGAATGACTTGGCCTAGAGACAAGATTCCAGCCAGAGGCAAGCATGAATGAAAAATGTGATTTTCCCAGGCTGATACCCAGCAAAGCATGACTGAGCTCCTGGCAAAGAGCAGAGCAATCCAAACACATCCTGCAGCACCTGGACACCTGAAAAGGAGGGGATGTGCAGGCACCACAAGAAGGGATTTCACAGTCAAGGCTGTTCCTTCACCTTTTAAAGCCTTTCTGACCACTTGCTGATGTGATCTATCACTAATAAGGGATTTTTTATTTTTTAAATTAATACAGAACAAAACCACTGCACAACCCTTAAGATGTTTCCACACAACAAAAGGTGGACCCACAGTATAAAACAGCACCTGGCTGGTTCTCAAATGAGAAAATCTCCCTGAATCCCACAGCACCAAGGGGTCACCATAACCTCACAGCACCTGTAGGGGACCATAAAATCTTGCTGCACACCCCATGGAGACAGGGGCACTCCAGACCCACAGAGGCCCCCAGGGAATCCCAAAATTCCGCCCCACATCCCAGAGCACCAAGGGATCACCCCTGTCACAGCATCCCTAAAGGTCCCTGCCCACAGCCCACAGGGAGAGGGGTCTCAGAGCTTCACAGCACCCCGGGCACCCTAAATCCTGACAGCAGCACCGAGACACCCCGGGATTCACTGCACCCCAGGGCACCCCACAGTCCTGCCCCTCACCACAGGGACAGGCAGCACCCCAACTCCTGAGGGAGCCCCGCATGCTCATCCCACAACACAAGGGCTCCCCACAGCCTTTGAGCACCTCCGGGAAACCCCAAAATTCAGCTCTGCGCCCCACAAGGCCACTCCAACCTCATGGCACCCTGAGGGAACCCTAAATGCTACCCCACACCCACATGGAGAGGGGTCATCCTGTTCCTGAGGGAACCCCCATTCCTGTCCCACACCCCACACCGCCAAGGGGCCACCGGGGTCCCACAGCACCCCTGGGTGCCCCTAAAACCCCACAAGGAGACGGGTCACCCTGGCCCGGCCCCTGAAGGAACCCCAGTCCTGTCCCACATGCCACATCACCAAGAGGCCACTCAGCCTCCCGAAAGCCCCGGGGGACACCGGGAGAGGGAACACCGGGAGAGGGGTCACCCCCAGCCCCCACACACCGGGGGAGTCTCCACAGCCCCACAGGACCCCCCACACCGCCGGGGCGAGGGGGTCACCACAGCCTCACAGCGCGGCCGGGGGACCCCCAGGGCTGAAGGGCTTCCCGGCAGAGGGAAGGCGAGAAGCTCGCAAAGCCGGGGGGCAGGGAGGAGCGGAGAGGAGCGGAGCGGCGGAGGGACAGGGGATGTGATAGCGGCCGGGCCGGGGGCCCCCACTTACCCGCCCCGCCATGTTGCCGCAGCGCCGACCGACGGCCCTCCCCGCGGCCGCCAGGGGGCGGTGCAGCGCAGGCGCCGCGCCGCGCCGGGGCGGGGCCTCGGGGGCGGGGAGGCCACGCCCCCTGCGCCATTCCGCCTTCCCATTGGTCTGTCCCCCCGCCGCTCAAAGCACTGAGGGGCGCGTCACGGAACGCCCCGCCCATTGGGCTAGCGGGGAGGGGCGGGACGTTGTGCTGTCAGTCATCGGGAGAGCTGCGGGGATTGGTCGGTAGCGCGGGGTGGGCGGGGCCGGGGGTCCCAGGGATGGCGGGGCCGGGCTGCCCGGCAACCCCTTCTTAATTATTTATTTAATTCTATTTTTATGTGTTTTTGATTAATTGTTAATGTTTATAATAATTGTTCATAATTTTGTAGTAATATTTATATATTAATGATAATTACATTATCTATTGTATAGCATATTGTATAATACTAATTATAGGATGTCGCCTTTTTATATATAATAAAACATAATATGAATTTAAATTTTTTTTTGTACATCGACGGCCGTGGTGTGAGGGTGAGCGGGGCCGGGCCGCCCAGCAACCCCTGCTGAATTATTTATTTTTATGTGTTTCTGATTAATTGTTAATGTTTATCATTCTATTTTTATGTGTTAAATGTTAAAAATTCTATTTTTATGTGTTTTTGATCCATTGTTAATGTTTATAATAATTGTTCATAATTTTGTAGTAATACTTATATATTAATGATAATTACATTATCTATTGTATAGCATATTGTATAATATTAATTACAGGATGTTGCCTTTTTATATATTTATATTTTTATATATTTATATTGCCTTTTATATATATTTATATTGCCTTTTGCCGCCTGGCAACCCCTGCTGAATTATTGATTTAATTATATTTTAATGTGGTTTTGGTTAATTAATAATGTTTATAATAATTGTTCATAATTTTGTAGTAATATTTATATATTAATGATAATGACATTATATATTGTATGTTACAATATTAATATAGGATGCTGTATTTTTATATATAATAAAACATAATACAAATTTTAAAAAATTTTTGTACATAATTTTTAAAAATTTAATTCTGTTTTAATTTCATTTTTAATCTGGCTATGATTTTGTTCCTGCTCCAAAGAGGCCGCACAGCAGCAGTTGTAAACCAGGTCTCCTTGGATGACATCTAATGGCTTAACTGTTCCCCTGACACTGATGGTTGTGTGTATTTGATAATGGTTGTGTGTATTTGATAACAGCCACGGGTGTGTGTGGGATGGGGATCCCTGTGGGATACGCTTGGAATTGTGCTTTGCTCTGGAGAAGCAGATCACGCCGGAGGAGCGGAGCTGAGAGGTGACAATGGCTCCTTCACAGAGCTCATCCCCCTGTGTGATGTTCAGCCAGAGGTGAAATCCCAGCTGTGCTCTGAGGTTTGTGTTCTGAGGGAGGGGATGCCAAACACTCCCACCCCAAATAGTGTCTGTAAAACTAACCCAAACATCCTGGGAGCTGTAACACATCAGCAGCCTGTCCCAGCAGCTTCCTGCGTGGGCTTTGACAGCATCATAAAATATTAATACTGATTGTAACTGCTGCTTACTGCCTTGAACAGGTACCAGAGTCAGCTGGGATTGCCAGGTCCATGGAAAACTGGCACAAGGAGATTTCACCACCCTGGCCAAAGTGGTCGGTGCCCC
This sequence comes from Taeniopygia guttata, assembly GCF_048771995.1. Lineage (NCBI taxonomy): Eukaryota > Metazoa > Chordata > Aves > Passeriformes > Estrildidae > Taeniopygia > Taeniopygia guttata. Next base: position 4,036,566 of record NC_133052.1, on the reverse strand, counting down.
AGACTGTGGATGTGCCTCAGTGAAGAAGAAATGGGGTCAGTGCCTAAATCTGCCATGTGCCGATCCCAGCAGTGCAAGGATCCATTTCCTGCAGTGAGACCCTGTTGTCCCTGCCTGCAGCTGAGCACTTTTACTGTCCCTGACAGAAATCACAGCACTGGGAAGTGGTTGTTAAATATTGCAAACAAGCCCTGTGCTTCAGGGTGCAGCAGCCAGACCCCAACAGGTGACAATGCTGACACCGTTGTCCTGCACAGCTGGAAAGGTGCCCAGCCAGGAGGCTCAGCCCAGCAGTGAGCTCTGGCTCAAAGATGAGTTTTGGGGGGTGATCCTCACTGCTCTCAGCTTCCTAGATCTCTGCTCTGTGGCCTTAAGGGAGTCTCTTGCAGCAAGAAATGCAGGAAATACAATGTATTAATTAGTAGGGAATAGCTGAGGGGGGCAGTGAGGCAGTGGCCGTGCTTCCCCACTTTTCACCATTTCAAAAGGGGGAGAAAAACAAAGCAAAGCTCCCCCAAACCAAGCACAAAGATCACACTGACTCCTCTGCAGGGACTGCAGCTCCAAATTCCTGCCCCACAGCTCTGCCCCACAGGCTTCCGTGCAAGCAGCACATGGAACTGGGGTCTGGGACACACTCTGGAATCAAGACCTTCACTGATGCACTCCTCATCTCCTGGAGTGAATCCTCTGGCTTCCAGCAAACAGAGCATCTCTGTCTGCAGTCCCTGCGTGGGTTTAGACCTGTGAAAAATGCATATTATATGGCTCTACGCAGATAGTCACTATATGTATTATGTTATATTGATTAGTTGTGCTTTTGTAGATAAAATGAAGACTTTAGTAGTTAAAAAAAAATTATATAGAGAGACTCTGTATGTGGGGGGAAGGTTTTTTTCTTTTTTTAGGATGAGATACTCGCTTTGAGGAACACCTAAATCTTCCAAAGGAAAGGAATTTATGGCTTCTTATCAGAAAAAACGAATTTCTTCAGGCCTTGCTCAGACTCGAAGACGCCAGGGGATTAAAGGAAACAGTTGACATACAACAGACAGAGTTTCTTGTTTAGAATAGAATGTATGCATAACCATGAAGGTGTATGAATATGCAACAAGTGTATTGTTTTAAGGGTGATTCTTTTGTTCACAAGACAGGCTTTTCGTGACTTAGTGTCCGAGAGCATCCAGATGTCCATAATTCTTTGCCTTTTACTGTCTTGTAATTGTCCTAACTCTAAACTTTGTTACTGTAATTGTACGATTATTTTTATAACCATTTTATTATTATTAAACTTTTAAAATTTTAAAAACCAAGTGATTGGCGTTTTTCACATCTCCCCATGATCCTGTGGGCTGGCAGCACACACTGAGGAAGTGAGAGGCGTATGGCAGCACAAAAGACCACAATTCATAAAATAACATCTGCCTCTGTGAGTTCTTACTGCCCTGAGTGGCCCAGATAGGGGTGGCAGCAAAAATGGTGTCTCCAAGTGCCTTAAAAACAGCTTGAGGAGTGCAACACAAAGTATCTTTAGAAGTGAAAACAAGTTGGGTGTGGCTTCAGAGCTGGTGGGTTTTTCTTAGTCACTTTAAGTGAGAACAATGATATTCATGCACTGGCAGAGTATCTAAACCAGCAGCAACAATAAAAAGTATAAATAAACACAGGCTGTGACCCCTGCTTGTCCCAGCTCCCCTGTGGCTTCTCCTCCAGCCAAGCAGCTCCGGGACTGCTCAGCAGGACACAGACCCTGCCCAGGCACTTGGGGACAGCTGTGTCACTGGTGACAGGTGACAGAGGGTTCCTCTTGCTCCTGTGAGAGATGAGGAGGGCTGAGGAGATAGCTGGCACCTGGAAGGGCTGTCCGACCATCCAGGAGCCAGTCTGGCTGTCACTGTCACCACCTGAGCTGGCACCAAACTGACAGTCAGACCCGGCTTCCCACAGCAGTCAGCCATCTCAATCCAGATTATCTAAATTTGGTGCAATAATTAAACAGCAAAATAACAGCTCAAACTGGTGCCTCTGAGGAGGGACCCCAAACAAAGGAAATCCTTGGCCTGTACACCCTTACAGCTGGGGCATCGGGGCCAGGGGGGTGGCAGGGTGTGGAGGGGTGACAGGACCCGGGGGTGACAGGGTCCAGGAGGGTGACAGGGTCAGGAGTCTGAGAGGGCCCAGGGGGGTGGCAGGGCCCTGAGGTGATATGGTCAGGGAGGTGACAGGGCTCGGCGGGGGTGGCAGGTGACAGGGTCGGGGAGGTGACAGGTGGCAGGGCCAGGTGGTGACAGTGCCCAGCGGGGCTGGCAGGGCTCGGGAGGTGACAGACCCCGGGGGTGGCAGAGCCTGGCGGGGTGACAGGACACGAGGTGACAGGGCCCGGGTCTAGCAGGTGGCAGGGCCCAGAGGTGACAGGTGACAGGGCCCGAGGCTGGCAGGTGACAGGGCCCAGGGATGACAGAGCCCGGAGGGGGTGACAGGGTCAGGGAGGTGGCAGGTGACAGGGCTCGGGGGTGACAGAGCCCGGTGGGGGTGACAGGGCCAGGGGGTGGCAGGTGACAGGGCCCGGGGGTGACAGAGCCCGGCGGGGGTGACAGGGTCGGGGAGGTGGCAGGTGACAGGGCTCAGGGGTGACAGAGCCCGGCAGGGCTGACAGGGCCCGGGGATGACAGGTGACAGAGCCCAGAGCTGGCAGGGCCCGGCAGGGGTGACAGGGCCTGGGGGTGACAGGTGACAGAGCCCAGAGGTGACAGAGCCCAGAGGTGACAGGGCCCGGGGGTGGCAGGTGACAGAGCCCAGAGGTGACAGGGCCCGGGGGTGACAGGTGACAGGGCCCAGAGGTGACAGAGCCCAGAGGTGACAGGGCCCGGGGGTGACAGGTGACAGGGCCCAGAGGTGACAGAGCCCAGAGGTGACAGGGCCCGGGGGTGACAGGTGACAGGGCCCAGAGGTGACAGAGCCCAGAGGTGACAGGGCCCGGGGGTGACAGGTGACAGGGCCCAGAGGTGACAGAGCCCAGAGGTGACAGGGCCCGGGGGTGACAGGTGACAGGTGACAGAGCTGGCACGGCCCGGCAGGGGTGGCACCGCCCGCGGCCGCTGGGGGCGCTGTCCTGTCTCCAGGCGAGCGGCGCCTCCGCGGCCGCTCATTGGCGGGAGGCACGAGCGATCTGTTTTCCCATTGGCTGCGCGCCGGCGGGCGAGGCCAATCGCGGCGCAGCGCTCTGCCGGCCGGGCGCTGTCACCTCATGGCCAACAGAGCCGCTCACGTTGCGCGGGGAGGTGCGAGGCGGCCGCGCGGGCGCTGATTGGCCGAGCGCCTCGGGCGCTGGCCAATGGGCGGGGGCGCGCGGGGTGGGGCGGCCGTTGGGCCGGCGCGAGGACAACGGCCGGAACTCGCCTCAGGGCGGCCGGAGCCATGGAGGGGAGGGACGGGAGCGCGACCGGAGCGGGATGGCTCCGAGCTGGCACCGAGGTGAGCTCTGCGCCGCCGCGCCTGTCTTGGCCTTGACCCCCGAGGCCCGACCCCGGCAGGTGTCCGAGCCCTGCTACCCCTTCCGCGATCCGGCGCCCTCCTGTGTGGGAGTAGGTGTGAGACACGGAGCTCAGGCCTGTGGGGGAAATACGCCTCAGCATCCTGAAAAGCACCTGTTTGCGGATAAAGGAAGAAAGTGTGGGTTTGGGAGTGTCTTTGGGCTGCCTCTGGCCCCCATGTTCTTTGGGATTGCGGACTTTGCGAGTTAGGTGTACCTGTGAATGGCAATCTCTGAGGAGAAAACATGGCACAGTAAGCTCAGGATGTCGAGCCAAGCTCCACAATAACGCAGTGCGTTCATTTCTTTGGAAAATGTGCTGGAAAAACACAGAAAAATGCCGTGGCATAACAGTGGTGTGAGCTACAATGAAGCTCACTTGGTACATCCTCAGGGAGCTGCAGAAGGATGTGTTTCTAGAGAGTAGAGCTTATTCAGAACCCTGGTCCTGGGAAACTTAGACTTTTCTGAATTTATTCATCATTTCAAATGAGCTGCTATGGTAGCATGCCTGTAACTTCACTTTTTTATTTGTTGGCTAAAGGGGATTTTAGCTAGCCAGTTTAACTTTTCCTTTTGTGCCTCAGCCTTTGGAGAAGAGCTCTCAGTTTTTGTTTGTTCTTATTCCTTGCTCCTGCTGGCCTGTGGTTTCTGGCACTTGGAGGGATGTCACTCTAGTTGGGTTTGTTTCTCCCATATTTACAGGACAGAGCAGAGTATGTCTTGTGGGAAATTTCCAGCTCCTGACATCTGGAAATGCACATCCATGCCATCATGTAACTTAAACAGTGTTTGGGAGCAGTGATGGAAGGGCAAGAGGTGTCCAGGAATGTGTGAAGGCTGAATAACTCCTCTACTGCTGTTGGAGGAAGGGTTCCCTGCCCATGGCAGTGGTTGGAACTGGATGAGCTTTAAGGTCTCTTCCAAACCATGGAAGAATGGTCACACCATGATTGTGTGAGCATTCTTCTGCGTTTAATGTTCCCCTGTGGAGGCACTCATGTTGGGAAGTTCAGCAGGTGGAAACAGGGAGAGTGCAAATTTCCTCTTGATCTGCACCCCCCTGTCTCTGAACACCTTTGGAGTTTCTCATGCTTTGGTAGGTTCAGCTTTTCCTTCAGGGTAAATAGGAAAGTGTTTTACAATCTATATATAGAACCACATCCTTGAAAACTCAGATGGGACAGAATCCAGAAGTAAATTAGAAGTGTTAAAGAAGTTAACATTGGTATAAAATCCATGACTGTCAGCTCTGTTTATAATAGTGTCTCTGTGTGTAATTATGACTGTTCTGATGTCCCTGTCCTGCAGCCCCTCGTGCCGTTCTGTGTGTTCTGATGTCCCTGTCCTTTTCCCTGTCCCCGCAGGTCCTCATGCCATTCTGTGTGTTCTGATGTCCCTGTCCTTCTCCTGTCCCCACAGCCCCTCGTGCCGTTCTGTTTGTTCTGATGTCCCTGTCCTTTTCCCTGTCCCCACAGCCCCTCGTGCTGTTCTGTGTGTTCTGATGTCCCTGTCCTTTTCCCTGTCCCCACAGCCCCTCGTGCCGTTCTGTTTGTTCTGATGTCCCTGTCCTTTTCCCTGTCCCCACAGCCCCTCGTGCCATTCTGTTTGTTCTGATGTCCCTGTCCTTTTCCCTGTCCCCACAGCCCCTCGTGCCATTCTGTTTGTTCTGATGTCCCTGTCCTTCTCCTGTCCCCACAGCCCCTCGTGCCGTTGTTTGTTCTGATGTCCCTGTCCTTTTCCCTGTCCCCACAGCCCCTCATGCCATTCTGTTTGTTCTGATGTCCCTGTCCCCACAGCCCCTCGTGCCATTCTGTGTGTTCTGATGTCCCTGTCCCCACAGCCCCTCATGCCACTCTGTGTGTTCTGATGTCCCTGTCCTTCTCCCTGTCCCCACAGCCCAGCGCGGCGTTCCGAGGCGGTGGCCACTGCTGGGGCAGTGCGGAAGCGGGCGGGAGGCCCACGGACGTGTTCAGCACCGCTCTGCCGGGCTCTGCCTCGCTCTATGGCTCCTACAAATCACAGGTTCAGTTGGCTATTGATTATTTTTATAGCTCTGTAAGAGTTTGGAGTGCTTGTGAACACAATGGTCAGAAGATGTTTAGTCTTAAGTGGTTGCTTACACTGCAGAACGTAAATCATAGTGTGTGATGTAACTGTAGTAAATCTTCACTGTTGTAACTTTCATTGGGGGGACAATGGCTTTTCTAATGCAGTCACTGATGAAGCTGTAGAGGATGTTTGTTAAAATGGTATTTCACCATTGTTCTAGTGAAATATTTATGGAAATTGTTCTTCTGTTGGCATAAACAATTGGAGGCAGAGTGAGGAGCAAACACTTTCCTCTTTTAGGAAAACTGGAAAGTGAATAAGAAGGAGAACCTTAGCTACTGCCTCAGATATTTCTTTAGTCCAAGTGTTTGTGTGAACCAATTCTTAGTCTGATCAGCAGGAAATGCCAGGACAGGAGCTAAATATGTTAGCTCTCTCTTGGAATTTTTGCCTTTCATAGCCCTAAACTTTCACTGAGGTAAAAGACTCAAATGAAAATTCTTTCCCAGTACATTCAAGACCAAACTTGCTGCTTCTTCCATCCAGGACTTGTTATTTTGTCAGACTACTCTCCTCCACAAAGGAGTGTATTGAGTCTTTGACATTTAACCCTGCAAAACCGCCATTTATTGTTTCAGTTACTGAGAGCTAAAAAGGCCTATTGCGTCTAAACCAAACAGATAAGATAAAGATGTCCCTTTGCATTTAATCAGGATATAATGTCTTTCCTCAATAAAATAATTGGCTGTAAGTTTTTTTCAGTACCTTAACACTCTAATGATGAGGAGGCAGGGGTCAACCAGCAGAAACTAGAACAGATGTTTTAGGCTAATATTGTTGCTGGTTTTAAGAACTTTCTTAAGTGTAGGTGAAGGGTTGGGTTGAGAAAGGAGACATTGTTTATTCTGTGCATGGTGCCCAGGGAAGTTTCCCACAAGCCAAGCTCAGCAAGGAGTGAAAAGCGAGAGAATTTAGACACTAAAGTTTGCATAAACCTGCCTGTCTAATCCACAGTTCCTGCCTGCCTAATGCAGTCACTGAGCTTGTGCAGCCTTAAATAAAATATCCCTCCTGTGGTGATCTCCATCTTTCTTTGCTCATTCCATTACCTCGTGGATTTCTTTAGTGCCATGATGGATAGTAAGATAGAGTTTTGCTATTGTTTTTAGCTGCTTTTAACTGCCTTTGCAAATTTTTACATTGTAGCAATTTCTATACCAGCGTAAGTCTCATACCCATAGGGCTAGGTTGTATAGTTGAAATTAAGATATAGGGGTTTTCTTATTAGTTGAAAGGAAGCTACTGGAGGTTGAATAGTTACAGTCTCTGAGTGAGGTAAGTTTACAAACACAAAAATTAGAATGTGATTTAATTGATTAGCTGTTTCTCTATCTGCACAACAAGTACTTAAAGCATACTCACCTTTTACTCATGTATCTGAGTATCATTTTTATGTTAATCAGTGGTGGAATTTCAAAATTACAGCTGTCCTGTTCCACATCTAGGCAGAAATCTTGAATTTCAATTGTATTTCCTTCAGCTGTTGTCCATGTGCTGTGGTTTGTCATCTGTTTCATTCTTAGTGGGTCCATGCTCTGCGTCCTGTTGGATGCCTTGTGGTCCCATTATTGATCAGGTCTAGAGCAATAATAGCATTAATATTATATACTATAGTTTTAAGTATAGTCAATGTTAAATAGTATTTGTTGTTTGCCTGCTTCCTTAATTGCAAACAGGCTGATTTCCCAGATTTGAGGTGCTTTGGGAGGTATTAATGGTCAGGAGTTTCCTTTTACTGTTACTTGTATCCAATGGCCTTCTGCTGCTACTTTAGCTCCTATAGCTCAGCAATGATATTTACCTTCATCCTCCTTATGCATCAAAGGAAATTTTAGAGAGTGTATGTTGTCGGATTCCCATCTAGTTGTATCATTAATAATTTAAAATCTCTTCCATCCTCCTTAAACAATTGTACAATTGGTTTCTTGTTACTGTCTTTGACTGGACAAGAAAGCACAAAAGGATTACATATACAAGTTTCGTATTCAGAAAGGCAAGGCAATTCAGGAAAACATGTTGCAATAAGAATCCTCAGCAGTGTAAAATTATACCACCATTATAGCAAGTTTGACATCTGGCACTGTCTTGGGAATCCTGATCTGTGCAGTTGTGTTTGTCTAAAATAATTACTGCAGTTGGACTTGCTACTACCCCTTGAGGGCATTCAAGTTCTGTGTGAGATAGGCCTTCTTCCTGGGCACAGTTCATGGAGTTACTTTTTAACTTTTTTAGTCCTGAAGGTCCAGAGGAGGTGACTTCTCACTTACCTGGTCCTGTATTTTTTTCAGTCCTGAATGATGCATCCACGGCTCTAGTCCTTGAAGTTTCACAGCTGTGTATGTTGTGAAATTCACCTGGTATGGTCCTTTCCTGTGTTCCTTTGGTGCCTCACTGTTCCATGGTCTTAAACCCAATTTCACACCTGGATGTCATGAACAGGAAGGTCCAGATCAATTAGATTTCTGCAATGAAAGTACTTGTTGATAGAGGACAAAACTCTCCTTGGAGAGATAACATAATTACACAAGTGTTCTTGGCCCAGATATTCACAGAACATGGTTTGTAAGAGACTATATCTGATAAGGTCTCCTGTATAGATTTCAAAAGGACTGAGTTTCTCTCTGGATCGAGGTGTTATTCTGACCCTCAGTAGTGCTGGTAGCAACATCTCAGGCCTCCTTGTTTTGTCTTTTGTTCCTTCTGAGATACATTAAGGTTTTGATTGGGCAGGGCCAGCTGGATTAGTGTAGCCTCAGGTGTTCACTGGCCAGGTGGCCTTCACTAAATGTAGATCCCAATCTTTGAAGGTCGCACCATCCACTGTTTCCAGCGTGGTTTTTAACAGTGTGGTTTGTACTGTTCAACTTCCCCAGAGCCTGGTGCTCCATGCCCAGTACAACAAATGCTTGGATCAGATTTGTTTCCAGCCTGCTCTGGGCAGATCTGTTGTTAACCCAACCCTTTGTGTCTCATGTTTGTTGGGTGCCAGTTAAGGCTGGCTTGGTTTGGGAATGGCAATTCCCAGTTCAGTTCTCCCACTGAGACTCTCCAAACCACACACTGATCCCCTTCCCCTCCCTGCTGTGGCACTGTGGACAGGAGAATTGGAGGCACAAAAGGGAAAGATCACAGGCTGAGGTAAGAACAATTTACTGGGAGCAGTGATGAGAGAAGCAAAGGGAAGGTAACAGCAACAGCACCCATGGTAGAGGGTACAGGGAAGGATTCACATGGAAAAGGTTCCAGTAATACTGGATGGCTCCCTCCAGCACATTTTCTTGACTGGAAGGATCTCCTTCTCCCTGGAAAAGTGCCCCTTTCCCCCACCCCAGGCAATGAGGTTGGGTGGTACAGAATAACTTCTGGATCCTGGCCATGCCCCTTCCCAGCTACTGCAAAAATTTCACCCTGTTCTGGCCAGAGCAGGACAGTTTGCTGACACACCTGTAAGTATCGTGTGCCTAGGAATGATCTCTTTCAGTAGTACCTCACCTAATTCCTCAGCCTGGTTGGCTTGGCAGGGGAAGGCTTCAGGCCCCCAGAAAATGCATCAGCTGTTACCAATAAGTAATGATACCCATTCTGCCATGGCAATGAGAGAAGTCTATTTGCCAATAATTTCCTGGTGTGTTCCTTTTTTGGCTTGTCCTGGGGGAGGCTGAGGCTGGATCTGTGGATGCACACTGTGGTTCATATTTCTTCGCTATACTTTTTCTGTTGTCTCCCATTCCAGTCCCAAGGGTGCACATATTGTTTTCCAAAAACCTTGGGCTGTTCTTGAATCCCTGTGGTAAGGTCCACCATAATTGAGTCTTTGGCCCCATTTGTGGATTCTCCCATTCAAATGCAAACAGCTCCTGACTTTGGTGTCTGGTGGGATAGAAGAAAGCATCTTATAAGTCCAGTACCCACACTGTTACTATGCCTGCCTAGGACTTTTGTGGGGGGGTCTCTGGGTGGTTGGGGAGGTATCCCCTGCTCAGTTGCCAGCAAAGGTCAGCTCAGGACACACAGAACACAAGGCTGAGTGACAAAGAAGTTGTGATGTGCAGCTCCAGCACCTTCTTCTTAAACAATTGCCAGGCAGGATGTGAAATACGTAAGATTTCCATAAGCCTTAAGTAACATTAGTTTAGCACACCTGAGAGCATCTGTTTGTGTTCAAAAGAGGGGTGAAAGGTGAGAATGATACCATCAGCTTCCATCTGCAACAGAGAGCAAGGGAAGGGACAGAGACATGTTAATGTCTTCTGCTTAAAGACATTAACATGGCCTGAAATAGTTGTATTCCAAATGTGTGGCTTGCTTACTTCTCATGTGCTGGTTCCTCCAAGGGTGAGCTCAGTTCAAGCATATACAATGACAAAATGGCAGTTTGATGTGTTTCATATTAAACAAATGCTTTTATTGTACATTAAATGCAGAATGAAGAAAATGTGGAGTTACCTCAGGCCTACAGTTCTTCCCTTTCAACATCAGAGTACTCTGCACCCATGGATCCTTCCCTTTTGTACCCTCCTTGGTCTATGTCTACAGATGACCCCAAGCAGCCTGCTGCTCCTCAGATTAACCTGAAGTCCAGGTAGTCATCCTTGCCAGGGAGTGCATGTGTGTGTTGGAGTAGATGGATTATATTTTTCTGTTTAATTTAACATAGGAAGTACTTTGAATGAAGGAATTCTTTTTATTAACACACAATTGGTTTTCAGGATTCAGCCCGAAAGGAATGATTATGGCAGTGAAACTGATTTGTATGGACTCGTGTCAGACATCTTGGAAGAACAAGACAAACCACAGCCATGCTTTGCTGAGGGGTGAGTGAAGTGCAGATGACAGAAACTCCCCTCTCTGATCTCACTGTGCTCCTGAGTCAGCTCCATCTGCTGCTGGCCGGGCCCCATGCTCTGTGAGCATCCTCTCCTTCCCCCTCATCTTCCAACATTTCACTTGGGATACTTGGAAGCTTTTCTCGAGGCACTTAGATTGCATGGCAGCTTCTGGCTCTCTGGCATTTACAGAACTTGTTAATTGGCATCTTTTAAATAAGACCTTAACAAGTATTGTGGACATGCTGTATTCACATGAATCCCCTGGATGTATGCCTTGGTCTGTTCTTTAATTTTAATCAAGACTGAATTCAGATTTTAGGTTTCTTTATTAATTAATGTCAATTCACAGAAAAAATACACAGACTCCTTCACATTTGCGTGAACTGGCAGGAGAAAATTCCATGCAAAATTAATGTTTCTTCATGTTAGTGCTACGTAAGCAATATTTGTGTTTCTAAATGTCAGGTTTATTTTGCCTCTTCCTGCACCAGAAGAGACAATTCCATAGTCATAACAACATGACACAAAAAGGTGCAGGTCCAGCATCCCCAAGATACTTACAGAGCTCTCTGTCTTTTCCTTTTCCAGGTCCAAGAGACAGGGGAGCCCAGTTCTCAGTTTCCCAAGCTAGGCACTGCTGTTCCTTTCTGTCTTCCCAAACAATTCCAGTGATTTCTCAATGGGTACTGAGTTATGTGGCTGAAATCAGGGAAAACTTCAGAGTCAGTCTTGATATCATGAGACAGCTCAGTAATCCCTTTGCTATGGACAGGCAGGGCTGGTTCAGTACTCCCAGATTTGGCCTGCAGTGGCTTCCAGGAATAATTTCCCCTTTACTTAGTCTGATTAAAGTTCTCCTTGGCAGTCAGGGATTGATGGTCCTGTGTGAATTCGTTCTGGTTAGTAGAAAGAAATGAGGTGTGCTGGGATTTACCTGCAGGAAGCAGTGCACAAGTGAGGTGAGAGAGAAGGATTTTCTCTGGAGTGCTGGGATGTGGCTTTGGAAGAGTGAGGGCTGTACTTGGTGCTGATCCAGGAGTATTTTGGTGAGGATGGACAGGACTGACGGACCAGATGTGTACAGATCCCTTGCAGCTTGAGGGTCTGTCCGTAGCTCCTGAGCTGTGGCAGAATCAGTTTTCTCAGCTAGATATTGGAAACTGAGGATGACAGGACTGGGTAGAAGTTGAAGTCAGACGTCTTGGAATCATTTGAGAGAAATTATTTGGGAATAACTCATTTTTTAAACTTTGTTTTGTGTTTGGGAATGAAGAGCAGCAGCACAGGTCGGTGTCTAACCATGTATTTCTTGTTTTTCAAGGAGTTGCCCTCCCACCCTGAAGTCAGTGTGGCCAGTGAACATGACCAGACTGGAGCACCATGACCTGTTGCCAGAAGCCAGGAGGGCAGTTGCTGGAGCAGTGCCCCAGCAGGGTTTCTATGGCAGTGAGTCCCTCCCTGCTGCTGACAAGCAGTTCCTGCAGAGTCCCACCCTGGTGGCACAGCAGAAAGCAGATGATTGTTACCGCGGCTTTGCCGGCGTGGACCTGGAAGAGCAGAGCTTGTACTCTGCCAGGAGTGATCGTGCCAATGGCTGCAACTTGCAGACTAATGAGAGTATGAAGGCAACACCTGTATATCAGAACTACCCCTACCTGAAGAACACCTTTGCAGCCCAGGCTGGGTACTCAGAAGCAATCAAAGACTCAGGAGTTGATGCTTATTCTTATGGAAGGGAAAAGGTGTGTCCCAAAGGAGCAGATGCACAGGTACACCCAAAGCGGGCAGAAACATTCCTTCCTCAGTCTCACAGATACAATGAGAACACAGATTATACCAGATACACTGAATATTCTCATGCTGGTAAAGCGAAGCCCAACAAGGGCACCAGTTGTAGCCTCCAAGAAAATAGAAAGCTGGTAAATGGAACCCCTGAGGCACCATCTCTGGATGCAGAGCCCTATGCTAAATTATTTCAAGTTAAATCAGGAACTCAGAAAAAATTTGAAGATACAATTTCAGATCAGCACGACTTTACATTTCCCAAGTCTGTAGGACTTGTATCAGAAAAACAGTTTGCAAACGAATCTTCCTTCAGCACTGATTTTGGGCAAAAATTTGAATATGGACTGAAATCTTTTGCAGCTTGTCCAGGGAATAATGGTGTGGAAAAGCAGCAGTTTTCCAAGGCCGATCTTCAGAATCCTGAATTCTGTAAATCACTCCCACTGTTGCCCAGTGCAGCAGTCCCCTCAGCAGGCTCTAGTGCCAGGCCAGGATGGATGAACATCCAAACCAAACCCACGGCTTCTGGCCCCTTCCAGAATCCAAATCCTTCGTTGAAACTGAATAATCAGTCACCTGCATTTCCAAAAAGTTCTCGTCATTCTAATGATGGTTTTCAGTTGCCGTCTTCAAATTTGCCTTTAAATAGTAATTTACTTCACAAGTACTGTCAAGACAACACATCAGTCTCCAGCCTTGACTTCGACTACAGCACTGCAGAGCGAGCTCGGGCAGCTGCGTGCATGGAAGCCCTGGTTAGGGGTGGGGAAGAGAACCTCATCGAGTACCTCACTGAGAAGAAGTTGAAGCAGCCAAATGGATTCTGTGACAGTTACTTGGCTCAGCAACTGGGGATCATTGACAATCTGAACAAACAGCGTTTCCAGCTGAAGCCGCAGAGCGAGCACTGTGATCTGGAAGGGCAGAACCAGGTGGATGGGGTGTTTCAGGACATGTACCAGGAGCTGCTGGAGTCTCAGGGGCAGCTGCATCTTGGGGCAGGGAATGGGGACACCAGTGCCACTGGTGCTGGGAGCTGCCTGCAGGCTCCAGGCATTCCCAACTACGTGGTAGGTGACTTCAGGCGGAACTGGCAGCTGGGCCCCAGCACCTTCCCCATGAGATCTGCTCACCTCTTGGGCCGGTCTGTGGTGCCTCTGATGGAGCCTCACACCTTGTTCTCCCAGGATGATCTCAAACGCCTCTACCCCTGCTTTACAGAGAAGATGTATGGTGACAATGCCCTTTCTGGTTTCGTGTCAGCATTTGGATTTCGAAAGCAAGTTAAAAGTTGCAGTGGGCCTGCCAGCGAGCTGCATGTGAGACTGGAAGAGTGTTATGAGCAGTGGAGAGCTTTGGAGAAAGAAAGAAAGAAGGTAAGAAAACCAAACTAGAATAATATCACGGATTTGATGTAGATCTCATCCTGCTCAGTGCAGTCACAAACCATCAAACCATGGGTGGGTAGTTCTGCTGTTAAGAGTTTAAATGCTTGATGGGACTTCAAAGTTACAAGTTTGTTTCTCTGTTTGTTTTGAGATAGAAAGTGAAAGGTGTGGAGATTTGTAGCCTAACTGGAAGCACAGCTAATGTTGTATGGAACATTGCACCAAAAGCAGGAATTCGGGGGCTTTTCCAGTCCCAGGGTTGGGGAAGGTGTGTTCATGAAGAACAAAGATGTGGTGCACCTTTTTTATTAATACAATAAATACAGTGCCTCTGGAACTTTGAAAGCAAATCCAGTAAATATGTTTTGAATTTAAACTAAACTTTAATTCTTCCAATTCCATTTTTTAGAAGCAATACTGAATTCCTACCTCCTATTTTCCTGAAGGTTTAAACCTAAGGTGTATTTGAAGGGGTTGTTGTTTCTTTTTTTTCCCCAGAAACAGAGGCTGAGGGAAGGGTCATTTAATTAAAACCCTTGCAGTAAAAGGTTCAGGTAGTGCTGTGTGAAGCCCTGCTAAAAGCAGTTGCCTTTTTTGGTCTGTAGGAAAACCTGTCTTCATTTCACCAGCTGAGATGTGGTTGGAATTGCAATACCTGGGGCTGTCTCTGGGAGAAGCTGGGCCAAATGTCACCTGGCAATAGTGGGGCCTTTGAGAGTTCTCCTGTGCCAGCCCTTACAAAGAAACCAATTCCAAGAAGATGTAACGTGGGGAATTTTTTTGGTGGTGTTTCCTGACAAAAGCCAGTAGTTGCTTTGTATAGAGGGGCTGAGGAAGAGTGAGCCCAGCTTAAGGATGAGATTTGGTGTCTGGGGTGCATGGAAAGTGCAAGAGAGAAAAAAACTGGCCTGTGCGTAGCCAGGGGCCATGGTGGGAGAAATTCAGCTTTATCACAGAATCCCAGAATGGTTTGGGTTGGGAGGGACCTTAAAGTTCACTCAGTCCCATCCCCTGCCATGGGCAGGGACACCTTCCACTATCCCAGGCTGCTCCAAACTCCATCCAACCTGGCCCTGGACACTTCCAGGGATGGGGCAGCCACAGCTTCTCTGGAAAACTTGTGCAAGGGTCTCTCCGCCCTCACAGGAAACAATTTATTTCTAATCTCTAGTCTAAAGCTGTTCTCTCTGTGTGAAGCCCTTCCCCCTTGTCTTGGCACTCAATGCTCTTGTTGATAGTGGACCACTTATGAAACCATCCAAAAATTGCAGTTTTAAAGTAGTTTTAGCTAATTCCATGTTGTTATGGGTGTTTTAGAGAGACATAACAAGGGGATGAAAGAGGTGGAAACTTGGAATCTTGCAAACAGTTTTCAAAATAGTTTTCTGATGACTAAAGAAAATATAGAATCCTGGAGTTGTTTGGTTTGGAAGGGACCTTAAAGACCATCCCGCTCCACCCACCTGCCATAGGCAGGAACACCTTTCACTAGACCAGGGTGCTTAGGAAAAAAATCTTTCTGTAGTTTAATCTGTACAAAAAGTAGGTTAATTGCTGACTGAAACAGTTTTATTTTTATTTTATGTGTGAGATCCACATCTGTTTGGTCTTTTTTTTTCTCCCTGTAATTCTGACTTGCCTCCATTTTATTTCCAGGCAAAACCAGTACAGGCTGTAGTCAGAATGTGCAGACATAGCACTGCTGGAACACGGTGTGTTGGCACGATTGCTTTAGTTGAACTGCTTTGAGTAAAGCAGTTGTTCACTTAAAGCAGGTGATTGTCTCACCAGAGAGTTAAATCCCAAATGCCTGAATCCTCATTGTCTCCTTTAAAAATCTCCAAAACCCTGATGGGAAGAAACTGAACCTGGTATTTTTCCTTGTTTCTGTAATGAAGCACACTCTGCATGTACATTCTGAGGGAGTTGTTCTTTTGTTTTCCTGCAGACTGAATCAGCTCTTGCTAAGAATTTCCAAGGGAAGAAGATTTCCAGTACTAACAACATTCCAATTCCAAGGCTGACATCAAATCCATCAAGGGTTGATCGCTTAATTGTGGATCAGCTACGGGAACAAGCCAGAGTGAGTTTTAGGAATAAAAAAAAAATCTATTGAACTTATCCCACAGAACTTAGAGTACAGTGTGAGATAGGTAAGATGATCAGAGCAGCTTTTCCCAAAATAGCTTTGTTCTTCATTGCTGTGCAGGGAATAGCATTTCAGCAGTCCCTGTTAGAGCTTCTGCAGCTCCAGGGTGCTGTTTCCAGGGAAGCACAGAGGGGCTGAGGCTCACAGTTACATCTCCATGTGCCAGGAGGATGTGGTTCCTGGTGCAGGAGCGTGCACGTGGTGCAGCATCCAGTCCTGGAGCCTGTGCACAGACATGGATGGGCTTAGTGTACTAAAACTCCTGCTCTACGAATCCCAAAAGAGCAGCCTTAGTTTCCATGTTTAGAAGGCTTGTCTGCTCTTATCCTCATAATTTAAAACAGCCTCCAAAACATGGCTAAAGCCTTCTCTAGCCATTTGAGGAACCAAACTTCAGCACACAGCACCTCAAACCCTTGTTAGGTACCTTGTTAGGTAGTTTTAAGGATGCTCAACAGCGGAGTGGGGCTGTTAAACCTGGACTCTTAACATCAGAAATCTTGGTGATGGCCAGAGAGTAACCCTGGTACAAAGGTTTGAGTGGAAGCTGAGTTGGCTAAATCTGCAATTAACTCTTCATAGTTGGAGCATCCAGTTAAATCTTCTTGACAGTCACATGTATTCCTTTAAGGCATCAAGTGCAGCCATGGCCTGAGGAACATCCCAATTCGGGGATTTTTGGTTTCTCTTTTTCTGCAGACCAGTAACCAGGTTCTCAACATTATGTGACTGTGGCTGAGGAGTCACTCACCGTGGGGAAACCCACAAGTGATGTGACCGATGTAAGATAAGACAACAAAGATGCACATTTTCAGTGGACTAAACAAACCTGAATTATTTCTGAATGTTTGTTTTCAGCTCCCTTAGTGCTGAGTGTTCATCCCAAAGCCAGCCCATACATTGTTCCACAGCAGCTTTCCCTTTCCCAGTGCAGCTGTGACTGCTGCTGGCCCAGGCTGCACAAGAGGACCATCTGGGTTTTCACCCAGACATTGCAGCAGTGCTGTGAGAAGGAAGTACCCCAGTGCTCTGAATTCAGGGAAATGCACATTGTTCTGAAACCACTTTTTGTTCATGGATGTCTCAAAGCTGTACAGATCTGGTATTAACCAGTGACCTGGGGGTCCTTACTGCGGAGTTGTAGCTTTGCTGTTGTGCTTTGCACACCCAGCTGTACCACAGCTTTGGGTTTAGAGATAACAAATCCCAAGTAAGAACTTAAAACTGCTTCAGCTGTAGCTTCATGAACTGCTCTCAAAATAAAGTAATAATTATTATTAATCTGTTCTCCCTAGTTAATTTTCCTGTAAGTGTGGATGAGTACAGTGTGAACCCCTGTAAGATGTGCATTGTTCATTAGGTTGTGACTTTACTGGGGAAGATGGAGCGCCTGCGCAGTTCTCCGCTCCACGCCAACATCTCCACTGCTCTGGATAAACTCCTGGAGTCGATCCACGTGGTGCAGGCTCAGAGGAAGGATGAAATTATCAGTGCTTCCAGTCGGCAGCGGCACGGCCCTCCCAGGTGCCAGGATGATAGAGGTATAGCTGTGCTTATGTACGTTGATAAGGTAGCTGGGAAGTTGAACATCTTGCAAAAATAAGTGAGGGGGTTGTAATTCAAGTTTTAACTTACTTTTCAATGTTAGATCTTTGTCAAAGGCAGACTGGGTGGGGCTTGGATGAGGTTTTGAGGAGACACTAAAACTGGGTTGTAGAGATAAATAGGTTATATCAATTTGGAGGTGGTCATTCCATTAATAAACTAGCTAGGAATAAAAGTTAGTGGGTTTTTTTAATAACACATTCAGGGATTGGAGGTGTTACTAAGCTGTTGCCTCTTGCTTCTCCCTGTTCCTCATATTCTGATTCTTAGGAGCCTCCAGCTCTGTCTTTATCTAGAACTTCCTTGGTATCTCCACGCTGAATCTGCCCAAAGTGACCAAGATGGTCTTAATTTACAAATGGACTTCCTCTTCAAGTATCTTCTGTCTTAGACTGGCATAATTACAAATCATATTTTGGATGGATGCACAAAAATACAGTGGGCAGAATGTTTTCATTCTTAATGGCATCCCAACTAAGCCAAATACTCAGCTTAACCTTTCACCAGTGCACAGGCAGAGTGGCAGGTTCCCTTGTATCTGAGATGGGAATCAGGGTAAATTCCTGCCCCCTGTGACACTCTGACCTCCTACCTTGTGTCAGAAGCTGTCTTATGTTTTGGAACCTTCTGATCCTTTCTGCTGTTCTTTCTACATCTGAATTACAGGGATTATTTTACTTCTTTGGGGTGTCCCATCATGCAGTTCTGTAATTCTCAAGTTTACCTCAGAAGATACACTGCTGCATTCTTTCTTTTCACCTGTTCCCCATCATTCTTATTTCTCTTTACCTTGACTGAAGATTATGGGACTTGTTAAAGTGCAGGGGGGTTTTGGGTGTTGTAGCCCATGAAAATAATTGTCTTTGGAACAGAGTAGTCTGGGAAGAAATTGTCAGACCTGGAAATCCAGCTTCTTAGTGCAGCTGCTGGGAGAGGAGAGGAGGCGAGGCTCTGCACAGTGGGATCTGGTTACTTGCCTGGAGGGGTGGTGTTGGTCCTCTGCCTCCCATCATCACTGTCTTGGGGTGTTGAACCTGGAGCAGCAGTTGGGGAGGATTTTTTTGAACAGTAAATTATTGGATGCAGTAACTGTATATGCTCTGTCAGACAAAACCTTGAGGGAATGGCCTGAAGCTGTTCTGGTTGTTCAGGAGCAGGTCTTGCCGGGCCCTGTTTCCACAGCACCTCTCCATTCCATCTGATCTGATATTAAACATTTATTACAGAATCACAGGATGGCTTGGGTGGGAAGGGTCCTTAAAGATCATCCAGTTCCACCTCTGCCGTGGGCAGGTTCATCTTCCACTATCCCAGGTTGCTCCAAGCCCTGTCCATCCTGGCCTTGGGCACTTCCAGGGGTGGGCATCCACAGCTTCTCTGGGCAGCCTGTGCCAGAATAATGGGACCACAGCCCAGGTGACCCTTTACAGCTCCATGGTTCAACACCCATTCACAGAACATGACCTGTGAGCTTTATCCAATGCCCCCATGGTCAGGATTTCTTGGCAGGACAGGTGAAGGACCCCGCTGTGACCCAGAAGGGGAGGGTCCAGGTGCCATTAGTGTGTGTGTACATGGAGCACCCCAGCGCTGGGGTGCAGCTGCAGCAGGAAGGTTCTGTAATAAACTCAGAACCTAAAAACCGCACACTTGCCTCACAGTGTGAAGGCAGAGAAATTCAGATCCAGCTTTTATGAACCTGTAAAGGGACAGACAAGGTCAGACACGAAAGGGACCGAAGGTGTGGGGCGAGGGCAGCCCCAGCAGTGCTCCAGGACTAAAGGGCCGTTTCCTCCCTCTGCAGTGGTGCTGGCTCTGGCCAAGGCGCTCCAAGCCCTGAGCCTGGTCACACGCAAGGTGCGCACCGTGCTGTGGTGCGCCTTCCAGATGACCCTGCCCAAACCCTCTGCTGGCAGACGGGCTCGGGACAGACTTCCCCAGGAGGGGGCAGCGCCCGAAGAGAAGCGAGCCGAGACGCCCCTGGCTGCGGCCGCGGCCCCGCGAGGGCCCCGGGAAGGAGGTGCAGAGGGAGCCCCGGCACCGTGCACGGACCTGCTCCGCAGTGTGTATGAGAGAGGAGATGTGAATTCCTCGTAATTTTGGGTTCTTTTTAGTTACTTCAAAGTTTCAACTGCTAAAGTTCATATTTAAAGCTGTATCTTGATGAGAAGTGAGATTTGCCTTAAGGGCTCTCAGGTTAAGCTGTGTTAACGTGATGGGCAGGGTCAGAATGTTGTAAAGCCAAACTGGTGAATGTTAACTTAAAAAAATAATCAGACTAATTCATTAACAGCCAAGATATTATTTAACTCTTGCAGATGAAGCCTGGTGTCCAACTCTCCCCATAACTCCTTTTAGTTTTGCTTTAGGAAACAGGTTTTTAAATAATGATTCTTAAAGACTGTGGTGTGACAGGGTGTGAGGTTGGTGTCAGATCAGATTGTGATGTAAAATGGTTTCCTTATTGAACTAAAACCTGGAAACAGAAAGAATAAAGGCTGGAAATACCCACTATTCATGTAAAACTAGATATTTAAAATACAAATATTTATGAATTTGAGATTTTAAAGTCTATGTTTGGGAAAGGCAATATGCACCAGGTGCCACTAAATAACCAATAGAGCAGAATTGCTGTGTGAAACCATGAATTTAGTGAATGTGTTCAGATATTTGGAATGCTCTTGGGAACAAATGAACTACTGTTGTATTTAAGCACAATCAAACTACGACAGGCAGACAGGATTGTCCTGCAGAGCTGTGAAGGAGTTTCAATAATGAGCGTTGTTTTTAATTTAACTTCAGAAAAGGTCGTGCCAAGTTCTGAAATTTGGATTTTCTTAAAGTTACTAGTTTGGTTTGAAATTTGATTGTCAGCTTCTAGACTTCTTAGTTCCCTTCTGCATTTGGGCAGCTCCCAGCACTGGTGTTTGCTTGCAGCTCTCAGTCTGTAGGAGCAGGAGTGATGGACTCACAGCACCCAACGATTATGCTCGGGACAGAGTGGCCTTGGGAAATCCACTTTAACCAGTGGGTTAAGGTTACTGAGCTGACCATGCCTGCACAGCCTGGTACCTGGTAAAGTTTAACCAGTGGGTTAAAGTAACTTTTAACCAGTGGGTTAAAGTGACTGAGCTGACCATGCCTGCACAGCCTGGTACTGACAGGGCTCTGTTCTTCCTGCTGCTGGGAATGCTGATATGCAGAAGGGGTGATGGCATCAGATAAATTGTCATTAGATGATGTGCAGAAACGACTGAGAAAGGCTCAGCAGAAGGTGGGGTGTGATCACGGCAACGACAGAAGTGCTGCCAGGTGAGTGGGGCAGAACCAGCACAGCTTGCTAAAGCCACTGCACTGGGGGTTGTTCAGTTTGGCCCAGGCTGTGTTGATGTTAAAACAAAATTGACTGTGCTGACTGGAGTTGTCTATAAGCAATAAATTCATTTTTGTTGAAGAGCTTCTGTTCTGTAAGTGTGTTTCCAGCTGGGCTCCTTGAGCCTGAAGCGGTACCAGGGGGAAGCATTCAGTCTGTTATGGAACTGTGTTCAGGATGAAGCAGTGGGAATGCTGAAATGCCTCTCTGGAGACAGCTATGACCATAACATCCCTGGACATACCAAGGCAGCCAGAGCAGGGAATGTTTCTTCCCTGCAAGTGTCTCAGCTCCAAGCTCTGCACTGCCAGGGAAGGCTGATGCAGCATTTCTGTCATCTGCACTGGGAATCTTAGGGGTGAGTCCAGAGTATTGCTGCTCTATGAATAACTCTGTGCTGTCAGTGCCAGCTGTGCACTGCTGTCTGTCCTGAATGGAGCAGCAGTGGTTGGAGCTCCACAAGCCGAGTTGCTGCCAGCCTGGGCACCTGATCCATGGCACAAACTGCTGGCATGGGAAGGGGTGGGCCCACCGTTCTAGGGGGCAGGGGCAGGACCATGGGGTGGGCAGAGGGGGCAGCCCTGCAACCTCCTGGGCTGGGAAGCATCAGCTCACTTTGAGTTTCCAACACCACTGGCTGCTGCTATGGTGCTGCAGATCCACTCTGCCCCAGGACAGCTGCTAGAAGCCAGAGGGCTGGACTTGCCCTTGCTCTTGATCCCTGTCCCTGACAGAGCCTTTTACAACAGCAGAGTGAGGTTTAGCCAGACAGACAAAACAGTCTGGCCCAGCCCTGTGCCTGGCTGAGTGCAGGGACAGTGGTGCCTGCAGAGGGATCTGCAGGGCTGTGGGAGCCAGTTCCCACTGTGTGTGTGACTGTGCCCTTCTTGCATCCATGCAGACTCTTGTGGATGTGCACAGTGTAGCCTGTTGTTCCTGGACAGGCTCTGGAGCACAGCAGTGGCAGAACAGGCTCAGGGCTTCCTCTCCTGAAGAGGTGAACACTGCCCCTCCCTTGACCCTCACAACAAAAGGTCTCAGGAGGCTGTGACAGGCTCAGGTGGGCTGTGCCTGTGCAGGTAGGCAGCTCCAGCCCTCAGCTTGCATTTTCCTTGGAAGCCGAGGGCTGGCCAGTTCAGTGCCAGGTCAGAGTTCCAGGAAAGGCCACTTTGGCTGACAGAGATAGGCAGCAGCTGCTCCCAGAGCAAGTGGGATGCCAGCAGGAGGTGAGATCGCCCCTGCTGCCAGCCTGCTGAGCCCTGCAGGTGTCCCGGGCTGCCTCGGGCCCAGACAGAGCCAGGGCTGGTGCACGGGGCTCCAGGGCACCAGGAAGTGAGAGCTGGGGCTGAGTGACACCCCCTCCCTCCAGAGCTGCCCCTGCCCTGTTCCACTGCAGTCCCACACCCTGGCAGCTGCCTGAGCCACCTGAAATACCAACCAGGAACCGCCACAGTGCACCAGGCCAGGCTGGGGAGCAGCACAGCTGGGTCAGCTCCCAGGAAAGAGAGCACCACAGCCCTGAGAAACAAGGCCTGAATGAAGCTGAATCTGCACCAAGGCAGCAACAGGGGACCCTTCAGAAATGCTGCTGCTGGGCAAGGGGCCAGCAAGGACACATCACTGGCACTGCCATCATGAATGGCAACATCACTTGGAGGACCCCACTTCTTGGCCAATCAAGATTTATTATTCAAGTCCAAAGACAAAGCAGTTGGAGACTCACACACACACACAGAGCAGCAGCTTGAGGGGAAGGCCTGGCCCTGGAGTCAGAGCGGTGCTGAAAATGGCGCTGGGTCGGGCACCCTGGGAGTGCAGGAGCACAGGAGCTCAGCACAGGTCACCTCACAGCAAGCAGGCACCCAGAGCATGCTGCAGCACAGAAACCAGGCACCCCCATTCCTCCCACAGCCCCTCCTTCCCCCTCCGTTCACAGGATTAGTGTTCTCCTTCCTCAGTGGACACCACCATCACAAAAAGGCTGGAGCAGCAGGGATGAGCCCTTTGGAGGGAGAAGGAGCATTCAGGAGGAGCACTGCATTTCCTGACAGCAGCTGTGCCCAACGGGCAGTGATCCCCAGTGCATTCCCTGCTCACCCTGCTTGTGCCAAACCAGCTTCAGAGCTTCACCCAGGCAACAGCCATGGAAGTAACAGTCCATGTTCACCCCACAGAACATCAGGGAGCACCATTTTCCAGCTCTCTGCAGTCTTAAAACTGCGTTAGGAGTGTGGTTTGCTGCTGCTGAGGCCAATGCTCCTGCCTGGGCAGTGTTTCCCTCACTCACAGTCCACAGGTGATGCAGTCACATCACTGCAGCTCACCTCCATTTCACACATCTCACTCCTCTGCTCAGGCAGCCCAGCACTGCTCTGTGCTGATCTCAGCTCCAGTCCTGCTCCCCCAGCCCAGCCCGAGCAGGGCCGGAGCGTTGGCCTCAGCAGTGCAAACACGGGGATTTGCAAAGACATTTTTCAAGGCTTGTGCCAATGAATTCATGTGTGCCCTGGGGCAGCGTGTCCTGGCTCGTGGCAGGACAAGCTCAGCTCAAGCCTTGGCCAGTGCAGGGGCAGCTCCTACACCATGCTCTGCTCCCAGGTGGTCAGAAGTAAAAATGGATCAATTTAACAATATGACATAATCACTTCACCTTTCTTTGGTACAGACACTGGCCACAAGCACTGACTGGGACACTGATACCACAAGCACAAGGCACACTGAGTCCAGGAGCTGCTCAGAGATTCTGTTCTGCTATGTAACAAAACAAAACAAGAAAAAAAAGGCACCGCTTCCCAAGAACTGCTCCTGGCCACGTGCCTGGAATTCTTGCTGCTTTTAAAACACACACCGTATTCAGAATTAATTTTATCCTTTGAGAGTCCAACTGGAAATCACCAGCTACCGCTTCCGCTCGCCTTTCTGTGTTCGTTTCTTCTCCTTCTCCTTCCGCTCCTGCTTGGCCAGCTTGTCCTTCTCCCGCTGCAGTTTATCCTGCTCCTTCTTCTTCTGGAACTCATCCCGCAGCAGCTCCCGCTCCAGCTTCCTGGCATTCAGGACATCCTCCACGTTGGTGTTTCGGAACAGCGCTGGGGCGGGCTAAGGCCGACAACGCTCTGGCTGAGGTCACGGGAGAAGCTGCCTTGGCACATGGGAAGTTTGTTCTACCTCCCCCCTCACCTTCTGACTCCCTGTTTCCTCACCAGGCAGGTAAGGAATTGGGAAATGGGGAATGCAGAAAGGAGAAGGAATCTCTTGCTTTTCCAGAAAGAAAAGTCAGGTTGAGAAAACACCCGCTCCAAAAGAAGGAAGTGTCTGGAGCACAAGTCTGATGAGGAGTGGCAGAGGGAGCTGGGGGGGCTCAGCCTGGAGAAAAGGAGCTTCTCACTTTCCAAAACTCCCTGACAGGAGGGGACAGCCAGGCTCTGCTCCCAGGGAACAGGGACAGGACAAGAGGTAACAGCCTCAAGTTATGCCAGGAGAGGTTCAGGTTGGATATTGGAAAAACTACTTCACAGGAAGGGTGGTCAGGCATTGGCACCTGGGGACAGGGGTGAGTGGTGGCCTTGGCAGTGATGGGGGAATGGTTGGACTCAATCCCAGAGGGCTCTCCCAACCTTAGTGATTCTATGGTTTTTTCCTAGAAAAATGAGGTTGCCTACTGGTTCTTAAGACTGATGTGTAAAAATACATGTCAAACCTCTACAAACCTGAAAGGAAGCAAACACACAGGGCACAGCCTCGAGTGGGTTCACTGCAGCTCTGTGTGACACGTGTGAACACATACATACATGTACATACATGTGTGTATGTGCAGACAGACAGGTACACATGTCCCTAACATGGGGACAAGAATAACTTAGGTTTCATATTTAATTATATGACAAAATCTGCTTCCATCTTAAATTTGCCAGCTGGGAGCTCAAGGATAGGCCCAATTCTGAGACAGACACAGGCCCCTTGGTCCTGCCCACCCTGAGTGTTCAGGTGCACCACGGCCTGCCAAGCTTCATTCCTAACACGATTGCCCTCTTTGGACACCAGTTAACATTAACCTGATGTTCTGGGAGCATTGTCCTTATCAATAAGCATGTTCTATGAAACTACAAAAAGGTATAAGATGGAAAGAGGGGAGGAGAAGGAAATGAATGGCAGGGTTTGTGTGAGTGCTGCACACAGAGCACACGGACTGTCACTGTGAGCAAGGTCAGGGCACACAGAGAAAAAGCAATCCCCAAGCTTAAAAGGTGGCCCTACAGAAACAGGGAGACTAGCACAGGGAGAGAAGGATGGGAAACTCACCATGAAGGCTGCCTGCAGTTACTAGGCAAGCAGCCTGAGTCACCAGGCATTCAAAGGATACATTTTTCTGATCCCATATTTACAGCTGTCGTCAATCCATCCTGTTCATCCCCACCAGTGAGAGAATTAAGGAAACACAGACATCAGTAATGATCTTGTGCCTCTCTACAGCCACACTTCACTCAAATAACAGCCTTATAAAGCCAGGAAGAAGCAGCTGGACTCTCACAGACCAGGTATGCACAGCTCCCACCCTCAGCTCCTGCTGCTCCAGGGCCAGATGCAGTTGCCTACAATTCACTCTGCTGGGCAGGGAAGAGCTCATTCTTCAGCACCATGAACTTCTAACCCTCCCACCCCACACACTCTCTGTAAAGGATTATTTCAGCAGATTTCTCCTGGGAAAGCAAGAGAGAAACTCAGCACCAGCTGCTGAGGGATGAGGGCATTCACTGCTCTCCTGCCACACACCTGGGCTGGGCAAAGCGCCACAGCCACGTGCTGGTGGGGACAAACACCCTCCCAGGAGCATCTGCTCCCAGCACTCCACAAACAAGGAGCTTCCGTGCTCTGTCCATGGCAGTTATTTTATCCAAGGAAGACTGCAAGGCTTCCCCAGCTCTCCCCAGCAGACCTGCAGAGCTGGGAGGGCGTTGTTGTTCAAGGTGGTTTCGAGCAGGTCCCTCAGGGCCCTGAGCAGTGCAGGAAAAGGATATTCCTCCTCATCAGTCACGTTGGCATACTGGGCCAGCAGCGCAGCCTTCCTCTGCTTCTCCTCCTGGGACACCTCCTTGGGCTTCACCACTATCCTGGCCTGCTTCTCCATCATGCTGGTGATGGCCTGGACCTCATCTGGCAGGAGAGGAGTGACAGGATCAGCCCAGGCCACAGACACGGCCACCGAGCCCCTGGTGTCACTCTGCCTCCCCCACCCAGCCCTTGTCCTGCAGTAACATTGTCCTGGGGAAATGCACCCGCCCAAAGGGAGACATCTCATCCAAAAACACCCCCCGAGCTTCTCCCAAGGGTGCTGTCAAAGCCAGCTGCTTTGGGGAATTCCAGCTGGGATCTGGGAGAGATGGAGCTGCTGAGGAGCCACCACGGGGCTGGCTAGTGCCAGCATGGGGCTGACAGCCTGAGGTGACAGGGCTTCTCTCCTGGAGGGGGAATTCCCTGTGCTGCACCCACTGTTATTCCTGGAGCAAGGGAAGTTTCACAGTGAAACTGGAATCAGTCAGGCTCTGGCTAATGAAAATCCATTTGACTCCAAATCACATTCTCTTCCACTTCAAAGCAGCTTAATAAGTTTACTTAAGTATGTACTTAATCCCCATCAGAGAGAAATTCTGAAAACCTGAAGTGAGGGATCAGTTCCATGCTCTCCCTTTCTTTCCAGCCAAGAGAGACCAACAGCTGATTTACCTTCTAACACTGAAATTCCACTGCCACTTCCTAAAATGACATCTGGGTTTTGATGCCAGGTTTTTTTTTTCAGTCTGTTAATCACTTATCCTCAGGACTCTGTTATTCTGAGTGGATACACAGTTCAGTGGGGATTTATCCTTTTATGGAACCCCAGTGATAAAATTTCACCTGGAACTCCACGAACCCAGACACACTGTGCTGCCTTTTGATAATAAGAAAAATCCAGACACAGACAGAAGCAGCACAGGTTTCTAGACCATAATAGCTGCAGTGCCAGCACTGAGCAGAGACAGCCCTGGACGTGCTGGGAAAGGAGGTTTCTGAAAAAACCACAGAATGCTTTGGGCTGGAGCTTAATGACCATTTCATCAGAAAAAAAATCCTATAGAAGAAGAAAAACACACAAAAAAAAACCTGCACCAAAACCACACACATGGCTGGGGGGACAATGACGACACAAACAAAACAAAAAACAACCAAAAAACCAAACCAATACAAACAGTAAAAAAAATAACCACCACAAAAAAAAAAAAAAAAAAAAAACACTGATGCTAAACCAAAAAACAACAGAAGGCCAAAAACCCCAAAAACAAGCAAAAAAAAACCCTCAAAAACCACTTTTCCCCTGCAGGATGATGAACCCAAAGAGCAGCAAATGCTGGGGCAGCCCAAAGTGAAGCTGCTCATTCCCGTGCCAGATGAAAGAGTAACTGAGCAGCAATGGAGTGAGAGGCAGGTCAGACCTGCAGCCGTGGGGCAGCACTGGTTTAACTCCCACCAGGACAAACACAAAGTTCCCTTTGAGGTGAGGCCCTGCAGGTCACCCCACACTGAGACCAGGGCACAGCACCCCAAAGCACAGCACTCTACCTTCTTTCTCCTCTTTGGAATCAACGACCTGGGAGTCAGACCACCTCTCCACAACCTCCCTGCACACATCGTTCAAGAGATCTTCTTCCTAGAAAGGGAAAAGAGACTCCTCAGACTTGGAACAGCACCAGTCAGACAAGAAAAGCAGCAGCTACAAAGGATCTGCATGCCCAACAGTCAGCTCAGGAACAGCATTTCACCTCATGTCTGCCTGTTAAATACACACAGGGCTCTGGTTTCCCTGGGATGACACAACCACACCGTGCCTGCTCACTGTGCACACCAACAGCTCTGACACAAGGGTGGCTGTGCCCACACCCAGGAGGCCATTGGGGGTCTTGGCTCCCAAAACCTCCAGTCTTGCATCCTCTCTCTTCCTGAGCAAGGCCACAGGGAAGTGAGTCAGTGCTACCTGCACGCCCAGCTCACTAAAGGGAATAAATTACATGGGATAAATCATAGGCAGGGCCAGTGCAGGGCTGGAACCGCTGTGCTGGTGCTGCCAGACCATCGCCTCCCACCTGCAGGGACATCCTGGTCTCCCTGGACCTGCCTGGAACATTAAACACGACTTAGAAGTGGCAGTGGGACACATCCCCCTGCTCCAGCAGGGGCTCCTCCAGGGGAATCTCTGCTCCAGCAGATCTCCAGGGGCTGCAGGGGCACTGCTGCCTCACCATGTCCCACCACAGAACCTCAGGGGAATCCCAGCCACGGTGCCTGGAGCAGCTCCTGACCCTGCAGAGCTGCTCCTCTCACAGCTTCTCTCTCCTCTCTCCAGCTGTGCTCCTGAAAGTGGCTTTTTCCCCTCCTTAAATTTGTTACCTAAAGGTGCTGGATGTCTTGGAGCTGATTGGCATTTGCTCCATGGAAGGCAGGAGAGCCAAATACCACAGATGGGGGGTCACAGAGCTCAGGGGCCACCACCAAATATTTCCAAAAAACAAGAAATTATCTTGGTTTGGCATGCACTAAATACAGAGAAAAATCAACCACGGAAAATACAAGTGAGGTGGATTCTGTTTGGTTTAAAGAGAAGAACTGGACAGAAAGGCAACTCAATTTAAAGTTTCTTGATTAGGAATGATAGAAAATCATTAGTGCAAGACATGATCAGGACTGAGGAACCATGGACATGAGAGCAGATGTCACCTGAGACGTCAGCTTATTTTAATAAGGTTTGTGAAACACAAACAAGTGAACAAAAAAATCCCCTGTAATTTATGTATGGAACTAGGAGAAGAGACTTGGCAAGAAAACCCCCAAATTCACCAAATAAAACACTGTTTCAAAAGTCAGTACAGAAATAAGCACAGAGTCTAAAAATAAAGAAACAAAAAAAAAAGATATTAAAAAAGAACAGACTACAAGGAGTAATTACAAAGTCTGAGGGTTCAAGAGACAAATATGTTTTACAGGAAAGGCAGAGAAATCAAAGTGAGCCACTTTGTGAGCACTGAGCAGAAAGGAGAAACAGCGGAAAACAGAATATCAGGAAAGGGGAACATCAGTGGCAGAGCCAGGACACACTTCCCAGGCCTGGAGCGGGCCAGGCACAGTGACAGGGGTGGAATGAAGTCTGGTAATTACAGGGAGGTTAATTAACCTCGACTACTGCAGAGCAGCACTTTGCAAAGACATCTGGCTCCATCCCTCAGGATGCAGCCTTTGCTTCTCCAGCTCTTTCAGGCTCAAAGCTGCACTGCCACAGCTGAAGGAGCTCACTGCTGTGCCCCCAGGGACAGCAGGGGAGGCTGCTCTGACTTTTAGGAAACCCTAAAAGTGGAATAGCACAGTCAGTGTACAGAAGGAATGGTGTCATACCTGCGATAACAAAAAGCTGATTGTGCCTGCCCAGTCCCTTTGGGTTTTGTGCTCCCACACTGATAAAATCAGCGACAGCCGCTAAGCAGACAGTTCCCAACATCAGCACTACTCATGACTTAACATTTTACACTGTGAAGCATCCATTTATGAAAAATCCCGAGACATAGCCACTGTAAAAATCCTACAAGGAGGATTACCCAAGAGAAATCCCTCCCTGCTCTCTCCCGGCTCCCGGGAATCCGGCAGGAGCAGAGGCAAGCCCTGCCCACCCACGGCTGTTCCTGTCCGTCCCAGCCCAGCGGGATCCGATTCCTGACGGACAAGGCGTGTGTGAGGCACGAGAGCACCGCCCCAACCTCCTGCCGGAGGATTTTACCATCCCAAGTCACCTCTCGAGTGCCAGGCCGCCCAGCTCGCGGTGAACGCTGCACCCAAACACAAACCGAGGGATCGATCCCTGTGCTCCCCACGAACAGCCCCTTCCACAGAGCTTCCATCAGCCCGAGCCTGCCACAAAACCCTTCCCCAAACAACACCAAAACCCCGCAAGGCTCGCGGGTGGGGGCAGGAGCCCCTGGGTGTGGGTGTGCTCCCAGTCCGGGGGTACCGCGCCAGGGCTGCGGGGATCCGCCCCGCTGCACCCCCGGAGCCCCCGGCGGGAGCGGGGCGGGCGGCGAGACCCCGCAGGCCCGGGGCCGGGAGGGACCCCCGCCCCTCACCAGGCAGGCGGCCAGGACGGCCCGCAGCGCCTCCAGCCGCTCCTCGTCGCTCTCCTCCTCCCGCAGCAGCCCCTCGATGTAGGCGCCGTACACGGCGCGGTCCAGCCCCAGCGCGTCCAGCCGCGCCGCGAGCCAGGCCGGGAAGGGCGGCGGCTCCGGGAGCAGGACGGGGACCGGGACCGGGATCGCGATCGGGAGCGGCGCCGCGCCCGCCCCGCCGGGCGCCGCCATCTTGCGCCTGCAGAGGGAGGACACGGCGGCCGCGGCGGGACAAACTTGTGGCCCCAGCGGGCGCGGAGGGAGCGGGGTCGGGGTCAGGATTGGGGTCGGTGCGGACGGGAGCGGCGGGGCCGAGCGGGCGGCCCGGTGTGCTCGGTGTGCTCCGTGTGCGCCCTTGGCACGGCTTCTCCTTCCCCCGGAGAGCGGCTTCGCGGGGAGCGGCGCGTCCCTGCGCGGCCGCCGTGCGGGGCGGGGCGGCGGCGGAATTTAAACGCGGACGAGCGGCGGGCCCGGGTAGGGCCATGGCCGGCGCGGCCTCCCCGCGGCCCCTCCGCGGACAGTCCTTCTACCTGGACCTGCCGAGCGGCCGCAGCGCCCGGCAGCTGGCGGAGGCCATCGGGCGGCTCGGGGGGGTGAGCGCGGCCCGGGGCCGTGAGGGGCCGTGAGGGGCCCGGGGCCGTGAGGGGCCGTGAGGGGCCCGGGGCCGTGAGGGGCCGTGAGGGGTCCGGGGCCGTGAGGGGCCGTGAGGGACCCGGGGCCGTGAGGGGCCGTGAGGGGCCCGGGGCCGTGAGGGGCCGTGAGGGGCCCGGGGCCGTGAGGGACTCGGGGCCGTGAGGGGCCGTGAGGGGTCCGGGGCCGTGAGGGGCCGTGAGGGGCCCGGGGCCCTGAGGGGCCCCTGGCAGTGGCGGCGGTCTCGGGGGGTGTCTTGGGGCGGCTTCGCCCTTTCTCTGACTCTGCTCATTTTTCAGTGTTTCCTGATTTCCTTGTTTTCCCGGTGGTCGGTTCCTCCGCCCCCTGGAGTGTCGTTTGGATGGGGAGGTTGTGATTGCCTCTCTTCTGTGCCTGAAGCACAACCTGCAGTGACCCTTGTGGCACTTCACACCCACTTCATGGTTTGGGAATCTCCACCTACAGAGGTTCTGCAGTGGAGCAGAACCAGCTTGTTCATTCAGCAGCTGTTATTTTGGGCTGCCCAGATCTTTATCTTCCTGAGGGCTTCACACCTGGGCCCTGTGACTCTCTGCCCCCTGCACAAATTCTGAGAAGCCAAGTCCTTATTGGCTTACAATACCATTAGTGTCCAAACTTTTGGGTTTCCACCTCTTTCTTGTGCAAAGGTGTGTGTATGTTTCATCTCTCTGGTTCCCTCCTGCCCTGTTGTCTGTGGAGCTGCTTGCTCAGTTGTTCACTTTCTCCTTTATTTTTCTAAAACTGGTTATGTTCTCCTGAGAACAGAGCTCCTCCAGGCTGATCTATGATGTCCAGACCCGTTTCCTTTGATGTTGGGAGTTTTTTTTTGAAAGCACTGTGTGAGGAGTAGGTGGTGGTGACAGTCAGGGATGTCTGGATCTGATTTTCTGGTGACTATTTGCAGTAAATCTCTAGGGCATCCCAGGATCTCCTGGTCAGTATGGAAGGAAAGAAGGAATGTGATTGCTGCCAGCAGCCCCTGGCTGTGTGGGAGTAGAGCCAGGGCCAGCAGCTTTGTTCAGCAGGGCTCTGTCAGCTCGGGGTCAGACACTTGCAGAGCTGCTCTGTTCTGTCTCGCTGCAGGTGACCGAAAGCTTCCTCAGCAAAGAAGTCACCTGCGTGGTGTCCAGCAACAGAGAGGCCAAGCGGGGCCAGGCCAGGGCTCGGGAGGAGAAGCAGAACAGCCCAGCTGCAGAAGGCACAAAATCCACGAGCTCAGCGCCTGCTGCCCCCAAAGGCACCCCAGCCAGACCTTGCCAGAAGCCACCATCCACTGTAAGAGCTACAAGGGGTCTGTAGGGTAGAATCTGCAGCTAGCTTTGGAAGGTGGAGTTGTTCCTGCTCTGAGCAAATATTCTGTGTGGTTTTCTCCCTGCTCTGTTCCTGTTTCCCTGGCTGTCCCTATTCATACTCTTGTTCATTGTGTCTGCCATCATTGTCTACTCAAATGTGCATGTCACAGCTTTGGGCTGCAATCAAGGAATCTGCTGGAATGGCAGGGGATGTGGAGGCCTTGGCTGGCTTCCTGAGGGAACAGGCAGAGGTGTGGTGAGAAAAGCCAGAGAAATATAGACAGGGAAAGCCATTGTAGACTCACAGTCACAGGGCAAGGCCCCTGTACTCTGGGAGGAGATCCATGAGGGCCTCCTGCAGGAAGGGGCTTTTCCTGTCCCATTTGCCTGTTGGAGCTGGGCTTTCTGCTCACAAATGCTTGTGGCCAGACTCTAACATCCCACCTTGAATGTGCTGTCTGCTGGAAGCTGTGGCTGGGGAAAGGCAGCTGCCCCAGTCCAGGCCTGGGGAATCTCTGCCAACTGGAGCTGAACCACCTGCAGTGGGAAACCTGAGCTGCAGAGGTTTCTCCCCATTTTGGTCCCCTGTCCTGGCTCCCAGCACTGTCCCTTGTCTTACAAAGGGCTGAACCAATCTGCTGAGACTGTTGTCTCAGGGGGACCTGATCTGTCTACAACTCCTTGATGGGAGGTTGTAGCCAGATGGGGCTTGGTTACTTCTCCCAGGTAACAAGTGACAGGGCAAGAGAAAGCAGCCTCAAGTTGTGCTGGACAGGTTTAGATTGGATGTTAGTGAAAACTCCTTCATGGAAAGGTTTTCCAATCCTGGCACAGCTGCCCAGGGCAGTGGTGGAGTCCCCATCCCTGGAGGGATTGAAAAACTCTGTGGGTGTGGCACTTGGGGACGTGGGTCAGTGGTGACCTTGGCCGTCCTGGGGAGGGGTTGGACTTGATGACTTTACAGGGCTTTTCCAGCCTGAACAATTCCATGATGCAGCAGGCAGTTTGCAAGCTAAATTGCTGCTTCCTCTTGGCTCACTCTGGAGCCTCCATTTCCCTGCTGGTCAATAATTCCAAGCCTTGGCTGGTGCTGGTGGTGCAGCTGAGTGGTCCTCTCTGCAGTTTGCCTTCTCTGAAAGGCACTTTCCCCTGGCAGAGATGAGCCCAGCAGAGTGAGGGCATCCCCAGGGATTGTTGCTCTCCAGCTCTTTGCCGTGACCTGTTCGTGTCTTCTCTCTCCACAGGCGCTGCTGAGCCGGGGAAAGGAGCTGCTGAACAAGGCCATGAAGAACCAGGTGAGCAGCCTTGGATGGGCTCTGCTGGGGCTGGGTGTGCTCAGAGCTCTGCTGAGCAGAGCAGAACCAGTGCCAGCCTTCCTGCAGAGCCCCTGCCTTGCTGACAGAGCAGATCCCGGGGCAAGGAAAGGCACAAAACAGTTGCTTGTGGCCTGCAGAATGCTGTGTAGTGCTCCTGGTCACTGTGTTTCTGGAGCCATGTCATCCAGTGTTGTACCTCTGAGGCCTGTCCCGGCCATCTGGGTGCTCAACACAAGAGAATTATTAACACAAGACCTGTTGTTAGATGAATTTTTAGCCTAAGAAGAACTAAAGCAATGTAGCTGAGGCAAAAGGCTCCCCTGCAGTCCTTTTCCTGAGGCCACTAATGGCCAGATAAATCTCAGTGCCCACTTAGAAGCTCATGTTGTAGCGGGGATGAAACATTTGTCCAAGATGCTGCTGTTAATTTGGGATGGATAAAGCATGAGCTCTATCCTTTACTGCTGTGCCCTGGTTTTAACAACAGCCATGCTCTGCTCTGTCAGTTGGGCAGCAGGAAGGGCTCTGAGCTCGGTTTAGAGCTGCACGTGGCTGTGCTTTGAGCTGTGCTTTGCCAAACCTCTCTGTGCAGGACTCCTGCAGTGGCAGCAGCATCCTCGCCAACGCTCGCCTGTGGGGAGTCCAGATCCTGCATGTGGATGGTATCCTTCACTGTGGGGTGCCAGGAGGCTGCTGGCAATGAGGGATTTTGGAGACAGGTGGAGCAGAAGTGATGTAAGAATAGTAGAACAGACAGAAGAAATTGCAAGCAAATATCCTGGAGTGATGCCATCCTGGCCGGGCTGGGTCTGCTCTCAAACACCAGATTTGTGTGTACAGAATGTGCCACTGTCACATTTGCAACTGCAAACACAGGCTACATTGTCATGTACCGAAGGTGGAACATTAGGAAATGTCAATATCTTGGTCAGTACCTCAATTTGTTCCAAAAATACCATTTTTACTAATTAACTGTAAGTACAATCATGATACAGGCAGGATTTGGTTGGGTTTAATTAGGAAGTGCTGGTGTTTGAGGACCTGTTCTGGAAGGCACCTCCTGTCCCCGTGATGGATGGGGAGGGGGTGATGGGAAAGGCAGATGGTGGAACTCTGCTACTAATAATAGGTGTGGAGTAAAAGGTTCCTGAGTGTCTGCTGACAGTGACATACAGCTGTGGCTGAGCCTGTCTGGATCCTGTCCCTGGGCTCTGCTCAGCCTCTGGGGCTGCCAGACCTTGGGCTCTGCTCTGTGTGCTGCACAGCTCCTGCCAGGGTCTCCTTCCCACAGAGCCCCAGCAGCCTCCAGCTCTGCTGGAGAGCAAATCCCTCAAAGTGTTCTCTTGGCTTCATCTTGGACCATTCCCTGGGGGAGAAGTTGTGTCAGGGGCTGCAGGCTTTTCCCAGGGCGTGGGGGGTGCTCTGCAGTCTGAGGGGAACAGCTCCCTTCCTTGGCTGAGCTTTGGCTCTTTGACATCCCACCTGCACAGAAATGTTGTCCTATGCCCAGCAGCTGCTGAGAGCCATCTCGGGAGCAAGGAAGCAGTGCCAGAAGACAGAGGTAACCACTTACCTGCAGCCAATTTCAGGAGTTCAGGGCTCCTGGGCAGCTTTGAACAGTTCTTGTAGCAGCTTCAGTGCCAGTGGGTCAGTCAGGGGGATGCTGGAGCCTATCTGGTGCTTGTGTTAGTGATGAAGATGAAAAGATTCAAAGAATTTTTATAAACTTGGGGGTAAATCCAGATGAGAACGAGGCAGCTGTTGCTAAGTATCAGCATTCATAGCACAGCTAATACTGACTTTGACCCTAAGGGTCATGGTTTAACCCCAGATGGCAACTCAGTCTCACGCAGCCCCCCTCTGAGATCCTCCTGGGATGGGGAGAGAACTGGGAGAGACAAAGTGAGAAAGTTTATGAATTGAGATAAAGATGATTTAGTAGGGAAAGCAAAAGCCACACACATGAGCAAAGTGAAGTAAGATGATGACGATGTGGCTGGTACACTGGCTCACCAAAGGATTGGTTAATGCATTGGAGAGGTCAGAGGGGAGGTGGGATGTAAGGACAGGGCATGGCAGCCTTGATGTTGTATTTCAACTAACCCTGAGTAACTTGGGAGACAGAATGAGGGGAGGTGCTCTAGGTGGTACAGGAGCTCTGAAGTGGTGAGTGAGGCTGCTGCTCTGGGATCAGCAACTGCAGCTCTGCTTGTGCTGCTCCCATGCTGAACATGTCCCTTTTTTCTCTAGGTGAAATGCCCTGCCTCCAAATCCAAAATTCACAAAGGTAGGCCTGGAAGTTGTGCTGCTGTTTATGCTCAGATGTGGAGCTGCTTGGAGAAGCTTCATTTAGAATTTGAAATACATCAAAACCTTTGGCAATCCCAAAATCTGCCAGCTCTTTAGGTAGTTCCCCTTGAATGGGTTCTGTTACTCCTTGTTGGAGACTGGCTGCAGCCTCCCAGGACAGCTGGGGACCTTTGATTTCACGCTGTGTTTGAAAATCCTAAAAAACCCTTTCCTGCCAGCTCCCAGCATCCCAAGGCACCTGTGACAGTGCTGCTGCACATTGAATCCAGCAGCTTAAAGAAGGTTTTGAGGAATAATGCATCCTGCAGAGGAGAGCGTGTTCCTCCCAGCCCACTCACTTCTGTTGGGCTGAGATGTGCTGCTGAGACACCGAGCTGGGGATGGCTCTGCCAGGGAGGAGGGAGGGGGAACAGCCAGGTTCTCATCTGCAATTAGACAGGAGCCAATTGTGCTGCTGAAATTGGCACTGGTGACGTTTGACTGGAGCAGGCTCCAACCTGGATGGTGTGTGAGACTTGGGGGTTATTGGGGTTATTTCCCAGTTTGGGCTGAGGGGAAGGTGCTGAAGAAAGGCTCAAGAAGCTGTTGGATGTAGCAGATTGAGCCTGCAAGCTCTGAGACCTGTGCTGGGCACACTCTGAGCCTGGCCTGGGGTCTTGCAGTGCCATCAGAGCCGTTTGTCACTGCTGGGATCACTCAGGACCTGTGCACCCATCTGAGCTGGATCTGGGGCCTGCACGTGGCCTCTCTCTCAGAAGTGCTGAGCATTTGGCAGTGTTTGCATGGAAAAAACTTGATCCTGTACTGAAATAGCAGCTTCAGTGACGTAGCAGCACATTTGAGGCAAGCAGAGGGTGAGGCTGGTGAGGACAGGTGGGCTCAGCCTTTCTGGGGAAGGAGGGTGAAATATCTCTGGAAAAAATAGCACTGAGTGCTAGGATCACAAGAAAACAAAACTCGCCCTTTAGAGGCCGTGAGGGAGGCAGGAGAGGCTTGGTTTCAGGGTCAGGCAGATGCCTTGTGGGAACACCTTGGTGTTTTTTGTTTCTTAGCCAGATCAGGACTCAGGTTTCCAAGGTGAGCGTAATGTGAGTGGAACGTACCTGCAGGACAGGAGGGACCTTGGAGCCTCCCCTCCCAGCCTGGCTCTGAAAACATTTTCGCTCAATGCACTGCTGAGGCTCTTTTGCTCTCTTCTTGCTCTCCAAAGGAAGCAAAGCTGCTGTGTGCCCTCCTTGAGGACTGATACTGCTCTCGAGTAGTGTCCTGGTGCCAGGCTTGGCTGGCAGCACCTTGGTTTGTCTCCAGCATGTCTTGCTGCTTTGACATCACCATCCTGGCCTGAGCCAGGGTGATGAGCCAGGTTCTGCACTTGAGGCAGGGTGAATGGAGGAGAAGGTGCTGGAAGTTGTCGCAGAGCTCTGAGCCAGTGCAGCAGCAGCTGCTGCAGTTCCTGAGTTCCCTTCTCATGCTCAGTGGCACGTTGTGGAGGGGGCTGTGTGACAATTCTTGTGATTGGAGTCAGAATGCTCAGGGTTAGGCCAGTGGCTGTATGGCTGAGGAGGCATTAAAGATGTGAGGGGATGGCTGAATACTCTTTCAAAGGTGAAATGTCCCATGGTTGGGCTGCCTAGGGTTTGGTCACCCCACTGCACACTTGGGGCCAGGGGTGTTGAGGATCACCTGAAGAGCTGTTTTGTCTGTGCTTGGCCACCACTTGCCATTCACCAGTGCCAGAAATTCTGATGCACTCAGCTCTGGAGCCCAGTTCTGTTGGGGAATGAGTGACTAAGTAGGGAATTTGACCAGAAAACTAACCAGGTGTCTCTCTGGCAGGAAAATTGAAGCCCCCTTTTCTGAAAGTTGAAGACCAGAGCAGGTAAATTAGACCTTCCTAAATATCCTACCCTAAAACCTCGGGGTCTCTCCTTCACTGGTTTCATTCCCAGGGACTGTTCTGCCCATGAGGCAGAGCCTGGCTTCTGTGCAGACCCTGGGAAGTTGACTCTCTCCTAGGTGGAGTTTAGAGAAACAATCCAGGTGTCTTGTGTGTCAGGGAGAAAAAAGGTGTTAAACGAGACTTGACAGCAGTTTCCTTCCATGTGTGATCCTCATCAGGTCACTTAATCCCCCCAAGCCCTCGGCAGTGAGGAGTGAGATTGAAGCCCGGGAGGTCAGGGCCTGTAACTTGAGGACAGCCTTGGGCACAGGGGACCTGATCCCTGTGGTGTTTCTGAGGAGTCTGTAACTCTACCAGCATCCACAGGGCCAATTAATTATTCCAAAGGCAACATTTAAGGCATCTCAATTAAGAGTCAAATACTGGGGTTTACATGCTGCATGCAATGAAATGTGAGGGGAGAGATTGTGGCCTGGGAATCAAAACCCTCTGTGCAGTGGGGTAGCTGGAAGTACTGCACTGCTCTGCCCAGGGGCAAAAGGTGGAATTTGGGCTGAGCAGGCAAACTTACCTTCTGTTCAAAACATGCTCCATTGGGGCTGTTACTGGGAACTGGGTTTAACACTTTAACTGTGTTAAATTAAATGAGAATTTCATTCTCATATGGAGTCAGAAATGGGAACTCTGGCACAGCCACAGGAGAGCACTGGGCAGCATCTCATTGTAAATGAGGTGACACCTTGAGCCCCTCCAGGCTAGAGGAGGGACAGCTCTGAAGCCTTGCTAGCACTGCCATGAGTCTGATAGCCTGATCTGCTGCTTCCAGGCAATTCCGGCCCTTCCACCACCAGTTCCAAAGCTTTCCTGACCTCAACTTCCTGGCACCCAAAAGCTCCAGCCCATTTGAGCCTCTGAAATACTTCTCCATTTCCTGCCAAGCCAGGTAGGCTGCAGCTCCTTCTGTGCAAGTGTCTAACCCCACTCCTCACTGCTGGTTCCTGGGCTCTGGGAACCCACCTGCCTTTGTGCACAAGGAGCCCTGTGCTGGTCCCTGTGGGGTGCAGGCAGCTCAGGCAGGGGGAGGTGACCCTGTCTGTCCCTTGCAGGGGTGCTGAAGGCTGTGCCCTGCACAGCGCCGGGGGGAAGAGCCCCCGCTCCACACACGTGCCCAGGAAAAGGAGGGGGTTTTGTGAGTGCTGCCAAGAGACCTTTGAAGAGCTGCAGAAGGTAAAGGTTCCCCTGGGACCTGGTTCCTTGCAGGAGTTGTGGGGGGAGCACAGAGGTTTTGTTAATCATGTCATACCTGTTAGCACTATGAGCTCCTTCGGGAGGAATTGCTGCATCCAGCAGGATCTGCCCCTGAGATGGGAACGTGGTATATCTGTGTGCCCAGACCAGCAGGTCAGAGCACAGGGGGGTTGAGGGATGGAGCACAACATGCTCCTCTCTTGGGGTGCAAGAGCCTCAAGGATCATCCTATTGCACGATCCATAAGGTGAAGAGTCTGTTCCGTGGCAGCCATGGGGCACCGGCAGATTGAAAAGGTGGGAGGAGGTTTTTTATTTCCTGGAAGGTGCCAAGCAGGGGGCTTTCAGAGCCCAGCTGTTAGTGCCAGACAGTGGTGGTGGAGTCTATTTCCTGCTGCTGGGGAGGCTGTGGGCTGCCCTTGGATCCAGACACAGCCTCCTCATCGGCAGGAGCAGGGAACAGGACACTGTGTGTTCCCAAACCTGGCAGACATTGGCTCTGTCCCTTTGCCCTCTGGTCTGTTAGGCTGTAGGAAGTGCCTGTTACTGCAAATTCCCCTCCTGGCAAAGTTTTGAGTGTTGTTAAAGGGCCTCTGCCACCTTCCAGCATCTCCAGAGCGCCCAGCACCAGAGGTTTGCTCAGGACAGCTCCCAGTACATCCCTGTGGACCGTGTCATCTCCCAGCTCACCAACAGCTTCGTGGAGTGGTCAGCCAAGTAAGTCTGGGGGCCTGGGAACTCCTGGAGCCCATAGGCAGCAGGGTGCTGCATGGCACATCCATGGAATGGGTCCCTGTGCCTGGCAGTCAGAGGCTGAGGCAGGACCAACTTGGCACCTGCTGGGCAAAGCTTAGACAAACCATGGGAGATGTTCCTGCATTTCCATGGGGTTTCTCCTTCAGGGAACTCCCCATGGACTCCTAGTGACTCCTAAACTAGAAAGGGCAGCTGAGCCTACCTCTTCTGTCCCTGTGTCTGACTCAAACCCTGCTGCTCTGTAGCCCCCCCATGCTTGGGCATTGGGATGAAGAGGCTGAGATCCCTTGCGCTGCCCATCTGTGCCAGCAGCAGAGTCATTCTGAGCCTCACCATGCTAAAAGTGCTTCCCTGCTCCTGAGCAAGGGCTGCAAACACTCTGCCCTGCAGGAGAGGCCTTGTCTCCCTGGGGGGAGTGCTGCTGGGGCTGCATGAGCATTAACTGATGGTTCCTCTCAGGGTGCCCTGGTCCTGCCTGGCAGATGAACGTGTAGTGCCTCAAGCACACAGCACTGGAGGAATGCAGCTGCTGCCAGCAGAGCTGGGAAAGGAAGGGGAGCAGCCTGAGCAGGGTGCTGTGGAACTGGTAATGGATACAGAACTGGATCATGGCCTGAAGAGCCAGGGACATTCCCCCTGCCTGCCCAGAGACAGGATCAGAGATCCCAGAGGAGGAGGGGGCTTGCCAAAGCACAGCTCCCTGCAGCTGCCAAGGGGAGCAGGGCTCAGCAGAGGGGTCCATGCTGCCCCTGGTACCATGGGGGAGGCTGGGCTGGGGGCTTCAGGTTTAGGCTTGGCTCCTGAGCTGGGCTGGGGGCCTCGTGCAGCACCCACTCCTGTCAGAGAGGCAATGGCTTCTTCATCTGAACCTCATACACAGCCTGGCTCTGTCAGCCACCCTCCCCAAGCACAGCCTGCCTCCAGGAAGCGCCAGCTGTGCTCCAGACAGAGCTCCCCGGTGGGAAAGAGGCCCAGGCTGGAGCTGGGGTTGGGCCTCTCCCCTCTGGGTGAGCAGATGGAGCCGGTGGGTGGTGGGATGGGGGCACAGGGTGCAGGGCAGGTGTCTGAGCCAGCCCTGCCCGCTGTGCTGGGGGCTGGCAGCCTGCCCCTGGGCACAGAGCTCTCCAGCAGACCTCACAGCTCCCTTGCTGTGGATCTGTGCCTGTGTGAGAGCCCTGGGGAGCCTGCATCCCAGCCAGGATCCCCGGGAGCTGTGGCTGCAGGTTTGGATGCTGGGGAGGCAGCTGCAGCCAGCACTGTCAGCGAGTGTGGCTGGAGCAGGGAGAGACCCCAGGGGAGGCAGTGCAGAGGGGACAGTGACAACACACCCAGGGATGGGAGCAGCACCAGCTGCCCTGCTGGCTGCCTGCCCTCTCCCACACTGCCTGTGGCTGCAGCCAGATGTTGCTGCTCACTCCGTGTCAGGGCAGCAGAAGCGGCCCCAGGAGCTCCCGACGTGCCCAGGCAGGGCACAGAACGGGCACAGAGCCCAGGGGCTGCTCACACCTCCAGCAGGAGCTCCTCGGGGTCAGACTGGGATGTGCAGCTGCTCCCCAGCCTCTCAGGTGTCCAGGGCTGCAGGATCCCAGCTGTGGACAGGGATTTGCTCCAGCAGAGACACGTCAGTGTGAGGGACAGCGGGTACAAGTCTCAGCTCTGCTCCGTGCTGAAGGAGTCAGAGCTGGCCTGGGCAGGCCGAGAGGACAAGAACTGCAGGAACTGCTGCACAGAGACCAGAGGAGCCTCTTTCCCCATACCTGGGACGTTGTTTGGCAGCTAAAACCACCTCCAGGCTGCTCTCTAGAGCCTTGGTGGGAGCTGAGAAGGGGTTGGGGCGGGATTTACCAAGACATCTGTGCCAGGACCAGGAGGCACATCCCGGAGTGAGGGCAGCACTGGCAGCCTGGGCAGCTCTCCTGGTGGGAACTGATGGGGATGCAGTGGCTTCCCTGTCCTTGACTCTGATCTTCCCTCTCTGCTGGCCACGTTTGGAGCCAGCAGCTTCCTCTAAGTCCTCACAGACACTGACACAGTGGTGCCTCTGGAAGCCTCTCTTCAATGGCAGAGGGAGAGCAGAGCCTGTTCCTCCTCTCACATGGTCCCCAGAGCTGCAGAGACTTGGGACAAGAGGGTCATGAGGGTGAGATTTGTGCTCCTCATGTGGTCTGGGTGTTGTCTTTGCATATTTTCAGGTGGTTTTAACTTGTTTGAAGTTTTTTTACAAACTTTTGAACTTTGAAATAAAATGGAGGGATAAGATTCTGCTCTGCCTTACTGTGGGTGGAATGTGTCTGGGAGCAGGAGCAAAGCAGTAGGGGTTGAGGGAGGAAGTTTTGTTGGAAGGGGTCTGTGGGCAATGGGCACCATGCTGAAGGGGGCACAGGGGTTTGTCCAGCCCCAGAACACCACCCCAAATGTGGTTTGCCAGCAGGTGCTGGGAAGCTGTTGTACCCAGTGCAGGGGTGGTGCCCAGCAAGGAGGGGTGTGGAGAAACTGGAGAGCCTGTTCACCTCTCCTGGGTGTGGGGCCAAGGGATAGAGCTCAGGGACGGGCTGGGCTGGCTAAGAGGATGTTCTGGAGTGTCTAAAAGCAGCCCTGTGTCTTCCTGAAGGGAAGTTCCAAGCAGAGTGGAGCCAAGCTGCTTCCAGTGCAGGTTGGAAAAAGGAAAGGCTCAGGGCCCAGGAGGGTGGGACAACCCTGGACCAGGCACTCAGAGGAGTGGGGTCTGTCTGTCCTTGGAGATGTTCAGTCCTTGAGTGAAGGACAGCACTCCCTCCTTACTCCAGGCTCAAAGGCAAGGCTTGAAGTGGGATTGTGTAGTGGGAGCAGGGACTTGGGACGCACGAGGTTCCTCCTGAGCTAAATCCTGCTCCAGTGCAACAGCCACACTCCAGTTCTTTACCAGCCTCTCTAATGGTGGGCTGAGCAAAACTGTGGCAGGAGCTGAACCCCACTGGGCTCCACTGCCATGGAGATGTCCCTGCAGCCACGGGCAGGAAGGTGATCCCTGGGAAAGGGGCTTAGAGCACCAGCCAGCACTGGCCTGGTGTGCTCAGCCTCCCGAGGGAGTGCCCAGCTCTGTGCCCCAGGCAGCAGAGAGTGCCCTGGGGACAGGAACGGCCCCTCCAGGCCCACCAGAGCTCCAAGTGACCCCTGTGGAGAGTGGGATTCCTCACGGTATTGAGCTGACCTGGGAGATCAGCAGTTGTCTGACCAAGCCAGGCCCTTCCAGGGAGGGGAGAGAGACCCCCAAGTGCCATCTGTCCCCTCCTCATGCTGACCAGTGACTTACACCATGGAGTCCCTGCCCTGGGGGAGTGAAGCAATTGCTTCATGGCCCCTTGCGGACCCTCTAGGCCTTGGATCAGGTGTTCAGGCTGGAGATACAGAATCTTGAAATGGTTTGGGTTGGAGGGGACTTAAAAATCATCCAGGGACAGGGACACCTTCCACTAGAGCAGCTGTTCCCTGGCACTGGGTGTAGATCCAGCCTCCTGAGCACCTCTTGGTCCCTGTGGTGCTGAGGAGCACCAGAAGGGCCCTGGGAGGGACTGTCCCCCTCGGGTGGCAGCCTCAGAGCTCCTGAGGAGCCAAGCAGGTGCTGGATCATCTCTGCTGCACCTGATGCTGCAGTTCCTCCCCTTGCTGCACGGAGGAAGAGGAAGGTCCAAGTGGAGCAGGTCCCAGTTTGGAAGCCCTGCCTGCCCCATGCTGATCCCTCTGTAAAGGACCATTTGGCAGCCAGGAGGGAGCCCCCAGTGTGGCTGAGGTGCTTCCTGGAGCCTGTTCCTGTGGAGCCCCTGTGGGAGATGTCCTGTGTGTGAGTGCCACCCCCACCTCACAGCCTGGGTGGGCTCAAGGCCCCCAGTCTGAGCATGGCCCTCAACTCCTCCTCTGCTCAAACCAGGCTGAGATGCTGCTGCCTCTCAGCTTTCAGTTCCTCTGCCAGCGCTGGGGCTGAGCTGCAGAGGGACTTGCTG
The DNA here is from genome assembly GCF_048771995.1 of Taeniopygia guttata. Lineage (NCBI taxonomy): Eukaryota > Metazoa > Chordata > Aves > Passeriformes > Estrildidae > Taeniopygia > Taeniopygia guttata. The sequence continues at coordinate 3,993,162 of NC_133052.1, read as the reverse complement.
GAGCCATAATACAAAATATGCCAAAAAGGCCCAAAAAATTGTCCCGGAGGAGGGTGAGAGGTGTGAACTGGGAGTTAAGGGCCCCTAGCTTGCCAGTCTGGGGGAGCTCCAGGGTTTTCCCAGGGCAGCTGAGCCCCTGTGCCCTGGTCAGACACAGGCAGAGGTTGCCCATTGCCCCCATGGGGAGCGTGAGCACCTGCCCAAGGATGGCCCTGGGCACCCCCAGGAGGAAGAGCTGGGGCTGGTGGTCTCCAGGTCTGTCTCACCCTCACTCCTCTGCTCTGTGATGGTTGGTGTATCCATCCCCTGAGGCTGGAGCCTCTGTGCCCTCCAGGACAGCCCCTCCTGGGGGTGCCTGTGGCTGTGCTGCCTTCCCCCAAAATCAGAGCAGAGAGAGACTCTGGTTTCTGATGTTTCCTGAGGGTGGGGATCCCACAGAACCCTTGGGTGACATCACCCAGCCACAGGGGACGGTCCAGAGCTGCCCCATGTTCCCAGTGCTGTGGGGGTCCTGCACTGCCTGGGGGGCAGCAGTGGCTGAGGTGGGGTTTGATTCTGTCCCGATTCTCCAGAGCTCGGGTATTGCCCGGGGAGTTCTCGTGTCCTGGTGTCCCTGTGGCGGGTGGCTGTGGGGGGACACGGTCTGATCTGGCTGGGAGGGGTCTGGCACTGGCGGCTCCCTCCGGTCCCTGCTGCTGCGGGGTGCCCGGTACCGTTCCGGGGGTGATGGGAGCGGGAGCTCCGGTACCGTTCCGGGGGTGATGGGAGCGGGAGCTCCGGTACCGGCCGGGGGTGCTGCCGGTCCGGGCTGATGCCGGCGGGGCTCCGGTGCTGCAGTGCCGCGGGTGCCAGCGGCGCTGCGGCAGCCGGGGCGGGGAGGGTGGAAGGGGCCGGTACCGGGGGCGGCGGGGCCGGGCGGGGCGGGGCGGGCCCGGGGCGGCGCTGCCGGTGCCGCTGCCGGCGCTGCCGGTGCCGGTGCCGGTCCGGTCCGGCGGGCCCGGGGCCGCGTGCGGGCGGGGCGGGGGCGGCGCTGCCGGCCCGGCCCGGGGCGGGGGGGGGCCGGACGGGACGGTGACGGTCCCCGGTGCGGCGGGCCCAGCGCGGCCGCTGGCGGAGCATGAGGGAGCCATGAGCCCGCTGCGGGGGTGGCTGCTGGCCGCGCTGCTCTCGCTCGCCCCGCGGGCAGGTAGGTCCGCACCGCGCCCGCTCCGGCATCGCCCCGGTACCGGCCCCGGTACCGACCCCGGTACCCACCCCGGTACCGGCCGCGCATCGCGCCCGCCGCGCTCCCGGCCCCGCATCGCCCCGCTCCGCTCCCGGCCCCGCCGCCGCCGCTGCGGCTTTTTCGCTGCATCGACACATTTTTCCGCAGCGCCGCCCCGCAGAGCCCCGGGAGGGGCCGGGCCCGCGGTCCCCCCGCACCTGCCCGGCCCCGGCCCCGCAGCCCCGGCCCCGCACCCGCCCCGGCCCCGCACCGACCCCTCAGCCCCGCGGCCCCGGCCCCGCACCTGCCCCGGCCCCGCTGTCCCCGCAGCGGCCCCCGCCGTGCTCCCTCTCCGCAGCCCCCCATGTCCCCTTCAGGATGTGTCCCCATCTCGGATCCCCCGTTCCCTGCATGCCCCATAGATGTCCTCATAGCAGCCCTCCACGTCCCCTTGGGATGTGTCCCCATAGCGGCCACCCACCGCGTCCCCTGGCTGTCACCTCCAAAGGTGTCCCTGCACCATTCCTGCTGTCCCCTCGTTGTCCCCTCTAGGGGGATGTCCCCACACCAATCTTCCATCTCCCATTCGGTGGGCCCATCCCAGCCCTCTCTGTCCCCTGAGTGTCCCCTCTGAGATGTGTCCCCATTCCAGCCCACTCTTTTCCCTGCATGTCCCCTCCAGGATATGCTGACCCCCACCCCAACCTTTCCGCCAGGTGTGATGGCATTTCTAAGCCATGCCCTCTTCTGGGATGCATCACTTTATCAGCCACCCATGTCCCCTGTGTGTCCCCTCCAGGACATGCCGCTGTATCTGAGACCTGAGCTCCTCCACCCAGCTGCGTTCCCCTCCTGGGCACCCCCATCCCCTGGGCACCCCTCCCAGCCCGTGCTTGCTGCTGTGCCCTCCTGGGCATACCTGGATGTCCCCTGGGACAATCCCTGTACCCACCTTTCACGTTCCCTGGGCATCCCATCCAGGACGTGAGTGTCCCTTTCTGGGACAGTGCCATGCTTGGAGCACCCCCTGAGCATGTTCACCAACTCTGTCCCCTCGTGTTCCCATCTCCCTGTCCCTCCTCGTCCCCTTGTCGCCAGGCCCTTGTGTCTGTGTCCCTTCTCCCCCCCAGGTCCCGTCCCCCCAGCCCTCTCAGGGTGGCCGTGACGCTGTCCCCTCTCCCGCAGGTCCTGCCACGCAGGCCGGAGCGCTGCCGCGGAGGCTGCCACGGGCCGCATGGCAGGAAGGGCGGGTGCTGTCCCAAATCACCCACCCCAGCAGGCTGGTGGGGCACAGCTCGGGCGGGGAAGTCCCAAAGCATCAGTTGGACACCAGGGTCAGGCATGAGCCCAGAGAAGGAGGAGGAGGAGGAGGACCCGTAAGTGAACGACAGCCCCCAGCCCTGTCCCTTCCCGGGGTTCCTGGCAGGCGGCAGGTCCAGGTCCCGTACCGGCATCCCGAACCGGACCCTCGTCCCGCCAGGGACCACCCCGCTGCCGTGCTGCCCGGAGGAACACGGACTTGTGCCGCAAAATCCCGTTAAATCTGGGCACCGGGGCCGGCGGGTGTTGGGAGAGATGAAACGGGAGCGGGCAGGTGGCGAGCGGGGCTCCACAGGAACAGACCTGTGGGTCCGGCAAGGACGGACTCAGCCAGCGTGGGGGCGGCCCCCCGGTCCCAGGCGGTGCTGCTCCCCAGCCCAACCCGGCTCAGCACCGGGCAGTGACCCCAGCCCGGCTCGGGCACCGGGCAGTGACCCCAGCCTGGGCACCGGGCAGTGACCCCAGCCCGGCTCGGGCACCGGGCAGTGACCCCAGCCCGGCCTGGGCAGTGACCCCAGCCCGGCTCGGGCACCGGGTACCGGGCAGTGACCCCAGCCCGGCTCGGGGCACCGGGCAGTGACCCCAGCTCGGGGCACCGGGCACCGGGCAGTGACCCCAGCCCGGCTCGGGGCACCGGGCAGTGACCCCAGCCCGGCTCGGGGCACCGGGCAGTGACCCCAGCCCGGCTCAGCACCGGGCAGTGACCCCAGCCCAGCCCGGCCCGGCTGTCGCTGCGTTCCGGGGGCAGCACACGCCCCATCCGCCCCGGGGGAGTTGCGGTGTTGGCAGCCGCGGAGCCCGGCGCCTATCGATCCCCGTGCGCGCCGGATAACGGCGAGATGAGGAGCTGCTCTGGCCGCAGAGGTGATTTACACCCGGTGTCGAGTGAACCCGCCGGGAAGCGGCGGAGATCGGGGGCGGTTCGGGGCTGCTCCCGGCGGCACAACCCGAGGGATGCGCTCGGGGCCCGGGACATCCCTTCCCTGTGATGACAGACGGCTCCGTGTGCTCATCCCGAGCTCCGCCGGGCTCCCAGCAAGGGGACAGGGCACGCCGGGCTGGGTTTGGCTTTTCTGCCGCTTCCCGTGTGCAGCACCGGGGGAGCCGCAGCCGGTGCCGGTATCTCCCCGGTGCGCCGCCTTTGCCGGGTCTGAGCCGCGCCGCAGCGCTCGGTTCCCGCTGCCGGCGGCAGGAATTGGGTCAGCGGCGGCACCGCAGGGAGGGAGAACGGGAGAAGCGGCGGCTCCGCTGCCGGGGACACCCTGCGGCACCCCCACCCCAGCACGGCAGCCGCGGGGCGGGCGGGGGGATGCAGCTCCAGGGAAGATGGGTTTAAGAAAAAGAGAAAAAAAAAAAAAAAAAGGTTTTTTTTATGCTGATTTTTTTTTTTCTGTTAAAAAAAAGAGTGCATCTTCACAGGGGCTGCACCTGGCACAGGTGAGCTTCATGGTGCGTGCCTTCGGCTCAGCCTTCACCCTCGATCTGCGGCTGAACCAGTGAGTGACCCCGCGGGGCTGGCAGGGCTGGGGGTGCCCGGGGCTGGGGGAGGGAGGAGAGGGACCCATGGGATGCCAGCGCCCCCCCAAACTGGGGGGTGCCGTGCTGGGGTGATGCGCTGGATATGGATGGTGGGTGGGCTCCCACCCCGGGGTGGTGCCCTGCACGTGGATCGCTGCTGTGTCTCCCTCTTCTTCCTCTTCCTCTTCTTCCTCCCCACCCCACGGCCTCTTACCCCTCTCCTGCTCCCGGCAGTCACCTCCTCGCCTCCCACTACGTGGAGCGGCACGTCGGCGCGGGCAGCAACGGCAGCCAGAGCACGGTAAGATGTGTGCCACGCTGTGCCAAACCGTGCTGTGCCACGCTGTGCCATGCTGTGCCAAACTGTGCCACGCTGTGCCAAACTGTGCTGTGCCAAACTGTGCCATGCTGTGTCAAACCGTGCTGTGCCACGCTGTGCCAAGCTGTGCCATGCTGTGTCAAACTGTGTTGTGCCATACTGTGCCAAACTGTGCCATGCTCTGTCAAACTGTGCTGTGCCAAACTGTGCCACGCTGTGCCAAACTGTGCCATGCTGTGTCAAACTGTGCTGTGCCAAACTGTGCCATGCTGTGTCAAACCGTGCTGTGCCACGCTGTGCCAAACTGTGCCACGCTGTGCCATGCTGTGCCAAACTGTGCTGTGCCAAACTGTGCCATGCTCTGTCAAACCGTGCCATGCTGTGCCAAACTGTGCTGTGCCACGCTGTGCCAAACTGTGCCGTGCTGTGCCAAACCATACTGTGCCAAACTGTGCCACACTGTGCCATGCTGTGTCAAACCGTGCTGTGCCAAACTGTGCCAAACTGTGCCATGCTCTGTCAAACTGTGCTGTGCCAAACTGTGCCACGCTGTGCCAAACTGTGCCATGCTGTGCCAAACCGTGCTGTGCCACGCTGTGCCAAACTGTGCCATGATGTGTCAAACTGTGCTGTGCCAAACTGTGCCATGCTGTGCCAAACCATACTGTGCCATGCTGTGCCAGTGCAGGGGTTGTGGTGGCATAAATCCCCCAGAAGCCCAGGACTGGTCCCCAGCAGTTCATTATCCCCCCGGGTGCCCCTGGGTGCCCCTGGGAGCCCCTGGGTGCCCCTGGGTGCCCCTGGGAGCCCCTGGGTGCCCATGCCCTGCTGGCTGCCATGGTGCTGGGGGATCTCCTCGGGCGGGAGGTGCTGGGTGCTGTGGGCACCCCCTGAGCCCGGTGCGGCCCCGGGGGTGCGGGGCAGGGTGGGACCCGCGGCTCAGCGCCCGTCCCGCCCCGCAGGGCGCGGGGGAGCACTGCTACTACCAGGGCCGGATCCGGGGGCAGCCGCGCTCCTTCGCTGCTCTCTCCAGCTGCCAGGGCCTGCGGTGAGTATCCCCCTGCCAGGGGGGCCGGGGGGCTGCACCCCTGTGCACCCCAACACCCTCACCTCTGTTTGCAGCGGGGTCTTCTCGGACGGCCGAGCCACGTACCTGATCGAGCCCCAGGCGGGCACCGAGCACGGGCAGGTGAGCCTGGCACTGCCCTGTGCCCGCCTCAGTACCCCAGGGCGGCTTTAGGGCTCTGCCTGTGGCTTGGGGACAGCCATGGGGACAGCCATGGGGACCTGGCAGTCCTCCCCTGCCACACGTGGCCGTGACACACCTCTCCCCGTGGCAGGATCTTCAACCGCACGTCGTGCAGCGCATCCCCAGCTGCCCCCGACTGGGTGAGCCTTCTCACAGAGCTGTCCCTGTGATTTGTGGCCCTGTGTCCTGGTGTCCCACCCCACCTCTGTCCCTTCCCTTCAGGCTGCCTCTTCCCTGCGCTGAGCCAGCGTGTCCCGGGTGGGATCCCAAAGCTGCGGCGGCGGCGGCAGGTCAGTGGGGACAATACAGGGCAGGGACAGAGGACACGGGCAGGGGACAGATGTGCCTGACCCTGCCTGATTTCTGCCTGTTGGCTGCGGGTGCCGCCAGGCTCCTCTGTGGGTGCTGTTCCTGCCTGAGCTCAGGGGTGTGCAGTGGTGCACCCCAAACGCATCCAGCGGCTCTGCCCGCTGCATCCCAACATCCCCGTCATTTGTTAAAAAAATATGGATATTGATCTAGTATCGATATCCAACTGTGAGGGACAAAAACTCTCTAACAGTTTAAAGTTACAAAGTGTGTGTTTATTGTGTGTGGGACAGCTCCCAAATCCACACCGCACCTTCCAGGTGATTACAGAGTCCTTTTATCCATACAAGTATTGAATATACAAAATACAAATCCATATTCATCATTTTGGTACATCCCATTCCCCACTTCGTATGCTAATCACTCCAAAAGCCATTCAGCATTCGTGGTTTGTCCCTTGAAATGGGTCGGTGTCCCTTTCATGGGGAGGGGTCCCAAAATGAGGAAGTCAATGAAGTCTTCCTCGTTCTGACCTTTCTACCTTTTCAATGCAAATATGACAAATGAACTCTTGGTAGAACTCCCATTCCTTGTCTTCAATTGGTTTCAGAACAGAGGAGGCCCCCAATTGTCTTATGTTCCTAAAAGCTATTTATCAGTTTCTATATTCTTCATTATAAACCCAGCTAACCAAACATTGTGCTGACAAGCAATTAATTATTAGTTAACTACTAACTCCTAATTTCATCAAGGCCTACTCATTTATTATTCTTATTTTAATTAACTCTAGTAAGGCTTATTTCTAACTAAAATCTTAGCTCCTCAAAATCTCTAAATGCCTTAAAGTTTCCGTTTCACCCGGAGGGCTCGGCAGCCCCACCGGGTGCTGGTGCAGCTCAGCCTCGGTTCCCCCTGCAGGTCCGCCGAGCCCAGCACACGGTGCACAGCGAGACCAAGTACATCGAGCTGGCCGTGGTGAACGACCATCAGCTGGTGAGCTGGGGGGGGGTTCCCGGGGCTGGCGGGGGCGGTCAGGGGTCGGTCTGGCCGCCCCCAATCCCACCCGGCCCTGGTGTGCCCCCAGTTCCTGCAGCTCCGCAAGTCCGTAGTTCTCACCAGCAACTTCGCCAAGTCCGTGGTCAACCTGGCTGACATGGTGAGAGAGGGTCCCTGGAAGGGATTTGTCCCTGGGGGGATTGTCCCTGAGAGGATAATCCCTGGCATCCGAAGGGTTTGTCCCTTGGGGCCTTCATTCCCCCTCATTCCCAAGGGATTTATCCCCAGTGGGCTCATTCCTGGAGAGAGGCTTTATCCCCCATCCAGGTTTGTCCCTGGGGGGGTTATCCTTGAGCCCAGCCAGCTGGTGGATTTGTTTCCAGGGAGTTTGTCCCTAATTCCTGGTGGTTTACCCGGGGTTTGGTCCTCAGCACCTGCTGGGTTGGTCCCTTGAGGGTTTGGCCCCGGGGAGTTTGTCCCACTCTTGTTTTTCTCTTTTTCACCTGGGGGGTTTGTCCCTCTGGCCCTTTGTCCCCGAGGAGTTGTCCCTGGTGACGGATGTGTGTGTCCAGCTCCAGAAGTTGTCCCCAGGGGTTTGGTGGGTTTGTCCCTGGGAGCACCGTCCCTTTGTCCCCACAGATCTACAAGGAGCAGCTCAACACCCGCATCGTGCTGGTGGCCATGGAGACATGGGCGGCCGAGGATCGGATCCGGATGGGTCAGGACTCCCTGGAGACCCTGAACGAGTTCGTGAAGTACCGGCGGGAGGGGCTGGCAGAGCACAGCGACACCGTCCACCTCTTCTCGTGAGCGCTGCGGCCGCGTGTCCCCCCCGGGGCCGGGGACAGCGTCCCCCGTCCCCACCATCCTCTTCCTCGCAGGGGTCGGACGTTCCAGAGCAGCCGCAGCGGCACCGCCTTTGTCGGGGGCATCTGCTCCCCTGCCCGCGCCGGCGGCGTCAACGAGGTGGGTGCGGGGAGACCCCCGCCAGGGGCTGGGGACAGGGGGGGGGTCCCTGCGGTGACACCGCATCGCTCCCGCAGTACGGCAACGTGGCGGCCATGGCGGTGACACTGGCACAGACACTGGGGCAGAACGTGGGCATGATGTGGAACAAGCACCGCACGGCCGCAGGTACCCACGCACCTCCCGCGGGGCCCTGGCGAGCGTGGGGACACGCCGCGGTGCCACCAGGCTGGCGGGACAGTCTGCAGCCACAGCCTCTTCTCTTCTCTTCTCTTCTCTTCTCTTCTCTTCTCTTCTCTTCTCTTCTCTTCTCTTCTCTTCTCTTCTCTTCTCTTCTCTTCTCTTCTCTTCTCTTCTCTTCTCTTCTCTTCTCTTCTCTTCTCTTCTCTTCTCTTCTCTTCTCTTCTCTTCTCTTCTCTTCTCTTCTCTTCTCTTCTCTTCTCTTCTCTTCTCTTCTCTTCCCTTCCCTTCCCTTCCCTTCCCTTCCCTTCCCTTCCCTTCCCTTCCCTTCCCTTCCCTTCCCTTCCCTTCCCTTCCCTTCCCTTCCCTTCCCTTCCCTTCCCTTCCCTTCCCTTCCCTTCCCTTCCCTTCCCTTCCCTTCCCTTCCCTTCCCTTCCCTTCCCTTCCCTTCCCTTCCCTTCCCTTCCCTTCCCTTCCCTTCCCTTCCCTTCCCTTCCCTTCCCTTCCCTTCCCTTCCCTTCCCTTCCCTTCCCTTCCCTTCCCTTCCCTTCCCTTCCCTTCCCTTCCCTTCCCTTCCCTTCCCTTCCCTTCCCTCCCCTCCCCTCCCCTCCCCTCCCCTCCCCTCCCCTCCCCTCCCCTCCCCTCCCCTCCCCTCCCCTCCCCTCCCCTCCCCTCCCCTCCCCTCCCCTCCCCTCCCCTCCCCTCCCCTCCCCTCCCCTCTCCTCTCCTCTCCTCTCCTCTCCTCTCCTCTCCCTCTCTCCCAGGGGACTGTCGCTGTCCGGACGCGTGGCTTGGCTGCATCATGGAGGACACAGGGTGGGTGCCCTCTCAGGGTGGCACTGCCACCATCCCCTGCCACCCTGAGCAGGGTGTGACGGTGTGACAGAGACCCCCCGTGCCACAGGTATTACCTCCCACGGAAGTTCTCCCGCTGCAGCATCGATGAGTACAACCAGTTCCTGCAGGACGGCGGCGGCAGCTGCCTCTTCAACAAACCCCTGAAGGTAGCGACACCCCCCCGGCCCCTCTGGGGGTCACAGCGATGCTCTGGGGGGGCCCGTGGGGTCCCTGCGGTGTCCCCAACCCCGTCACAGCCCAGGTGCTGCTGGAGTGGAGGAACCTCGTGCCTGGCAGCAGTTTGGGGGTGCTGCCACTCCCCGGGGTCCCCAGCAGCCCCGCTGTGTGTCACACCTCTGTGTGTGTGTGCCCTGTCCCCCCTCATCCCCGGCAGCTCCTGGACCCCCCCGAGTGCGGCAATGGCTTCGTGGAGGCGGGCGAGGAGTGCGACTGCGGCTCGCTGGCGGTGAGCAGGCTCAGGGCTGCTGCTCCCCCGTCCTGGGGGCTGCAGGGCTGCCAGGGGCTGATTCCGCTGCTGTCCTGGCAGGAGTGTGCGAGGAGCGGGGGGAACTGCTGCAAGAAATGCACCCTGACCCACGACGCCATGTGCAGCGACGGGCTCTGCTGCAAGGGCTGCAAGGTGCGGGGCTGGGAGCATCCAGCAGGGTCCGGGTGTGGATCCAGTGGGGTCCGGGTGTGGATCCAGTGGGGTCCGGGTGTGGATCCAGTGGGGTCCTGTCCCGCTCCTGCTGAGGTGGGTTTGTGCCCCGGGCAGTATGAGCCACGTGGAGTGTCCTGCCGGGAGGCTGTGAACGAGTGTGACATCCCTGAGACCTGCACCGGGGACTCCAGCCAGGTGAGCGGGCCAGGGAACACGGTGTGACACATCGTGGGGCCTTGTGGCATCACCCAACCTCTCCTGGTGTCCCCACAGTGTCCCCCCAACCTCCACAAGCTGGATGGATACTTCTGTGAGAACGAGCAGGTGAGTTCAGACCAGCCTGGGCACATCTCCACAGGCTCCAGCATCAGGGCCTGTGCATGTTGGAGGTGCCTTGGGGACTGTCCAAGACCCTGCTGGACAGGGCTTGGGCACCTTCCCTGGTGGAAGGTGTCCCTGCCATGGCAGGGATGGAACTGGATGGGCTTTAAGGTCCTTTCCAACCCAAACCAGTTTGTGACATTTTGTCAGCAATCCCAGCCACAGCTGAGCCACACACACACAGGGGGATGTGTGGGGGGGCTCATTGTCCTGCAGAACCTCCCCAGGGCACGTGTGTGAGCCCCTCTCCAGCCTTGTCACCCCTGCCCGGTCCCCTGACCCCTCTCCTGTCCCCTGAGCCTCTGCCAGGACCCCTGACCCCTCTCCTGTCCCCTGAGCCTCCCCCAGCGCTGTCCCCTCTTCTGTCCCCTGAGCCTCTGCCAGGACCCCTGACCCCTCTCCTGTCCCCTGAGCCTCCGCCAGTCCCCTGTCCCCTCTCCTGTCCCCTGAGGCTCCCCCAGCGCTGTCCCCTCTCCTGTCCCCTGAGGCTCCCCCAGCCCTGTCCCCTGAGGCTCTGCCAGGACCCCTGACCCCTCTCCTGTCCCCTGAGCCTACACCAGGACCCCTGAGTGCGCTCCTGTCCCCTGAGCCTCCCCCAGCCCTGTCCCCTCTCCTGTCCCCTGAGCCTCCCCCAGCCCTGTCCCCTCTCCTGTCCCCTGAGGCTCCCCCAGCCCTGACCCCTCTCCTGTCCCCTGAGCCTCTGTCAGTCCCCTGACCCCTCTCCTGTCCCCTGAGGCTCCCCCAGCGCTGTCCCCTCTCCTGTCCCCTGAGCCTACACCAGTCCCCTGTCCCCTCTCCTGTCCCCTGAGGCTCCCCCAGCGCTGTCCCCTCTCCTGTCCCCTGAACCTCCTCCAGCGCTGTCCCCTCTCCTGTCCCCTGGGGCTCCCCCAGCCCTGTCCCCTCTCCTGTCCCCTGAGGCTCCCCCAGCCCTGTCCCCTCTCCTGTCCCCTGAGGCTCTGCCAGGACCCCTGACCCCTCTCCTGTCCCCTGAGGCTCCCCCAGCCTGTCCCCTGTCCCCTCCCCGCAGGGTCGGTGCTACGGTGGGCGCTGCAAGACTCGGGACCGTCAGTGCAACGCGCTGTGGGGCCGCAGTGAGTGCTGGCCGGGGCCGGGGGGACACGGGGGTGACAGGCAGGTGACACTCGCTCTCTGCCAGGCTCGGACACGGGGGTGACAGGCAGGTGACACTCGCTCTCTGCCAGGCTCGGCCGAGCGCTTCTGCTACGAGAAGCTGAACGTGGAGGGGACGGAGCGGGGGAACTGCGGGCGAGAGGGGCTGGGCTGGCTGCAGTGCAACAAGCAGTGAGTGACCCCTGTCCCCGCGGTCCCCGCGGTCCCCCGGTGCCACCTGCCACCCTGGTGACACCACCGCTGCCTTCAAGGGACGTCCTCTGCGGTTTCCTCCTCTGCGCCAACATCTCGGGGTCTCCGCGGCTGGGGGAGCTCAGCGGGGAGATCGCCACCACCACCTTCTACCACCAGAACCGCTACGTGGACTGCAGGTGGGTGCCCCCCCGGGCACGGGCAGGGCTCCGGTGGCCCGGGGACCGGTGCCACCCGCTGGGGCTGTCCCGGTGCAGGGGTGGACACGTCCAGCTGGTGGATGGCTCGGAGCTGAGCTACGTGGAGGACGGGACACCCTGCGGGCCCGGGATGCTCTGCCTCGACCGCAAATGCCTTCCAGCCACCGCCTTTAACTTCAGCTCCTGCCCCGGCAGCTGGGACGGGAAGATCTGCTTCGACCACGGGGTGAGGCCCGGGGCCGGGGGGACACTGGGGAGTGTCACTGTCGCGGGGGGTGACGCTGTCCCCTCGCAGGTTTGCAGCAACGAGGGGAAGTGCATCTGCCGGGCGGAGTGGACGGGGAAGGACTGCAGCGTCTACGACCCCATCCCTGAGCCCAAACCGACGGGGGAGACGGAGCGATACAAGGGTCCGTGTGTCCTTGTGCGGGGACACGGGCTCCCTGCTGTCCCCCGCCACACGGGCTGGGCTGGCCCGCCTTGTCCCCGGCCACAGCGGGGCTCAAGAGTGTCCCGCTGGGCATGGCTGGGTTTGCCCCTTCCCAGGTCCCCACAGCGCTGGGTCATGCCTGGCGCTGTGTCCCCATGTCCCCGCACCCCATCCTCGCTGAGGTGGGTCCCCATGGATGGGTTTGCCTCCCTCCCGGGTCCCCACAGCACCGGGACTGCCCTGGGGCTGTGTCCTGGTCCTTCTGTGCCCTCCTCACTGACGTGTTCCCTGTGGCTGGGATTGTCCCTTTCCCATTCCCCATGGCACCGGGACATTTCCGGGGCTGTGTCCCCATGTCCCCGTGTCCCCTTCCCACTGACGTGTGACCCTGTCCCCTCCCTCCTGTCCCGTCTGTCACAGGTCCCAGTGGCACCAATATCATTATCGGCTCCATCGCGGGGGCCGTGCTGGTGGCTGCCATCGTCCTAGGGGGGACAGGCTGGGGATTTAAGTAAGCAGCCACCGCATGGCTCGTCCCCCCTGCTGCTGTCACCGGCCACGTCCCCTCTGCACACTGTCACCGCGCCAGGGCCAGCCCCCCCGGTTGTCATCCCCCTTGCTGTGGCCTCTGGTCCCCCTGGCCCTGCCTGGTCCCCTGTCCCAGCCCTGCCTGTCCCCTGGCCCTGCCTGCCCTGCCTGCATGTGCCATTGGGGTGTCGCTGTCACCCCACCCCGTGTCCCTGTCCCCAAGCATGGGGTGCTGGGGGGTCCCCGCGTGTGCTCCTGCCTGGCACCGGGACACTGCTGCTGCCTTGGCACCGGGGACAGCGGGGTGGGGGCACGCAGCAGGGGGACAGCGGGGACACGGGGGTGGCACTAATGCTCCTCTCTCCCCCCCTGCCACCCCCCCAAGGAACATCCGCCGAGGAAGGTACGACCCGGCGCAGCAGGGAGTGTAACCGTGTCCCCCCCATCGTCTCGTCCGTCCCTGTCACCGTCACCGTCACCGTCACCGTGGCAGCCTGACGGCGTGGGAGCCCCCGGGGCCGTCTGTCCGTCCGTGTGCTGTGTGTCCGGCCCTGCTGTCTCCATCTCTGTGCCCCCCCGGCTGAAGGGGAGCAGGGCTGGGGGGGCCTGGCAGCAGCCCCCCCCCCGCTGCTGGCTCATTTCAGCTCAGTGTCCCCCCGTGTGTCGCCCCCCTGTCACAGCCCCCCACTAAACGCACCCCACTTCTGTGTTGCAGGTCCGGGGGGGCCTGAGCGGGGCCGCTCTGCCCCAACCCCCCCCAGCGCCTCATTAACAGCAATTAATTGGGGCGGCGCTGCCGAGGGTCCGGCCCAGGAGGACAGCGGGGAGGGGGCACCCGGGACCACCCCCCGGCCCCCCCCGAACCGCCACGAATGTACGGGGGGACCCCCCGGACCCCCACAGGATGGATGAACAAATGAATGAATGAATGAATGAATGAATGAATGAATGAATGAATGAATGAATGAACCTGTGGGGCCAGTGGGAACCCCGGCCCACACCCCCCCACCCTCCAGCAGCATCTTCCAGCAGGGCCCTGGCACCCCAAAAGGCAGGCCAGTGTCCCCAGTGCCAGGCCAGTGTCCCCAGTGCCAGGCCAGTGTCCCCAGTGCCAGGCCAGTATACCCAGTACCGTTCCCAGTTCAGGGCCTGCAGTCCTGTCCCCCCCCCGGTGCCTGGGTGGGGTCTCACGGGGACCAAGTCCTGCACCCCCAGATGTGCCTCCCCGCCCCCAAAGCAGCTCAGCAGCCCCGTGTGGGGTTTGTCCCCTCAAATTCTCCCCCGATCCCCCATGTCACGCTGCACCCCCAAGCCATGGCACCCTGCAGTCCCCAGGGGTGGGACGGGCACCCATGGGTGACAGCTCTCCCTTGAGACCTCCCCACCTTCCCCAGCTCAGGCAGGCGAGCCCCAAACTGGTGGCACTGGGGTTGGGGGGGACAGAAGGGCCCCCCGGGCACACAGGGCAGCTGGCCGGGGGGCACTTGTCACCCCAGCCCCAGGGCAGGTCGGGGGGTGGCATCACCCTCTCCCTGTGGCACGTGGCAATGTCACCCTGCATGGGGTGGCTCTACAGAGCCACCCAAAGCACAGCAGCACGGAGCACTGGGAGCCACACTGGTCCCTTTAACCACTGGTGACACTCAGCATGGAGGGGGGACATCCCTGGTGACACTTGGTGACACAACCCGGTGTGTGTGTATGTGTGGGGACACTCCTGGGGACACTCAGCACAGGGACAACGGCAGTGTGGGGCTGTCCCCTCTGTGTCCCTGTCCCTGCCCACCAACGGGTCCCTTTGCCGTGGAGACAGAGAGTGACCAAGGGTGTCCCCAAGCCCAGCCATGTGTGTGGTGGCACCCAGCCTGCTGTGACAGCCCCACTGGACACCCACAGGTGCCGTGGCTGCGGTGGCACCCCAGGGGACAGGGTGGGAGGTGACAGCAGGGCAGGGGTGGTCGGACATCCCCTGACTGGGATCTGGTGGTGGCTTCTTGTGTGACATATCAGCTCTGGGCTGGGACGCGTGGGGACCTGGGACCCCCGTGGGCATCAGGGGCCTGGGATCAACCCCCCACCTCTGTCACTGTCACCACAGTGTCCCCAAGCTGCCACAGCCACAGTGCCGGGGTGCTCCCGCGGGACACCCCCACTTCAGAGCAAGAAGCCGCCGTTGTCACTGGGTTTGGGGACATTAATAGATATATATAGATATATATATATAAATACTGGGATTTTTCTTAATGATTTTAACGCTGTCAGGGCGGGAGGGCCAGCGGCGGGCTTGGGGGGGCACCCGGTGCTTCCAGAGCCAAGAGAGCAAAGCCCCCCCAGCCCCGCTGCTCCCAGGGGTCCGTCCCGTCCCGGGGACGAGCACAGCGGGGCGGTGTCCCCGTCCCCCCCTGTCCCCACCGCCGCCACCCGCACCGCCCGCTCCGCTCCCGCCGGGCCCGGCCCCGGCTCCGCTTTGCACGTTCTGGAGCCGCCGCTCCGGGCTCGGCCCCGCTCCGGCCTCGGCCGCCTCCCGCAGTGCCGCAGAATTGATTTACAATAAAGATTTGGAAAAGGATGCGGCTCCGCTTCTCACCCGCGCGGGGAGGGTGGGGACGGGGCGGGGGGAGGGAGGGTCCCCAGATTTCATCGGGGAGGATGCTCCGGTCCTTGCAGCCCTCCGGCTCATCCCACCGATCCCAAACCCGCCCTGGCCTGGGCGAAGTCAGGAACACACCCGGCGTGGCTCCCGAATGGAGGGGATGGCACCTGGTGAGTGTCACCAAGCTCAGCTTTTGCCTGGCTGGGGACCTGTCCCACTGTGGGGACACCGGGGTGGTGAGTCCCTGTGCAAGGGCACGGCTCCATCCCTGTCCCAGCATGGGGACATCGCTCCATCCCTGTCCCAGCACGGGGACATCGCTCCATCCCTGTCCCAGCACGGGGACATCGCTCCATCCCTGTCCAACACGGGGACATCGCTCCGTCCCTGTCCCAGCACGGGGACACGGCTCCATCCCTGTCCCAGCACGGGGACATCGCTCCATCTGTCCCAGCACATCGCTCCATCCCTGTCCCAGCACGGGGACATCGCTCCATCCCTATCTCAGCACAGGGACACGGCTCCATCTGTCCCAGCACATCGCTCCATCCCTGTCCCAGCACAGGGACATCGCTCCGTCCCTGTCCCAGCACGGGGACATCGCTCCGTCCCTGTCCCAACGCGGGGACATCGCTCCATCCCTGTCCCAGCACAGGGACACGGCTCCATCCCTGTCCCAGCACAGGGACATCGCTCCATCTGTCCCAGCGCGGGGACACGGCTCCATCCCTGTCCCAGCACGGGGACATCGCTCCATCTGTCCCAGCACATCGCTCCATCCCTGTCCCAGCGCGGGGACATCGCTCCATCTCTGTCCCAGCAAAGGGACATCGCTCCATCCCTGTCCCAGCACGGGGACACGGCTCCATCTGTCCCAGCACGGGGACATCGCTCCATCCCTGTCCCAGCACGGGGACATCGCTCCATCGCTGTCCCAGCACGGGGACATCGCTCCATCCCTGTCCCAGCACGGGGACATCGCTCCGTCCCTGTCCCAGAATGGGGACATCGCTCCATCCCTGTCCCAGCACGGGGACATCGCTCCATCCCTGTCCCAGCACAGGGACATCGCTCCATCCCTGTCCCAGCGTGGGGACACGGCTCCATCCCTGTCCCACACGGGGACATCGCTCCATCCCTGTCCCAGCGCGGGGACATCGCTCCATCCCTGTCCCACACGGGGACATCGCTCCATCCCTGTCCCAGCACAGGGACATCGCTCCATCTGTCCCAGCACAGGGACATCGCTCCATCCCGGGGACACCGCCTCAGCTGAGCGAGTCCCCTGCAGGTCCTGGCAGCCGGGGACAGTCCCCAACTCCCGGGGGGACCCATGAGGATGGAGCAGAGCCCCAGTGCCGAGCCCTCCTCGCACACCGACCAGGAGAGGGCTCTCCCAGCCCGGCCACGGACGCGCAGGAGCTGCTCCCACGTCCCCGGGACGCTGCAGGGCCACGCGTGTCCCCGCGGGGCCATCCCCGCTCGGGGTCCGCCGCTGGTCGGGGTCAGCCCCGGGGGAGCCCCTCTGTGCCCGCCGGGGACAAGGAGCAGTGTTGGGTGTCCCTGTCACCCTGTCCTGGGTGTGTTGAGGACAATTCCCGTCCCCGGAGCCCCCGGAGCGGGGCTGGCCGTGTCCCTGTCCCCGCCGTGCCCTGCCGGGACTCGCTCCGGTGTCCCCGGGTGGTGGCAGGGGCAGCTCTGCCCCCGGCACAGGTTTGGTGCAGTTTTGCTCCATCCACAGCAGAGCTGTGCCACAGCACGGAGTTATTTTGGGCTGCTGTAGAGATACCAGCGCGATGAGTGAGTCAGAAATATTCCAGATGCACTGGCTGCTTCTGAATCCCGAGTTATTCAAAATCTTCAGGGTTGGGAGGGCAAAAAACATGAATTTAAGGGGCCCAGCTGAGCCTACTGCCCTGCAGGGTCACACAACACCCACAGCTCCGATCAGGGCAGGGTTTCTCTGCCAGGGGCTGGGACACGAGGACAGCACGATGTGTTGGATGTGCCTGGCAGAAGGGAGATGGTCCCTGGCCAAGTGCCCAGGAGCACCAAAGCTGCAGGAGGCAGCAGGTCTGGTGCCCAGAGACACCCAACACCCCGGGCTGCCCTTTCTCTGCATCACAAACGTTCCTTTCCTGCTCCCCCTGTGTGCCCCAGGCACAGAGCATTCCTTCTTCTTTCTCCTAATTCACTGTCATGTCAGGGACATCCCCGTGCTCAGCTCTGATCTCCACTCCTCACCCACTGCTTTCACTGCACCTGCCAAAGGTCAACCACAGCGGCCCATGGGAGCAGCCACAGCCTCCTGTTCTCGTGCTGAGATCAGAGAATCAGGGAATTGTTTATTTGGAAAAGCCCTCCAGCATCACTGAGTTCAGCCATTCCCAGCACTGCCAGGGCCAGCACTGCCCCGTGTCCCCAAGTGCCACATCCACAGGTTTTTAAACACCCCAGGGACAGCCCTGGGCAGCTCTGCCAATGCCTGACCACCTTTCCAACAAGAAATTTTCCCAATATCCAATCTAAACCTCCCCTGGCCGAGCCTGGGGCCGTTCCCTCTCCTCCTGTCCCTGTTCCCTGGGACCAGAGCCCGACCCCCCGGCTGTCCCCTCCTGGCAGGAGCTGTGCAGAGCCACAAGGTCCCCCCTGAGCCTCCTTTTCTCCAGGCTGAGCCCCTTCCCAGCTCCCTCAGCCCCTTTCCAGCTCCTTCAGCTGCTCCTCATCAGCCTCCTGCTCCCTAAACTTGAGAAAAAAAATCCAAGCAAATCCCTCATTATTAGTAAACCCAAAGCAAGAAGAGCCCAACACCTCCCCCACGCTGAGTCTGTGCCATTGCATAATGGGAAACCCTCAAAGCTAAAATCTCCCTGCTCCTCTGCTGGTTGGAGCTCATGATTGACCATCTGGCTGCGATTTCCCAACTCCATCCGTGGAGGCAGGAGCCACTTTTGGGGTGAGCACAAGGACAAAAGGCCCCGAGGAGTCCCCAGGGAGGGGTCAGGGCCAGGCTGGGGGGGCTGAGGAGGCTCCAGAAGACACATCAGAGGGTCCAGAAGCACCTCTGCAGTGTGGAGAGGTGGGGAAATGTGTCTTGAGGGGTGTGAGCCACGGGGGGACAACCGTGGATCCACGGGGTTATCTGCCAGGGGAGGGAAAGAGCACCCAAAAACCAGTTCCACAACAGAGAAGAGAAGAGAAGAGAAGAGAAGAGAAGAGAAGAGAAGAGAAGAGAAGAGAAGAGAAGAGAAGAGAAGAGAAGAGAAGAGAAGAGAAGAGAAGAGAAGAGAAGAGAAGAGAAGAGAAGAGAAGAGAAGAGAAGAGAAGAGAAGAGAAGAGAAGAGAAGAGAAGAGAAGAGAAGAGAAGAGAAGAGAAGAGAAGAGAAGAGAAGAGAAGAGAAGAGAAGAGAAGAGAAGAGAAGAGAAGAGAAGAGAAGAGAAGAGAAGAGAAGAGAAGAGAAGAGAAGAGAAGAGAAGAGAAGAGAAGAGAAGAGAAGAGAAGAGAAGAGAAGAGAAGAGAAGAGAAGAGAAGAGAAGAAGTCACTCTGTCTCTCTCCCACAGTGTGCCCTGTGATGGATCACCTTCACCGAGCCTCTCTAAGTTGAGGCCTTTATTTGATACATGGAAAATTCAGGGGAATTGATGGGTTTGTCACCATGGAGAAGCTCAGCAGGAGGAGTATGCACACCTCAGGTGGAAGCAGATCCCAGTTCTGCCTCGCCCACGATGGGAATTTTGCTTTTTAGCTCCAGATGGAAACAAGAAACAAACCCATGCACGGGAAAAAGGGCATTTGGGGAAAGAGGCTCCTGGCTCTCACTCCAGCCCCCTGCCAGGGGCAGGGACACCTTCCACTGTCCCAGGCTGCTCAGAGCTGCATCCAGCCTGGCCTTGGACACTCCCAGGAATGCAGAGGGGCAGCCACAGCTTCTCTGGACAACTTGTGCTGTGCCTTAACCACTCCAGGAATAAAAGCTTCCTTTCTTAAATTTAATTTAAATTGATCCTCTTTCAATTGCAAACCGTCACCCCTCATCCTGCCACAACAGGCACCAGTGAAGAGTTTGTCCCTGTCCTCTTATCCCCTTAAGTGCTGAAAGCCCTGTGATAACACACCCAGAGTTACCCAAGGAATTTGCAGGGGAAAGCCGGGATTGTTCAGCTTTTAGGTAAAGATACCTGAGCTGAAACCTTTGCTGCCCATTTTGAGGGACCCCGACCCGATTTCTCCCGGCAGAGGGAATCCCTGAACAGCAGAGACAAAGGACACGAGCAGAAACTCGGGTTCCGTGGCTGCCCACCAAAAAAATCACTTGTAAGGGTTCTCAGAGGCTTACGGGGCTCAGGGTGAGGGACCTGCCAGGGCCCAGCATGGGAGCGCTGGGGATGGAGCGTCCCCTTGTTATGGACAAAACAGCCTTTGGCTTTAGCTAAGTACTGACACTGAAATGTTAATTAGCTAATTGCTCCTGGGAATCACCTACCGCCCCGCCCTCACTGCCATCCTAGCACTGGGATGCAAATAGAGGAACCTGTGGAATAGTGGGAGGGGGTTTTGGGGATGAAAACACCCCTAAATGGAAAAGATGGGCACAGTGGAGGGGGCTGGATGGGTGTGCTGGTTGGGGAAAAGGGAACCACATCCCTGGTCTGTGTCTGACCTGTCACCAGAGCCTGCAGAGGACTGGACTGGGCTGTTTCAGCAGAGCGCTGAAACTCAGTGTGGGGGCACAGAGAAAAGGCGAGAGGGGCTGAGTGAGCCCCGGGGCAGGAACAGCCCCAATTCCCCGGGCAGAGCGAGCAGCATCTCCCTGAGCCCTTTGAGGAGCACTCCCCCTCCCTGCCGGGCCCTGCCTGCATCCCTCGCGTGTTTGGGACCCTTCCAGGGCCGGGGAGCAGAGGTTGCCGAGTTAAACTGGCAGCTGACAAAGAGAAGGTTTTGTTTTCCCATTTCCTGAGCTTTTCTTCCCAGTCCTTGAGAATTTAAATTCGCAGCTAGAATGAGCAGTTTGTTAAATGGGGTTTGAGGGCTCTCAAGGTCCTGGCCTCCAGGTCAGAGAATTTTATGTAACTCTCTCCCCATCCTGCTCTGGCTATGGCACCTTCTCTGTGATGTCCTTTCTTCACAAGAATCCTCCCCTTTCCCTCACTGGATAGCAAAATACCCAAAATGGCTCAATTTGACCACTGCAGAGCATCCTAATGTACTGTTTTGTTAAAAACCCAGCAGGCTCCTTATGCTGCTCTGTCCAGCTGGTCAGCAAGGGAAGGCAAGAGGGGAAAAGAAACCAGATTTCAGAGCCAACAATTCAAACAGAATTTCATTTCACAGAATCACAGAATCACTGAGGTTGGAAAAGACCTCTGAGACCATCAAGTCCCACCTTGGACCTCCCCTGGGCTCGTCCTCTGCACCTCTCCCCTGCACTTCACCCTACAAACTCACTGTCTCTGGGACACAGAATGCATCTGGCCTTGTGTCCCAGAAGGTTCTCACCACTGCCAGTTCCTGTCCCCGTGTGTCCCCTGACACCTGCCCAGCCCCACTCCCAAATTCCTCCCTCACTCCTGTCCTTACCTGTCTGCAGCAGCAGCACTTCTGCTCACCACCACTTCTCCTGGCCCTGGAAGGGTCCCAAACTTCCCATTAACTGTCCTGAAGGCAGCAGCACCTGCAGGAGAGTTGGAGGTTATTATGTTGTGCATATTATATAGATAGCAGATACATAAAACCATAAAAATCAGACTGGTTTGTGTTGAAAAGACCTTTTTAAAGAACTTCCAGTGCCACCCCTGCCACGGCAGGGACAACTTCCACTGTCCCAGGCTGCTCCAAGCCCTGTCCAGCCTGGCCTTGGGCACTGCCAGGGATCCAGGGGCAGCCACAGCTGCTCTGGGCACCCTGTGCCAGGGCTGCCCACCCTCACAGGGAAGAATTTCTTCCCAATATCCCATCCATCCCTTCCCTCTGGCAGTGGAAGCCATTCCCCCTTGCTCTGCCACTCCAGGCCCTTCTCACTCCAGGCCCTGGTGTGTTCCCAAAGCTGTTTTCAGTACACAACAGTTTTGAAAAATTTGTTGATTACAGTTTTTCAGGTGATTTCAATTTCATAAAAAACGTTAAGCAAACATTCATAAATGGAATATCAATTTTCTAGGATAAAAAACACTCGGGGAAGGGGAGGGAAAGAAGTAACTCCCTTCAGTGATTATACATCTTTAAATAGGGCAAGGCAAGAGCTGAGGAGCTGCCCTGGTGCTTCCCAACACTCCCAGCAGAGCTGAGAATACCAGGGCTTGTTTGCTGGCTGGAGGAATCCCCTCCATCAGCAGGGACGGGCTCCTGAGTGCCAGGGGAGCCCCCAGGGGAACCCCCAGCCTCACCCACCTCTGCCAGGGCTCGGGGAAAGTGGGTTCCTTCTTCTGCTCCTGCTCAGCCACGTTCACCCCACAGAGGGAATCCAGGCTGGGGACAGCCACAGGCACAGCTCAGGCACAGGGAAGGGCTCAGGGTCACCCTCCTGGGCTCCACATGGAGTTCCACTCCTGGGCTCCACAACCTCTGCCAAAGAGTCACTGGAACATCCTGTGCAATAAAAACAACAGGCAGGAGGACAGCAAAACCTGGCCTGCACAGAAATGGCTCCCAAGTCCCCAAAAGCGCTGATCAGATGTCTTGAAATCCTCCTTCCAAGGCATTTTGCCCAGCTATCAACATGGAATTTACACAACAGCGATAATGTCACGCTGCAGAAAACAAAATGTCATTTCCCGAGCAGCGATGAACTGGTATTTGGAGCCTCCTCTGATACAGGGAAAATGAATGACAATTTCCCTGGGAGCAGAAGCCTCCAGGCTCCTTCCCTGCTGCTTTGGAGGTGGATTACACTGAGTTATGGATTAACAGAGCATCCTTTAACTCCTGCAAACGGCTCTGCCCCTCAGGAGCTGTTCCACAGTGTCTGAGCTGAGCCCGTCCCATTCACAGGGATCAGGCACTGAGCACATCTCAATGAACAGCACAGCAGCAAACCGTGTTCCTGGGACAGAAATTCCTGAATTATTAACAAACCAAGCTACAGGAATGGAACACACTTCCATGCAAGCTGCTACAAAAGCGTAGCTGAACTACAGGTAGGAGCACTTAACATTAACGACATTTAACACCCAACCTGTGCTTCCAAAGGGAAAATCACTCTGCAGAGAGGATCTTGCACTGGCAATATCCTTCCCCTGACTTCCCAGCAGAGGAAAAGGCCGTGGGGCTGTCAGCAGGCAGCACAAAGCCTCTGCTGGGATCAGTCTAGACGTGTGGTGCTGGGAGAGCTCCTCAGGCACCCGAGGTATCTGCCTGGGGCTGGCAGATGTGACAGGGACCCCTGGGAGCTGCTTTGCTCCCTCCTGGAGCTGCAGCTGGAGGCTACACAAACACCCAGGGGCACCTCCAGCAGCTCTGCACATCTGAGCCGAGCCTGTGTGATCCCAGCTTTGACCTCTGCTTCTCCTCTGGAGCACACATCAAACACAACCACCACAGGCTGGGCTTCCACCAGCCCATTGCCCCACAAATGTCTCACCAGGGCAGAGCACTGGGGCTGCACCCACATTTTCAGCTGTGGTTAAAACAATTTCAGACCTTCTCACTGTGAATTCGCTGTTCAACAGAGGCTTCTGTCCCCAAAAGCACCGGGGCAACGCTGAGCTGGGACTCACCCAGGGATAACCACGGGTGCAAAGATTGCAGGAGGTCTGTGAGTGATTTATTAAAAAAATATGGATATTGATCTAGTATCGATACCAACTGTGACGGACAAAAACTCTCTAACAGTTTAAAGTTAGAAAGTGTGTGATTATTTGACACCAGGCAGTGTGTGGGATTGCTCCCAAATCCACACCGCACCTTCCAGGTGATTACAGAGTCTTTTTATCCATACAAGTATTGAATACTCAAAATACAAATCCATATTCATCATTTTGGTACATCCCATTCCCCACTTCGTATGCTAATCACTCCAAAAGCCATTCAGCATGTGTGGTTTGTCCCTTGAAATGGGTCGGTGGTCCCTTTTATGGGGAGGGGTCCCAAAATGAGGAAGTCAATGAAGTCTTCCTCGTTCTGACCTTTTTACCTTTTCAATGCAAATATGACAAATGAACTCTTGGTAGAACTCCCATTCCTTGTCTTCAATTGGTTTCAGAACAGAGGAGGCCCACAATTGTCTTATGTTCCTAAAAGCTATTTATCAGTTTCTATATTCTTCATTATAAACCCAGCTAACCAAACATTGTGCTGACAAGCAATTAATTATTAGTTAACTACTAACTCTTAACTTCATCAAGGCCTACTCATTTATTATTCTTATTTTAATTAACTCTAGTAAGGCTTATTTCTAACTAAAATCTTAGCTCCTCAAAATCTCTAAATGCCTTAAAGTTTACGTTTCAGTCAGTGCTGGGGCTGGCCTGGGTGGCCGCCACCCCTCCTGTCCCAGCAGCACCACGGCCCTTTCCTCCCTCTGGACAAGCAGCTCTTGTCCAAGTGCCCAGAACAGAGCCCAGACCCTTCCAGCCCCCTGCCAGCCCCTGCCATCCCCCTGCCAGCCCCTTCCAGCCCCTGCCAGCCCCTTCCAGCCCCTGCCAGCCCCTTCCAGCCCCCTGCCAGCCCCTGCCATCCCCCTGCCAGCCCCTTCCAGCCCCTTCCAGCCCCTTCCAGCCCCCTTCCAGCCCCTGCCAGCCCCTGCCAGCTCCTACCAGCCCCTGCCACCCCCTGCCAGCTGCAGGACAAACACTCCAGCCCCGTTTCCGCAGCCGAGGTCAGGCTGGCAGCGAGGGGACAGCAGGGACACCCAGCAGAGCCAGGCTGGGACAGCCACCACCGTGCCCTGGCAGCAAATCCCACACAGCTCCCCGTGCAGAAATGCAGATTTCCCTCTTTTCCACCCTTTCCCTGGTCTGACTTCCCAGCTTGGTGGGTTTTCCCTTTACTGATGCAACTGTTCTCGTCCCTGCACAGGTAATTCTGAGCTGATTTTATTGACCTACAAAAATTCCAAATTGTGGTTAAGACAAATCATTATATCCCTCTCCCTCCCCCCCCATATTCTATTGCTGGAAAAAAAGAAGCCATCTCACTCAGACTGGAGTAATCCACTGGATTTAATGTTTTGTTGTTTTTTTTTTTTCCAAACCCAGAGAATGTCACCACAAATCCAAAATCCATCCAGCATTTTTTTGTCTCAAAGTCTCTCCTGGATGTTTATTTCAAAATGGTCTAAATTAAGCCAAAGCAAGAGCATTTCAAAGCAATGCAGATATTGTTTCTTCAAAAGGAAAAACTAAATCTGTTATTCCAAAACCACCCACAGCCAGAACAGAGCTGGGACAGACCCCACAACCAGCAACAAACGCTCAGCTTCAATCCAAATGTGCACTTTGTACACAATGAAAGTGAAAACAAAAAAGCAGTAATAGAAACAGCTCCATTACTCGGGATTTTCAGAATGAATCCAGCACTGGGATTGGAATATTGTGGACACTGCTCATTAACAGGGATTTCCTGGGTGGGCAGAAGCCCCAGGATTGCCTTGAGGCAGCAGCTTCACACAGATCATTAACTGGGAAATAACACAAAATTAAGGAGCAACAGGTGGGAGCTGCTTTAAGTCCTTCATAGGAATTTGCTGTAGTTGGGGAAGAGAGCAGTGAGAAGGATTTTCCCTGCTCTCACTGGGGAAAGGCTGTTCAAAGCACCACACGGGGTTAAATGTCACCCATTTGGGACACTGAGCAGAGCAACCCAAGTGCTGAGGGTGATGAGTGGCCCGTGGCCACCAGCCCTGGTTGTCCCCAGGCTCCAAAGTCTCTCCTCATCCTGGTTTCCACCCAACTTCCCAGGCACACTCAGCTCAGCCTCTGCCCTCCGCTGTGACTTTTTTCAGGCCAGCAGAGCTGCTGAAGTGCCCCTGGAGCTCACTGGGCCATCCCTGCCCACATCCACTCGCTGCTCACGTCCCGGGTCACTCACACTTCCTTGGAGACACCTCCCTGGCACTCCTCCACCCGCTCCTGGAGCAGCCAGGGGGCAGTGCCAAAGGCCAGGGGGGCAATTCCCTTCCCAGAGTGCCCCCAGCTCCAGAGGGGCTCCCACGGGGGCTGTGCTGGCTCTGGGCACAGCGGGGCTCTCCAGGTTGCTCAGGGACAGTCTGGACCCACGCCTGGTGTCCCAGAGGGAAAACAGACTGAAACAACTCAGCACAACACCCATTTCCAGGAGCTGCTTGGGCAGAGGGAAACAGCAAAGACATGCTCGTGTCCCCTTGGAATGAATTTATTGTGGAGACTGCACTTGATGTTCTGAGGGAGAGAAATAGGGAATGGTTTTATCTGCGTCCTCCTGGGCTGCCCCTGCACCCCTGGAAGTGTCCCAGGCCAGGCTGGACAGGGCTTGGAGCACCCAGGGATAGTGGATGGGGTCCTTGCCCATGGCAGGGCATGGAAGGAGATGCTCTTTAAGGTCCCTTCCCACCCAAATCATTCTAGGATGAATCCTGTCCCTGACCCAGCTCTGATGAGGGACAGAGGTAGCCTTGAAAGAGAACAGTCCTGCTTGAAACAGGCCCCCAAAAGATATTAAAATGCACGGAAACCTGAAAAAAGAAAGGGAGCAGGGCAAGGTCCTGAATGCTTTATAAATAGCAGCAGAAAGCAGAGACATTTATCAGCGTCTCTCCCAGCCCAGCTGGCTCCTTGCCAGAAAGACAGAGCCAAAGGCATCAGTCCCTCACTCCCCTTCTGCTAATTGTAAATTCAAGTTTAATGCCAAGCCCACAGAATGCCAGACTGGACTGGTCTCTCAAGCAGAAAGCGAAATTATACATATTGCTCTGTCTGAAAGGAATTCCTCGGACAGAAGGGAAGGAAGAGAGGCCTGGAATAAGGCAGAATCATTGATATTCCAGGAGGGCTGAGACTGCCCAGACAGCTCCTGTGTGCTGCTGCAGCACAGGGAGGGGATTCCACACTCAGACAGAGCTACCATGACTCCACTGACCCGATTCGTTTGGAAAGCACAGGAATCCTCCCCAAAAGGTACCACTGGCTGCCCTTGGGCACAGGGTGTTACACAACAGGAGGCCTCACAAAATTCTCTTCCCATCACTCTCACAGAAACACGCTGAGTTACTGAATCCATTTCTATTCAGGTTTTTTCCGGATGTTTTGCAGGAATTTGAGGCGTCTCCTCTCTCCTGTTGCACAAAGTGTGCAGGGAGCCCTGAGCCCTCTCTGCCCCACAACTGGCAATCCTGCTCCCTGCACACACACACACATTTTTCCTGTAAGTCATTTTCCATAGAGGAAAGAGCCTGCAGGACACAGGAGCTTATGGGATGACACTTCCAGGTTGCAAGCAGCACATTCATTTAGTAAAGAAGCACCATTGACAGAGATTTCCCAAATCTTTTCCCACCCATGAGCTGCCCAGAGACTCCACTTCTGCATGTTCAAGGCACTTTGGAAACGCAGCATAGAAAAGTTTTATAAAAAGTTTTACTTGGAAAACAAGGAAGAACAATGACATAACTGCAGACAACAATAATAAAATTAACAAAATGCTAATGGCTATCCATTGCTTTGTCCTTGTTGATATAAAAAGTGTAACATCAGATCCAGTGTACAAATACAAAAAAAATTGTGCATAATAAATGTACTATAATACTGTACATACAGCATAAACCGTTCAATGAGAATGAATTAAATATACCTATTTGTCTCCTGGCTTGGAAGACAAAAGAATAAAATTCTAAAGTTCTAGAATCAGTGTATAAACCCATTCCAGGGCTGAATCACGAGCCAACGGTGTCCCTGAAAATCAGCAGAGTCAAATATTCCCTTAATGGAAGCCATTATTCATGGGACTGCTGGTTATGATAAACTAGGGGAAAAAAACCACAGCGTATCAACTGAGTCAACGTTAAATCCAGACCGAGTTCTTCCCATCTCCTGACTTGCTACTGGCACTGCTTTTGTTTGAGCCCGCTTTGGATTTCTTCCCTCTGGAGCTGCTGGGGTTGTTTTGGTTGTTGTAAGCCTGGATGGCGAGGTCCAGGCGGTCCTGAGCCACTTTGATTTCCCTCTGCAGGATCTCCAGGTCGGCGGGAATGTTCCCCTCGCTGCTGCCGTACTGCTGTTCCTGAGCTATGTTGGCTTTGTTCTGCCTGTAGGCCATCCTGGCGTTGGACAGCTCCGTGCACTGCATCTGCTCCGGCTTCAGTGTGATGTTGTAGCCCGGGGGAGCTGAGGGTGTGTTCCAGGTGAAGGGGTAGTTGAAGGTCCCAGAGTCAACCAGCGCCTTCTTCTTGGCATTCAGCGTGTCCCGGATGGTGCCAAAGCCCAAGTGCAGCATCTCCCAGACGTTCAGCAGCAGACACATGCAGCTCACCCCGTACATTATCAGCAGGAAAATGGTCTTTTCGGTGGGCCTGGAGATGAAACAATCGACGTTGTGCGGGCAGGGCTTCCTGCTGCACACGAACACGGGGCTCACCTGGAAGCCGTACAGGAAGTACTGCCCCACCAGGAAGCCAACTTCAAACAGGGCCCTGGCCAGGAGCTGCAGCACGTAAATCCTCATGAGCCCGTCCTCCCGGATCTGCCGCCGCCCGTCGTGCTTGGCTTTGGCAGGGCTCTGCTTCTCTTTGCTCTCCCGGACGCTCTCCACCTCGATCTCTGGGTACATCATTGGGTCTTCCTCGTGGTCACCCTCAGCTTCCTCCAAGCCCCGGTGCTGTTTCCAGCGGATGGGCAAGCTCCTCCTCCTGGCTCTCCTGCTGGCTTCGCTGTGCTCCACCATCCGGGCGATCTTATGGATGGCGTAGCCTAAGTACAGCACGGAGGGAGTGGCCACAAGAATGATCTGGAACACCCAGAACCTGACGTGCGAGAGAGGGGCAAAGGAGTCGTAGCAGACGTTCTCGCAGCCAGGCTGCTCCGTGTTGCACACAAACTTGCTTTGTTCGTCGTAATAAATGGATTCTCCTCCCACAGCAATTAGGACAATCCGAAACACAATCAACACTGTCAGCCAGATTTTGCCAACAAAGGTTGAGTGGTTCTGGATCTCCTCTAACAGGCGGGTCAGAAAACTCCAACTCATGGTGGTCAAATGAGTTTATCTAAAAAACAAACAGAACCCCCACATATTTATGAATTTATCAGCTCGAGCCTAAATGGTTCAAACTCAACCAAGAGAGTCTGAAAACTGCAGACTTTTACACCCAACACCCATCCATAACATGTGACCACCACCTGCTATCGGGATCCAGCTGCCAGAATTTGCTTGAAGATCCTACGTCTCCTCCGCAGGCTTTTGAGGAATCTGCTGTAAGAAAAAGTAGCAGTTCAGTATAATTTCATTTAAAAAGTGCTCCCAAAGCTACTCCCCAGCCCAAGACAGAAACATGGCTGCTCTGTATGTCATAGGTTGATAAAAACATTTGAAGTGGAAGCTGAAGACTCCAAAACACTGTGGATGGGAAGACAAGTGCCCATGAGATTTTTGGGTGCTGTTGGCCACATTCCACCACTGACAAGAGGATTTATTTTAATTTGTTAAAGCCTGGGTTAGTGATCACAGTCTCAGCCACAACCTACAGCAGACACAGTTGTGTCCAAGGGGAGCACCAGCTGTCCTAATTCAGGAAGGGATGGCCCAGCCCACCTGTGATGCAAAGGCAGGACAGGCTGGTGGTCTGGGCCGTGTCACCCTGCAGGGCCAGCCTAAGGACAGGGCTGGGCCAAGAAACTCCCAACTATGCTCAAACCATCCTGCGGATCAATTTGGGTCCAGCCTCTCTGGGAGGCTCCAAACCTTCCTCCCACAGGGTCAGAAAAGATTTCAATGTGGACTTTGTAGTGAAAACCTGGTTAGAAAGAGTCACCTGTCAAAACTTTTAGAAGAGTTCCCTCACAGCAGTGAGAGGTGGGTGGTGAGGGGAGAAGGGACAGCGCTGGCAGGAGCTGAGCGAGCGCCGGAACTGCCGGGCCTGGCCACGCTCCCGAGCGGGGCTGGCACAGCCTGCCAGAGACAGCTCTGCCAAATTCCAGCCTGCACATTCCAGGTTGCCCAGAGAAGCTGTGGCTGCCCCTGGATCCCTGGAAGTGTTCAAGTGTTCAAGGTTGGGCTGAGTTTGGAGCAACCTGGGGCAGTGGGAGGTGTCCCTGCCCATGGCAGGGGGTGGCACTGGATGGGCTACAAGGTCCCTTCCAACCCAAACCATTCCAGGACTCCAGGATAAATTTGCAATCCTAACAGTAAAAATCCCATCCTTGGAAACTCCAGTCTGGCAAAACTTTGAACAAACCCCAGCAATACTGCAGGCCCTCCTGGAGCTCCAAGGAGTGAAACTGGTAAAACTCGGGAAGAACTGTTGGACACTGTTAGAGCAACGAGGGATGAGGCATCTTTAAAACTTTTGATGATGTCAAATATCAGTTTGACATAAAGATTATTAAAAGAAATTATTACATCAGAAAAACATTTGGTGACAGATCCTGAACCAAGAACTGGACAAATCTCCAGCACTCTGATCTTAAAAGGGATTTATTATTGACCTGAAGAAATTCCAGGAGACTGGAGGAAAACTAGTACTTGGAACTCTTCAACTTCTTCCACGTAACTACAGAGTTGTTTATAGGCAAACCCATGAAATGTGAGGAGATGCAAGCAATGCAGAGTTAAAGGATATCAGTGTGATCTCCCTCTGGTGGAATTCAGTGTTTCACTGAAAAGCCAAGAGCAGGGATATGGTGTGGATGGGCTGTGCAGAACATTTGATTTATCACTTCATGACAGTGGGAGAAAAAAATAGCACAGGAGAGTATTAAAAAAGGCCATATTCAGTGATCAGAAGTAACAAAAATCTTGACAAATGATTCCCACATTAAGTCCAAGATCAGTTCCATAATTACAGCAGTTCTGCAAATCCCTGGCAGGCAGGCTGATCTTCCCAAGCTCAGCTGAGGAGTGGCTGCTGACAAAATGGGCCCATGGGACACGAGTTTGCAGGCTGAGAACTGGAGATGAGAGTTACCAGTGGTACAGGAAAACATGGATTGCTGGGGAGGCTGAAGCCCCTGAAACAGCCCCACTGCCTGAACCACGCTCAGCGCAGCTCAGGACCAGCAGAGCAGGGTTTGTAACTGGGGGAGAGGCTCCTGTGGGTGTCAGCTAACAGGGAAGGGAACGAGGCCCCTGCAGGATCAGGGTCTCAAGGAGAGCTGCTGAACAGTGCAGGTGATGGATTGAGCCCTGCAGCTCACCTGCAATTAGGAGCCAGGGGTTGATCTTACCTCCTTGTTAGCGAGACAGCCCTGGGCGCCTGCGGCTGCATCCTTCAGCAGGGGCTCCAGCATCAGAGAGTGGCTACAGGAGGCTCAAAACCAGCTGAGGGACAGGGGAGATGCCTAAAAGTGAGTGATTTAGAAAGATCAATTTATTTAGTTGGGAAACATAGGAGGAAAATGAAAGTGAATCCCAACAACGAGTCAGGATCACCATGTGTCATCAAAATTACCAATTAGGACAAAAATCCCCAGCCCTCACTCAGGTGGATGGACAGGCCACCTGCACTCAGCCCTGAAGAAGGACATATTCAAATCAGACGTATTGTAAAATGTAGGCAAACCCAGTGGGAAGAAATGATGATGTCCGACTCCAATTCAGAAGGCTGAATG
This sequence comes from Taeniopygia guttata, assembly GCF_048771995.1. NCBI lineage: Eukaryota > Metazoa > Chordata > Aves > Passeriformes > Estrildidae > Taeniopygia > Taeniopygia guttata. Next base: position 3,962,415 of record NC_133052.1, on the reverse strand, counting down.
ATTTCTTTATTATAACTATGCTATTATACATTAATATACTATATAAAGGAAGATACTAAAACTACATACTACTTTCTCTGACTACCATATCTAACTCCCTCCCAGCTTGTGACCCTGCTCTCGAGAGTCCAGCCACAGGGGGGCTGGATTGGCCATCAGGCTCAAACAATCCTCACCAGAATCCAATCAAGCAATCACCCCAGGTAAAGAATTCTCCAAACACATTCCACATGAGGAAAACAAGGAGCAGAAATAGAAATTGTTTTCTCTTCTCTCTGTGCACCTCTATGAAAAATCCTGAGAAAGAGAGAAACGTCTCTGTGACACAGATGTGTTCCATAGATAACAGCTATTAGAGGTGCTTGCAATCCTCCCAAGGCTTCCATCCCAGCTCCCCTTCAACACAACCCTGCTGAAATAACACTTTTAACAGGCAAAGAGACCAGAGGTTCCAGTCCCAGAGCAGCCCCTTCCTGCAGCAAGGGCTTGGCACCCCCATTTCAGAAAGGCACCCAAGAGCAGCTCGGGATGAGAGTGCTTCAGACACCCCACACTCAGCATTTCCCACTCGGATTTGGGGTCCAGATGAAGGGCACATGAATCTGGGCATCCTGAGAAGGGCAATGGGCAGCAAAGGCAGGTGAACCCCACATCTGGAACAGGAGGTTAACAGAGGGGAGGAGCCCCAGGAGCTCTCTCTCACCACACTGCTCTGCCCATCTCATCACCCTGGGCACTGACAGGACAGGCACGTCCCCACTGACACTCTGTGATTCATCAACTAAAGAAGAGACAAAACCCAAAGGAGTTTAAGAGGTTAATTCTTATTCGCTGAAAATGTCAGGGCCACATTTTTCACTGAAAGTAAACTACTAAGTAAATTTGAAATTAATTAAACACTGATGCCAATGTAAATTTGGAGTAACAGCAGGAACCAGCCTTTAAATTTTCATATACTGTCACATTCCTCAGGAGTTAAGGACAGGGAAGTTTGAAATGAGTGTAAATTTCAGTAAGAGAATCTTTACTTTCAGACAAGCTGCTACCTCCCATCTAAGAAATTTCTTCAAGGTACATGATAGCTTTTCATAGTGCATTTTCTACTTGCAGACAGGTAGCAACAACAACACAGGAATCATTCCTGTGATTCCAACCTGAATTCCACCAGTTGTATCAATGCACAGAGTGCCAGACCTATGTACCCACAGCCCTGGGATGCAGGAGGACTTACCCAACCTGTGTTTAACAACCAGGACCTGCCAATTAGTGGGTCCTGGCTGTGGAGCTCTGAAGCTGCCCAAGAGCTGATTCTCTTTGCCATGAAAATGTCACTTTGTCTATTTAGTCCTAGTCCTGAGCAGAGCTGCTGGGACAAACATGGGAGGACCCATAAACAAGCAAAGAACTTCCTGGTCTTTGAGGAAATGTTTTGGTTCAAGCAAAATGACAGTCATTAAGTCTTGGAAAGGTTCAGCCCATCCAAATTCAATGCAGTACAAACCCAAGAACTTCCACGTGGAATTCCGGTGGTGTCCCTGCGTTCCGTGGGATCAGCCAAGGTTAGAGGGGCACGTTCTGCCTCTCCTCCACGTGCTGCAGCACCCAGACACATCACAGCAACCTTCACCCAGAGTACACCCACGCTCCTGCATCTGCTGTTTCTGGCAACATTTAACTCAATAATTTTCCAATGTTTCAAAGAAAAGTCTATGGACACTGACACGCAGCTGAGAAAGGCAGAATGTCAGCAATTTCAGCTAATTTAAGTCATGCCAGAAAGTGCATTTGAGAGAGACTTTCATGTCTTGTATTTGTCATAAGTTCATTTCAGCACTTCCAGCGGAGGAGGCTCCTTGGAGCAGGCAGGATCCATGATGAAATATCAGGGGGCTTATCTCTGACAGTGGGCTGGCTCCTGAATTAAAGCTTTGCAGGCGCTGACATCCAGAGATAATGAAGAATTTGGAGCAGGTACATGGGAAAAAAGAAATCAGCTTCAGATGAAGAATTTCTGGAGTTAACACAGCTGTTGCTCACATACAGCTAGGGAATGACCCCTCAGGTGTATTCTCTTAGGGAATAGCCCTCTCCTCTATCCAGCCCATGGGGGTTTAAATGTTAAATTTAAACATTTTAACATGTAAATTTTCACCTCCTTTCAGCTTTCTCCTCAAACAGCAATGATCTCCTGCCACTCAGGGTGGGAAGAACTGCACCATGGAGCAGCAGTTACTGTAAAACGCTCAAAATCCAGCCCTTGGACAGGAGAGCTGAGGTGTGGCAGGAACAGCAGCGGGGCAGGAGGAAGCTGCAATGCTCCAGCAGTGTCCCCATTCCCCTGAGATGGAGGGCACCTGCAGGGCAGGACAGCCAGCACCAGCTGGGGGACAAGGCAGCCTCATTCTGGGCTCTTGAATCCCAAAAACCTTCGGAACCATCTCCTGGCCCTGCCTCGGCACAGACTGGGCCCAGCCCAGGGCAAACTGGAGCCCCTTGACTCCATCCCAGCACAAACTGGAGCCCCTTGACTCTATCCCAGTACAAACTGGAGCCCCTTGACTCTATCCCAATACAAACTGGAGCCCTTTGGCTCCATCCCAGTACAAACTGGAGCCCCTTGACTCTATCCCAGCACAAACTGGAGCCCCTTGACTCCAGCCCAGCACAAACTGGAGACCCTTGACTCTATCCCAGCACAAACTGGAGCCCCTTGACTCCATCCCAGCACAAACTGGAGCCCCTTGACTCCATCCCAGTACAAACTGGAGCCCTTTGGCTCTATCCCAGCACAAACTGGAGCCCCTTGACTCCATCCCAGTACAAACTGGAGCCCCTTGACTCTATCCCAGTACAAACTGGAGGCCCTCAACTCCAGCCCAGCACAAACTGGACCCCCTTGACTCTCTCCCAGCACAAACTGGAGCCCTTTGACTCCATCCCAGTACAAACTGGAGCCCCTTGACTCCATCCCAATACAAACTGGAGCCCCTTGGCTCCATCCCAGTACAAACTGGAGCCCCTTGACTCCATCCCAGTACAAACTGGAGCCCCTTGACTCCATCCCAATACAAACTGGAGCCCCTTGACTCCATCCCAGCACAAACTGGAGCCCCTTGACTCTATCCCAGCACAAACTGGAGCCCCTTGACTCCATCCCAGTACAAACTGGAGCCCCTTGACTCAATCCCAGCACAAACTGGCAGCTCCAGCCCAAAGCACCGGAGCATGAGGGTGCAGGGAGTGTTGGTTTGGTTCAGCACTAGGCAGCCTGTGAGGATCATGGAGCTGGACTGGATGATCCATGTGAATCCTGTCCAAAAGACTTTTTTCCTCCCTAAATTATGTATTTCCAGGTCATGCTAATTAAATCTGATTAATTTATTAATGATTTATTTGTTTTGTCTTGTTTTTAAGCAGTTTTAAAAGACATGTGCTGAGCAGGAATAAAAGAAGAAATGCATGGAAATTCTGTTGTTAATCAAAAGAGGTTTCATGCTGCATGAAAGTGAAATTTTGCCCACAGGCTAATTAAAATAGTATTTGAATTAGGATGAATGAATAATGCTAATTATTCATTCAGATCTCATTTACATTGAAAACTAAGAAATTACATGATTTACAAGTACTTTTGAGGAAGCAGAGAGGTTCCTTTTTTTTAATTTTATTTTTTTAACCTGGAAAATGAGTAAGACTTCATTGCTCAAGGAAGCAGAGAGCCACGGCCAGACCCAGCACTGGAATGGTGCCAACACATCCTGAATCCTGGTGAGCACTGTGCTGATGCCACCTGCATTCCCTGAGCAGCAATTCCAGTGTCCACTGTCCTGAGTGACACAAGAGCAAGGATGTGGGGATAACCCTGGGTTAAGAGAACTCACAGCTATCACCCTTCTATCCTCCTTGAAGGAAGTGGGTTCAATCACCATCAATTTTACTCCTATTTTCAGCAATTAAGATGAAAAGGAGTAAGAAGAGTGCACTGAATTTTATTTTTAATCTTATAGAATACTTGGGAAGGAAAAGGCTGGGACTTTTTGGAGAGCACACAGTGCACTTTCAAATAAATCCTCTGTCATCTGGCAGGGCTCACGTGGCAACAGCAGAGAATGGTTTGGAAAAAGCCACAATGTCAATGTCAATTTGGAAACCATTTCTGAATGGTGCCTCCCAATCCCAGGCATGCTAACAAGGCTCCACTGATTCCCAGACCAATCCCCCGAGTCTAAAAATCCCCACGCTGCATTATGAGACCACAGATCCTATGTGGGATATAAATAGAACAGGAAAATATGGGTAAGAGGTAGGGATATAATAAGATTCTTGCGCTGTCAAAAAAATAAAGATGTCAAGTACGTATCTTTTTGAAAATCAACATATACCCACCCGAGCATTCAGCTTACAGATAAACTGGAATTTGCAGCTAAGACATGAACCTCCGGTCGCCTCGGCGTGCCCTCTAGGTACTGCTAACATGGGAAGCCAAGTGACAATTTTAGCAACACTCCCCCGCAGTGACAAAATTCAAATGAAATCACGACGTGTTTTGTGCTGGCCCAAAGCAGCTTTTAGTGCACCTACAGCAACCGTGCTGCTGCAGGAAGCAGCGTGTCCAGGGCGGGCACCCAAACACGGGTCCTGGCAGGGCAGAGCCACCCCAGCAGCTCTGGATGGGGACAGGACGAGCTGAGCCTGCCTGAGTTCATCTGAGAGCAGGAGCCTGCAGTGACAACAGGCTCCACGGGACATGGACACTGGGCTCTACAGTCTCTGTCACCTCAAGAGATTTTTGGAGGCCCGTGGTGGGGTCTGTGTCAGCCTGAATCCCTTCACACACGCTCAGCAATCAGCATCCCTTCTCAAGGATGGGAATGAGGTGTTCCAGCTCAGAGACTGGGAGACTGAGCTCCCAATTTGGCACTTCTTGTAGCTGAACAGCAGCCTGAGGCTGCTCCTCACACCCATCCTGCCATGCCAGGTATGAGGAGGCAGAAGAATCTGTGGGTATTGGTGATTCCCAGATTGTAGAAAATCTCTGTCTTTCTGCCCCGTTGCCAAAGAAGGAGCCATAATTCGTCTGTGCTGTTTCCAGGTTGTTTATTCTGTTTATCTCTAACATGTTCTGCTGCCCTGCCGCAGCTCTGTCCTGCAGGGCAGCGTGTGGGGCTCTGCCCTCAGTGGGATGGTACAAACATTAAATACCAGAAACTACATCTACTATATTTACAATAACGTGCCAATATCTATCATCTACGTTGAACAGCGTGTCCCAGCCTAAACCAATAGAAAAATGCCAACACTACAGTGAAACATGGAGGGCATGAAGAAGGAGGAAAAGGACAAGGCACACCCAATTTCCTCCATCTTGTCCCCTTTGGACCCCTTATCTAGAATCCTAAAATTTTACTTTTGCACCCGTGCCACACTTAATTATTACTCTTATCAAACACTCAAAGCTTGTAATTCATCCTGTAAGATTGAAAACTCTTTTCCATGGACAGAGATCACAGACAGTGTCTCTCGGGGCTCTGTCCAGGGGGGTTCCTGACCCCTGCCAGGGTCCCAGACCTGCCAGGGCAGCCAGAGGGAAGCCCTGGATTCCCACACCCCTCCTCACAACCTGCTGGCAGATGAGGAATAACCCAGCAAAGAAGAGCTACTGGAGCTCAGAACCAAGCCAGTGTTTACTCCACCAGCACTCCCCCTCTCCCCTCTCCTCCAGCCTCACACATCTCACAGCTCCTCTCCACCACAGTTTAACCCCAGCGAGCCCAGATGGTTTGAGCAGCTCCCATAGGAACTGGGCTCCTGCAGCACTGGCAGGTCCAGCACGACCCACCAGGCCCTGCCTGCCCTTGGCCCTGGTGCTGCTGTGCTTGTTCCTCCATGCAGAGGAGCCAGGGAAGCTTTCCCTGTCTAATTCAGATGGATGTTGAAAACAATGAATTACAGGGTAGGTAAAAGACAATTTTTTTTTTTTTTAAGAATTTGAATCTGAAGTTCAAGCCATACTAGAGAAAATGCCCAACATTGCTTTGCTGAAACCAAGACCAAGTGTTTAACCAAATGCTGAGCTCTTGGACTGCCAGCCCAGGCTGTTTGCAAACAACAGGGCTGGGGACTGATACTCTTAAATGTAAAGATGTGGAGGGCATCCTTGAGAAACACTGTTCCTACCAGCTGAAGTGACCATCAGACCAGGTGAGTGTGGCATCAGGGGCACAGAGCACTCCAACTGAGAGCTGGCAATTCCCATTCTCTGCAGGGATCCTGCAGGCTTCTCCATGATCACACACAGAAATGTGCACTGTTCTGCTAACAGGTAGTTTAAACCACCATATTTTACATCCCAAGAGCAGGTTGGAAGGCCCACGTCCAGCCAGGTTTTAAATAATTCCACCACAAACTCCCTGGGCAGCCTGATCCTATTAAACACCTCCACAGTTATAAACATTGAAAAGTCAGATTGGGCAGTCTGATCCTACATCTGACCATGCTTACAGTAAACAAAAGCTTTTCTTATGTTTAAGTGGAATTTTCTGTGTATCAATTTTCCACCATTCAAAAACCACCAACTGCCCACCATTCCCTGGGGACTGTGGAGAACAGTCTGGGCAACAGCAACAGAAGAAAAGCAATTCAGCAATTTTTCCTCTAAGAATGAACATAATAGAGAGGGGACAACTTGCAGGGACTTGAGCCACATAAGCAAGTGAAACTGTGACCTGAGTCCTTCCCCCTGCCAGTGTGGGACAACTGCCACACAGTGCTACTCGTACTGGCATGATACAACAATACATTATTAAAATATTGAAAATATTGTACTGCTACCTATTGGGAACTGTGTTCCCGGCCGTTATTTTAACAAATATGGCAAATGGAAAGGTAAAAATGGAAAAATTGCAGTGAGGAGAATAACAGAAGGCAGGTCCTGAGTGGCCAACAGCAATTCAAGCAAGAGTCTGATGGATCAGGACTGGGGTTCCTGCACACACCTGCCAACAAATGCCAGGGCTTCAGCCCCTTTCAGGACATGCTCACCAGTCTGGGAACAGCAGAGAGAAAGGAAGAAAGGGCAGGAAAGGCCCAGCACCAGCACTGCTACTCAGGGCTGCACCTGGGGACACACAGGGGTGAGCAGAGCCTGGACAATGCAAACCCACCTGTGACACCCAGGGAATGGCAGCACCTGGGCCCACCTGAGACCTCAGACGACGACCCTGAGCACTGCAGCGAGGCAAGGAGGAACAATCCTGTTTCCCCAGACAGACCCACAAGGGTCCAAAGGGAAGAAGGCAGAGAACACACAGCACCTCTGGGTGTTGCATTCCTGGGAAGCACTGAGGGACAGGCGCTGCTGGGGAGCAGGAGCCTTTGGACAGGCTGCAGCATCCCTGTGCTTACCTGGATCCCTCCAGCTCTCTGGCAGCGAGGTCTGGGGAAGGCCATCCTCACTGCCACACCCTTCCAGTCAGGCATCAGAGAGACCTCCCTGCCTTGATGTGATTAGTGATTCAAATAACCACAACACCCCTTTAACTACACCCGATTCCACTGCAGCCAACAGCTCCACAGCATTTCCCCACCGGGCTCCTCCTCTGTGCTCAGAGGGATGAGTGTCAAAAGAAAATGACACACTGGAGGCAGCTGACCCAAATATCACTCTCACAGCCATTTCAGGAAAGGAGAGAGAAGCCAAAAGAGAGCAATTCTGTCGGCTCCTGTACATCAAAATCAAAGGCCCTCACTTGGCTGAGCGGGAGGCAATCGGATGGGGATGAACACCTAATGCTCCCACCACCATCTTATGACAGTCAAGAGAAACCACGACAGCGTTTGCTTCATAGATAAGCCTCAAAAACTACCATGAACAGCTTGTAAATGAAACAGATACCACGCACCCCGACACAGCCTGCCACAATGTCCCCAGTCACCCATCCTGCAACATGGCAGCTGCTTCTCTGTGACCTACATTCAAAAAAAAGAGTTTTATTCCCCAGCTCTGTTTGGTCTAGTGGGAGCCACCGCCTCAGCCTGCAACTCCACCAAATCCACATCACATTTTCTACGACAGCAGCTCTGCAGAGAGGGAAGGATGTTCAGAGGCAGAGGAGGACAGTGCAAACCAAAGCCTCTCCACTGCAAACCCTCCCTGCTGTGCTCGTGCTTTCAGGCAGCACTTGGAACAGCTCTGCTAAACTGGGCCTGGATTGTTCCCATGCTGGGACACAGAGCAGCAGAGAGCCTTGAGCCCCTTGAGACTTCACCAAACTCTGCACCTCCCCAGGTGGAGAGCACCAAGCAGGACAGCAGCCAGCTGTGCCAAATGGCACAACAATCCGTGAGGATGGGGCTGGGACAGACAGCCAAGGACAGCACCTTGCCAGAGAACAGGTCCACAACAAACCAGCACCTCACTCACTCTACTGCTGCTTCAACTTCTCCTAAGTTGCTGCTAAAGCACAGAAACACCTGAAGAGTTTTGTTTCAATAAAGTTGGTTTTACACACAGTTTATTCTGAGACAAGGAGCAGAGTAAGGCAGCAGATTGCCATACTGGCATTAAAATGTTACTCCAGCTTGAGTTCAACAGGAGTCTTAACAGCTTTATTTTGCCAAAGATAAAATTTAGAATATAAATATGCATAGATTCACTAAGTGACTTATTTGTTGAAAAAAATGTCCCTGTAATGAAATAAGAAACACAAAACTGTACATTTCTGAAAGACTTGAACACTTTGAGACTCCCTTGGGAAGAGACCTGAAACACGGATGAACTCTCTGTGCTCCATCACTGCAGCTGGGAAACACACACACCAACTGGGGCTTTCCCCCCTGAGAACAGCTGGAAATAACTCCTGTTTTATGAAAGGAGGCCAGAAGCCCTTTTCCCAGTGACCAAGCACACAGTGGCAGATGGGTCAGTTTTTCCACCTGACTGCTTTCCCTGGCCAAGGATTTTATCTGACTTATTATCGACACAGACTGGGACAATTAGCAGCAAACTGAAGGCGGATCAGCCTCCCCAGTGCTGAAGTCAGAAAACACCCACCGAGACACTGCAGCCACAACAAGCTTCCCCCAGCTTCTTATTTCCAAGCTTCCAAGATTTTAGGAGGCTGGTGACATCTTGCTCCTTCTGGAATGTGCTCTTCAAGCTCCAAGCAGGAGCCAGCAGATCACCTCCATGTGGCATGGCCAAGGGCTGGGCCACTTCCTAACACAGAGCCAGCAGGTCTGCCTGCAGAAATATTCTGAATACAAAGGTAATTGAGCATGGGCTGTGTCACAGCTCCTTCACTCTCACAAAGGGGAATTAGCTTTGTGAGATAAAATAAGATAAAGTAAGATCACTCCTGATAAGGAACCATTGGCTGTTTGGTGGATTGTCTCATTAAAGCGATCCAACCCACTCTGCCAAACACAGTTACAGGCTGGTTTGTGCTGGAAGGGACTTTAAAGCCCATCTTGTTCCTCCCCCTGCCATGGCAGGGACACCTTCCACTGTCCCAGACTGCTCCAGGCCCGTCCAACCTGGCCTTGGACACTTCCAGGGATCCAGGGGCAGCCACAGCTTCTCTGGGCAACCTGTGCCAGGGCCTTAACACTCTCGTAATAAAATATTTCAATTTAATGTGGATATTCTCAGTTCAGTCAGAGACAAAAAGAGAAAGATTTCCACCAGGCTAAGCATGGGAAAAAGCCCAAGAGGAATGAAAACAATCTATTATCTTGTTTTCCATTCGTATTGTTTATAAATATATTCTACCACACTGACCTAAGTCCGGTGTACCAATCGGGTGAAATGTTTTTACTTTTAAGACCAATAGAATTAATGTTCATGATGTTCTCTAAAAAAGAGAGAAGTGCTTTTGAATAAACACTGTTTACCTTCTGAAATCGTACGAGCCATTTCACCCATCCCTGGCTTAACAGCGTCACTTTAATGTCCCATCTAACCCTGTCCTCTCTGTTTAAAAGTGTTCTCCCTTGTCCTATTATTACAGGAGACAGAAAAAAGTCCCCATTTTTCTTCCAAGCCCCTTTGTAAGCTGAAAGGCCACAGTAAGGTCTCCTCAGAGCCTTCTCTTCTCCAGCTGCACACCTCCAGCTCCCCCAGCCCATCTCCAGAGCAGAGCTGCTCCAGCCCTCAGAGCACTCCAACTTCAGATTCCCACCTGCACCTGGACAGAGTCTCCATGAGAAAGGCACCAACAGAAACAGGCTCAGCTTTAATGTCACCAAAAGAGATGACAAACCCATTCAGAGAACTCGATGTGACTCCTTTACACACAAGCTACAGCACCAGGAACAGTTCCAGGCTCACTGTCAGCCCTCTCCCCTGGGACTCAGTGGGAAACTGGTTCCCACTGCAGGGACTGGAGGGGAAGTTACAGAGCAAAGAGCCAAACTGAGGAGTCACAGTAGGAAGGGCTGGATGGATCCACCAAGGGGTTAACGGAGAATGGAGATGGACCCTGGCTGGAGTACAGCCATTCCTAAAATTGTCTTGGGACAAGGAAGCAACTTCCATGTCAACTCTGCAAGACAGGGGTTGAGAAGGAAATCCTGGCAAAGTGTAGTTCTCCAAACCCAACTAATGACACAGAGCAGCATTAGTGGGCACTGATTCTCTGTGTAAATATAATAAAACAAGAGAAAAGTCAGTGTGGCTTCTGGAAAGGCAGCTCCAGCCCCACAGATGGCTTCTGGGTTTTAACCCCTGCGAGTCTGGAGGCTTCCTGTGGGGACCCTAAAAGGCCACTGGAAAAGGGACAGACAGCTGGGAGTAGGAGTAAATAGTCATTTCCTTCAAGGGAGGGAAGTCAGAGCAAGGGTCACAGGGAGAGGCTGGCTGTGCCAGACTAGGACACTGTCTGGATGTGACCCAATATCCTGAAGGAAATATTTAAGGGGCAGTAGATAAGCAACCATGAAGAGCAGCACAGGGACCATATGAGTCTATGCAACCTGGAAATAAAATGGCAGATGGAATTCCACATGGATAAAGTGATGCATACATTGAATAAAAATAATAAATCTCAATTTCACCTAAAAATAGATATGCCCTGAGATGGCCTCAGCAAGCAGGAGGTCTTGGGGCTGTCAGGCTGCTCTGTGAATGCTCTGGCACTGCTCAGCACAGCCCCAAAACAGTGTTTCACCAGTGTCAGAGGACAAGCACATCCAGCACATGCTGCTGTGCCACCATGTGCCTGTGACATGCATCCATGGCACGTGGCTCTGATCACTCTGCCACGTCCCCCTGAGTGCCCATGGCTCACCCACGCTGTGTGGCTCTGGTCACTCTGGCCAGTCCTATCATGGGAAGAAAGGAGAGCAGAAGGACATTGGAGCAGAGGTATGGAGTGGGAAGTGGAGGAAGGACAGTGAAAAAAAGCAAGAAACTGAGGGGGGGAACAGGCAGAGAGCCTGGAGAAGGAAAACCCCTCCAAAACTGAAAGCCAGAGCAGTGCCTCAGGCAAGGGTAAGTCTGTAGGCACAAAGCAGTCACATATTGAGAGAGTCCAGAGCTTCTCCCACGCTCTGCTGCAGCCCCTACATGGGACAGGTCAGAAACAGGACTCTGGGGCAGGCAAGATTCCATCTGATCCCTGGGGCTGCTCCAAAGGAGCCAGGACTGAGTGGCTCCGAGGTGCTGGGGAAAAAGCCCCTCCATGAACCAGCTGAAAGAGAGGAAGCAGCAGACGCCAAAGGGAACAGAATTGGTACAGGAGCTGTTACCACTGCTCAGTTCCAGCCCCCTGGAATGCTGCATGTGCCAGACAATGCCAGGCAGTCAGAACACCTGAAGGGCAGCCATGATTTATTCCTGTCCACGGTCCTCCAGCACAACCCTCCAGGGAATCGGATCCTGCAGACACCTGGATCGATACAGTTTGGTCACAGATTGCAAAGAGAGCAAGAGCAGGCGAGGAATACAAACCAAGCTGGGGACAGCACTGAGGAGGAGGCTCCAAGTCAGCTCCAGAAGGAGCAAAGACTTCACACGAACCATGGAATAAAGATAATTTCCATATGGCTTTGTGGAAGATCGCCATGTGCTTCCTCCCAAACACTTCAATTTTATTTTGCTTTATAATATCTCAGGAATCACAGTTTCCACCGTGAAATTTTTTCTAATTTCAAAATAGTTTAACTCCATATCTGAGCACCAGCTGAGTAACTCCTGCAAATTAAATTCAGTCATTTCTCAACTACTTCAATGTTTACCACGAGAATCAGGAGATTTTTAGATTTTTAGGAGTACATGCTGCATGCAGGGTAGCACAGCTGCAAGAAACATAAGGAACTTCAACCATTTTAATTTTATGCCATTAAAACATGTACTGACACCAAGTCATTTTAATTTTATGCCATTAAAACATGTAGTGACACCAAGGCCAGCCCCATGTGCACAACCTACACCCACATCCTTCCCTGCCTACAGACACATCTCTCACCTCGGGACTACGCAGCGCTGGGTGTCATTTGTGTCTCTGAACCCACAGCAGAGCCAGGCTTCCAGGAGTTAACAGGGAGTCAAAACTCCCCCTCAAGGGGACATGGGCACACACAAGACACACAATCACCCTTCCAGGCTCTTGACTATTTTAAGCATGAGAGAGATACAGAACTTCACAGGCGATGGCTGCTCCGAGTCTGGCAGGGCTGCACCACTCATGCCGGGATGTCACCGCAGGCAGGAGTTCCATCCATCCCCTGCTGCCACCAGCACCATCCCTCAGACTGCAGGAGCTGAGGCACACCACAGCCAGATCCCTGTTTACACCCAGAAGTCATTTTTCTACATTCCTTCATCAGAAAAGCAAAGTGGACAGAAGCATCCTCAAGACGTGGTGGCACTTTTGGGGAAGATTTTGGGGATGTTCAGAGGAGAGGGAACGCTGTGCAGGCAAACCCTGCACCCCAGGATAGCAGATTGTGGCTGAGTGGGACACAAGAGCAGGGACTCAATGGAAAATAACCAAATGCAGTTGTCAGCCTCCTCCAGCACCACTGACTGCGCATTCGACATTCGGACTGGAAAGGACACAAGGCACAATCTGCTGGTCATCCATATGGATGCCTCCCTCCCTCCTTCCTTCAGTCCTCCTCAGGATCTCAATCGAGGTCAGGCACGCACACACAGACTTGTTTTCTGACAAATTTGTAACTAAAAAGCCAGAATTAATAACTGTAAGAGCCCAAAGCTGGTTTCACGGACTTGTTTAGGCAAAAAAGCTGGCTGACTCCACCAATTTCCATCTAGGCAAGGTAATAGAGAGAAATCCTTCACTCCGGTGTAAAAATGTAAATCCCAGCTCAGTGAGTCATTTAAACACATGCCTAATGCAAAGCTTGAAACAAATCCCGCTAATAATCCGGGCTGCTCGCTTATTTACAGCTAAGCATGGCTTAAGTACCTGGATGATCTGGAAATACCCTGGAGCCCCAGGAAAAGAGCCTAAACCAGGCTGGTCTGAGAATTAATCACAGTGGTATGAGCAGAACTGCTAATATGAACCGGGGGAGGACTGTGTGTGTGTGTGTGTGTGTGTGTGTGTGTGTGTGCTGAAGCATCTGTTCAAGTTTAGGCATATAAAACATTTTTCAGCCCAATGACTCCAGAGGGAAATGCTTCATACATCAGCTCATCTGACTCAATTTTTCCATCACATTTCCTTTAATACAGTTTTGTCCATAAATACACTATTTGTTTTTTCCAAATATAGATTTTTATTTATAGACAGAAAACCTTGTAACTTGTGTTATTGCTCAAAACCCTGGGTTCTGCTTTGAAACGGAATCACATTCTTCCTTGAGACAGAATCACTGAGGAATTCCTGGCCAGTACTGAGGTATGAAACCAAGTTGTCTATGTCTGCAGAAGGAAAAGGGATTTCTTTTTGCCATTCTCAGTATTTCCTTCACCAGGAATCATCAGTAAGGTCACAACTGCCCAGACAAACATTGCACATGTTAATTATCCCACACCACATCCAGAAACTTTCACCTGAAATATTCATTTTATGCCAAAACAAAGTCAAGTTCTAAAAATTCCCAACCAGATCTTCCAGACAGTCCTGAATTTGGGAAGAACTGTGTGTCACTACCCAAGCAGCAATAACAATTCATATTTATGGTATGAGGAGGTCAGAAAAGGAAATGCAAACATTGCCCTTTCGCCTCCAAGAAGCATTTTGGAGATAAATTCCTTTTTGTAGCTTTTAACGGAAAGCAACGAGCCTCCCAAAAACAGGACCAAGAACGGGCAGTGAATGGGAAATTTGGTGATTTTGACATTTTAAAAACATGTTTTTTTTTCAAGAGCGGGATTTACGTATTGAGCAATACTGAACACAGCGAGTGAAATGTGATTTAATACATTTTGACCATATTATTAACCATTATTTGACCATTATTAACCACAACTTGAGCCGATAAAAAGCACAGAGGAATTGCACTCCTGCTGCTGGAGGGAAGTGCCGAGACCAGCTGGAAACACTGATAAATGCCAGGGGCTTCTGCAATAAAATCTTCACTCCCTTCCACACTGAGGTGGCCGTGCAGCCACCCGTGAGGGGCTGGCAGTGGGGTCCAGGGACCATCTGTATCTCAGGGATGTGCTTCCCTGGGCAGGTCAGCAGGGACAAAGTAGAGCCACCATAAAAATCAGGAAATTGTAGTGGAACTTTTTGAACGGCAATAATTTTCTTCCTATTAGGCAGATTAAAAATACATAAATCTGGAGCACAAGTCAACTCTGTGGAGTGGCAGCACAGAACACAAAGGCTGGAAGCAGGGTGGGAGCAAAGGATCACCTTCCCCCTAATGAGGCAGCAGTGCCCATCCCCCGGCAGGGACAACAAAGGGGTCCATTATCCAAAAGGGTTTCACTCCAAGTGTTTAATGATCGCCACCCTTGTCTGAGTTCCCGCTGGGGTTCAGGGAATCCTGTCCCAGCAGGAAGGGTGAGGCACTAGAGAGGCACCTTGAACAGGGCAGCGCTCCTTGTGCTTTCCACCTTCAAAAAAAGCTGCTGAAATGTGAAGTGGTGTAAGGAAAGAGCCACAAGAGCAGTCCCCTCTCCCCAGCTCCACGCTGGTGGTGAGGCTGAAGCCTGATTTCTGAGAATCACAGAATATCTTGAGCTGGGAAAGACCCACAAAGATCATCCAAGTCCACCTCCTGATTCCATCACTTCTTTACTCAGCCCTTTGCAGGTGCCAATGACCACAAATCACCAAAATTCACCCCAGCGAGCCGGGTCTGCCTGGGTTCACACACTCTGTGGTGCTCCAGCAGCTCTCCATGGAAAGCTCAGCACTCCATAAGGGCTGCTCGCTCTCCAGCATCACAGCTGGGCCAGGAGTGAGGCATCAGCACCACCACTGAGCCCCTGTGCCTCTGGATTCTCCAGCTCCCCAGAGAAGCACCAAGGCACTGGATTTTCAGTGACCCAATCCATAACACACCCAAGGAAGGCACCTTCTGGATTATCCAGCTCCTAACTGGGTGTTCCTTAGCTGCTCTGCTGATCCTAAGTGGCTGGATCACTCCTAGGTACAACCTCAGGCACTGGATCTCATCCTTTCCTTGGCAAAAGTGGTGAACGAGGAAAGTTTGGGGATTTTTTTGACTCACAGAAGTTGCTGGCAGTCAGCAGATTACTAAATCAACAAATGTAGGTGTTAAAATTCATCACAAACTCTCCATCGGTGATTAAATTTCAGAGCTTATAAGAAATTTGTTCTTGTAAACTCTAGAACCATCCAAACCCAAAAAAACTTTTTAGGATGAAGTTTCACGTAAACAGTATAATTTCCACACCAATTGCCTTTAGAACCACAGAATTTTTTAGAAAAACTGTGCCTATAATTAAAACTCTCCATGGTGTACCAAAATAAATTCTTAAAATTGGTCTCAATTTGCCCAGCATCTGTGTTCTAACTTTCCCCCTAGCAAGGGCTGGGATCCCTAGAATTCCTCACATTCCCAACCCTCTTGGGGCTCCTCTCTGCCTTGTTCAAAGCAAGCGCTGCGCTCTCAGTCCTTGACCCAAATTTTCCAGTTATTTACCAGTATTTGCATCACTTGCACATTATTTGTGATGAGTTTGAAGTGAGGGGCAAAAAAAGTCCCTTAATGAAGGTCTGAGGATGGTATACATGTAATAAAGAGGTATTTCATGTCAATTCCTTGTGTAGAATCCTTTATTCAGACCTGTGAGTTGCTTTAAAAAACCAAAAAAAATGTAATATTGTTGTAGAAATTAAAAAAAAACACTTAGATTTGTAAATGGAAATGCTTCCACTAGTAATAACTCAATAGTCTCCTCCACCAATGGAAGGACAAACTTACAAACTCTAGTCTAAAAGCACTGAAGGCAGTCAGACCCTTTGATCAGCAAAATGTTTCTAATAACTTCTCATCACTCAAACTGATCTAAACCTTGATTACAAAAAGACAAGAGGTGCTGGGTGACAAACTCCAAGGAGCAGCTGTGTTTCCAACACAGTTCAAAAAACAGAGACGCTCTTGACAAACAAGTTCCACGTGGGTGAATCCTCCAAAGGGACCTGTCATTGTGCTCTCCTTTGCCCCATGCACTGGCATTTCAATTTGGAAATATCAGACAAGTTCTGATTCTGGAGAGACACCCTGCAAAGGGCTCTTCTCTGTGAAGGAGCCAGAGAAAAGCTCAGCCCCCAGCTCAGCCCAGCCCCAGCCCCTCAGCTCTTACCTGGCCACCTCCGTGCCCGCAGACATGCCCGGTGCCCCTGCCTGCTGCCCTGGCAGCCACGGAGAGACAGAGCTCAGCACTCCAGTGCTGCACCCGCTGTCACCCAGGCCAGCCCCTCGCTGCAGCTCTCGTATTCGCCAGGCACCAGAATGTGACAGCTCAGGCCACCCCCACGGAGCCACCAGTGACCGCAGAGCTCCGTCGCAGGACTTTCCCTCAGAGTCAAACAGCACAGTGAGGCTCAAATTCCCTTCTGAAATACCCATCCCTCTTTCCAGCACACAGCTGACCTCAGAAAAGCACAAGCACAACTTTGGAACAACATGGGAAGTACCAAAAATACAGAGAAAGGCACCTTGCATTTTCCTAAACACGAGTCCTGACAGAAAACAACTTTTTCCCTTAAATGACCTGAAGAGCAGAGGGTTTGGTAACTGTGCTGACAGCTGGTTCATTGAACATCCCCAGGACACGGATTTCTAACAGGAAGGGACAGTTTGGGGTTTTTCTTAACCAATTATCCTTGACTTAGAGCAGACAGGAAACATGGAAATAATAACAACAATCAACGGTCTGTCAGACAGAAGGGTTTTGTTCTCTCTCTCATTTCCAAATACCAATCAAACACCCAATGAAAAATCAGAACCTGGTGGTTGCAACTGTTGCTCCAGAATCCATATGGTACATCCATGCCCTAATTAATCCCTATGAACTATCTCCTATTTGTAATTAATTTGATGGTGGAACAAAATCAGCACTTCACTGTGAACTAAGGTCACACTGTCCAGAAAGTGTCAGGACTAATTCCTACCAACAGAAATGAGAATTGCCTTTAAAAGGACAGTAAAAATAGCTGCACAAATGTCATTCCTGTGAAATTTTATGACGCTGGGTGAAAGTCAGGCCCAACGGAGGCCAAAACTCTCATCTGACACAAGAGCAGGATTCTTCTCATTGGGGTCAATCACAGAGAATCACGGAATGTCCTCAGTGAGAAGGGACACACAAGGTCATCGAGCCAAACTGATGGCCCTGCACAGGACACCCCCAACAGTCCCACCACATGCCTGAGAGCTTTGTCCAAACACTCCTGGAGCTGGAAAAGTATTTCCTCAAGCAATGCCAAACCGCAGGGCTGCAGCCCGTCAGCTCCAGGCAGGGCTGGCTCCGGCTGCCAGCAGCGCTGGGAGGGTTTATCCAGGCAGGAATTCTGGGCAGGAGCTGCTGCTTGCAGGGACTGCGCTGGAGCCTCAGCAGCTGGCACGGGATCCGTGAGCCCCGGCCTGCCCGGAGCCGGGAGGGGGACAGGGGTGACACGGCAGGAGAGGTGGGCACGGAGGTGACACCGGAGGGAGAGGTGGGCATGGAGGTGACACCGGAGGGAGAGGTGGGCATGGAGGTGACACAGGAGAGGAAGTGGGCACAGAGGTGATACAGGAGGAGAGGCAGACACAGAGGTGACACAGAAGGAGCAGTGGGCACAGAGGTGACACGGCAGGAGCGGTGGGCACAGGGTGACACAGGAGGAACAGTGGGCACAGGGTGACACGGCAGGAGCGCTGGGCACAGGGTGACACGGGAGGAGCAGTGGGCACAGGGTGACACGGGTGGAACGGTGGGCACGGAGGTGACACGGGTGGAACGGTGGGCACGGAGGTGACACGGGAGGAACGGTGGGCACAGGGTGACACGGGAGGAGCAGTGGGCACAGGGTGACACGGCAGGAGCGGTGGGCACAGGGTGACACGGGTGGCCTCTCCCGGTGCGATCTCTCCGTTCCCGCGCTCGCAGCGCTCCGTTCACCACCCGGGGCTCGACACGTGCAGCCGCGGGCGGGCACCGGCGCTCCCCGGGAAAGCCCTTCGGGCACCGCTTCCCTCGGGATAAACACCCCGAGAGGCCCGTCCCGGAGCGCGGAAGGCGGCGGGGAAGGCGGAGGACAGCCCGAGGTGACACCGGCCCTCGCTCATCCCGCCGCCTGCGGATCCCCCGCTCCGCCCGGCTCGGTCCCGCCGCCCTCAGCCCGCCGCGGCTCCGTCCCCTCGGGGCCCGCGGCTGCCCTCGGGCTCCCGCCTCCCGGTGCCCCGGAACGGCCGCTCGGTCCCCTCAGCCCCCCGCCGTCCCCCGTGGCTCCGGCCCCTCGGGCGGCGCCGCTCGGAGCCCTCAGGCGCCCGCCCGGCCCGGCCCGGTCCCGCCGCGCCCTCAGCCCCACTCACCGGGTCCGGCCCGTGGCGGCGCCGCGGCCCCTCGGCCGCCGAGCCCGGGCGGGGGGCGCGGGGCGCATGCGCGGAGTCCCCTCAGCGAGCGCGGGCCGGGCGGGGAGCGAGGGACACGGGCGGGACACGGGACAGGGACACGGGACAGGGACACGGGACACGGGCGGGACAGGGACACGGACACGGGACAGGGAACGGGGACAGGGACAGGGGACAAGGGACAGGGACACGGGCGGGACCGGGACACGGACACGGGACAGGGAACGGGACAGGGACACGGGCGGGACACGGACACGGGACAGGGAACGGGGACAAGGGACACGGGACAGGGGACACGGGACAGGGACCCGGGCGGGACACGGGACAGGGAACGGGGACACGGGACAGGGAACGGGACAGGGACAGGGAACGGGACAAGGGACAGGGGACACGGGACAGGGACACGAGCGGGACACGGGACAAGGGACAGGGACACGGGACAGGGACAGGGAACGGGGACACGGGCGGGACCGGGGACAAGGGACAGGGACAGGGAACGGGACAAGGGACAGGGGACACAGGACAGGGACACGGGGACAGGGACCCGCGCGGGACAAGGGACACGGGACAGGGAACGGGATAGGGACACGGGAAAGGGGACACGGGACAGGGAACGGGGACACAGGACAGGGGACACGGGACAGGGGACACGGAACGGGGGACACGGGACAGGGGACACGGGACAGGGAACGGGGACAGGGACACGGGTGGGACCGGGACAGGGGACAGGGGACACAGGCGGGACAGGGGACAGGGACAGGGGACACGGGACACGGGATAGGGGACACGGGCGGGACAAGGGACACGGGACAGGGACAGGGACACGGGACAGGGACACGGGCGGGACAGGGGACACGGGACAGGGACACGGGACAGGGAACGGGATAGGGACACGGGACAGGGGACAGGGACACGGGCGGGACCGGGACACGGGACAGGGACACGGGCGGGACCGGGACACGGGACAGGGACACGGGACAGGGACACGGGACAGGGAACGGGGACAGGGAACGGGACAGGGGACACGGGACAGGGGACACGGGCGGGACAGGGGACACGGGACAGGGAACGGGGACAGGGACACGGGCGGGACAAGGGACACGGGACAGGGAACGGGGACACGGAATGGGACAGGGATGGAGAACAGGGACAGGGAACGGGACAGGGAACGGGGACACGGAATGGGACAGGGATGGAGAACAGGGACAGGGAACGGGACAGGGAACGGGGACACGGAACGGGACAGGGATGGGGAATAGGGACAGGGACATGGGACAGGGACACGGGACAGGAGAGGGGATAGGGACAATGACACAGGACTGGAGTCAGGAGAGGGAATAGGACAAGGACACGGGACGGACACGGCAGGGAACGGGGACAGGAGACAGGGGTCAGGAGAGGGGACAGGAACAAGGACACAGGACTGGGGTCAGGAGGGGGTACAGAGACAAGGACACAGGACTTGGGCCACCAGGGGAACACGGCGGGGGACAGGGACAATGACACGGGACTAGGGTCAGGATGGGATATAGGGACAAGGACACCAAGCAGGGTCAGGATGGGGACACAGCAGGGGGATAGGGACAAGGACACAGAGCAGGACAGGAGGAACACTGGAGCAGGGCTGTGGACAAGGACACCATAAACAGGGTGGGG
The DNA here is from genome assembly GCF_048771995.1 of Taeniopygia guttata. NCBI lineage: Eukaryota > Metazoa > Chordata > Aves > Passeriformes > Estrildidae > Taeniopygia > Taeniopygia guttata. Next base: position 3,941,760 of record NC_133052.1, on the reverse strand, counting down.
ACAAGGACATTGGAAGCAGGATAGGGACAGGAGCAGAGCAGAATGGGGACACTGAGAGCAAGATGGGGATGGGAATAGCAAGAATAGGATGAGGACAGGGACTGGGGCAGGGTGGGATGGGGGCAGCAGGACCAGAAGGGGAATGAGGACACAGGAAGCAGGACTGGGACAGAGACATGGAGAGCAGGACAAGGATGGGGACACTGGGAGCAGGGCTGTGGACAGGGACAGCAGGAGCAGGATGGGGGTACTGGGACAGCTGTGGGGATGGGGACATCTGGAGCAGGGTGGAGACAGGGGCATAGAGCACAGGAAAGGGACAGGATGGGGACAAGGGACACCAAGAACAGGGTGGAGGTCTGGGACAGGGACACTGGGAGCAGCAGGACAGGCACTCCAGGAACAGGATGGGGACATCAGGAGCAGGGAGGAAACCAAGGATGCTGGGAGCAGGATAGGGACAGGACAAGGGTGGAATGGGGAAATCAGAAGCAGGGACACAGGCACTGCGAGCAGGATGAGGTCAAGGACATAGGGGAGAGTGGAAACAGGATGAACAACAGGGGCAGGATGGGGGAAATGGGATCAAGAAAGGGACAAGGACACTGGGACAGGGGATTGGGACATGGGGAGTAGGAAAATTATGGAGGCACTGGGAGCAGAATGGGTGATGGGGACAATGGCAGCAAGATTGAAATGGAGAGAGCAGGACAGTGGGAATGGGGCGGTGGACAGGGACACCAGGAGCAGGGTGGAGGCACTGGGAACAAGACAGGCATGAGGACAGTAGAAGCAGGACTGCAGTCAGGCTCCCCAGGAGCAGGATGGAAACAGGGACACGGCACAGGGTGAGGGCTTGTCCCACGAGGAGATGGCTGCTCAAGGTGCCAGATTGTGTGGGGACCTCCCAAGACCCCGGGATGGGGACAAACGAGAACAACTCCCGCTGCAGCATCCCAGGGTTTGCTCCGGGAGATGCCTGGCCTGGGCTCTGGGGGCCCAGTTTGGTGCTGGGCTGTACTGGGAGGTGCTAAACACGCCCAGCGCAGCCTTGGGGGTGCCAGGGCTGTATTCTGCTTGCAGCAAGCAGGATTGAGCCCCACTTTCCCCCAGGACAGAGGGGGAACACGCCATGGGTGAGGCCACGGTGCCAGGGCAGATGTGGGAGGTGAGGGGGACCCTCCTGGCACGGCCCTGCAGGAAAGGCTGAGCCTGCTGCAAGGGCTGGAGAAGCAGGACTGCATCCCTGGAAAAGCTGAGCCTGCTGCAAGAGCCAGAACCGCTCCTGCTGGGCCATGGGGTGGGGCAGCAATTTGGCCTGGGGGGGTGACGCCGATGTTGACTGACAGGAAATCCTCTCCCTCCCTGCTTTTGATGCTCCACTGGCCTGAATTATCCCCCACAAGATGCAGTTTCCGCAGACCCAGCACCTGCTGGAATGGCTGGATGTGCTTTTCCATGGATGCTTCCTATCCTGTGCTTGTCAGCCCAGTGCCTCCCAGTTTCCACCAGCAGCTGGCAGGTTTTGGGAGTGGGGGAGGAGGCTGTCCTCAGCTTTACTCTCTGCTCCCCATACTGGTAGCCCGGGGCCATCTCAAGCCCCACTGAGCACAGGGATGCTCTGGGACAGGATCTCAGGGGTGTTGCTGGGATGGATGAGGCTGCCAAAACTCAGCACAGCAGCATCAGGGCAGGGCCAGGCCCCTGGGAGGGCAGGAATGGCCCCAGGAGACATTCAGCCCTGTTCCACAGCACACACCTGGGACACAACTGGGGCAGAGCTCAGAGAGAGACAGAGCAGGGAAGTGGACAGGGAGCACCAAAACCTTCCCAGATGATGAGCAGCTGATGAAATCTCTGAAAACTTGGCAAGATTGAGCAAGAAAGGAAAAGAATAGGCCTGGGGTGGCTGGTCCATTCACTACCACAGGCAGGAGTGAGATAGCTGGGAGACAGGGAGTCCTTGGGAGTGGTACAGTGCTGAGGCCAGGGGGAACTGGGGCTGAGGGTGGGAGAAATCCCGACTGGGTATACTGGAAGCACTGGGAGAGCAGAGCCTCCCCCAACACTGCCATGTCTGGGCACAATCAGACCAAGCCCAGCCTGGAAGTTTGTACTAAACGTTTAAAAGGGTTCAAAAAAGGGGTACAGAAAGGGTAAAGCCATATCTCCCCTCCTGGGGAGGCTGGTAAAGCACTGTCCCCCCAGCATCCCCCCTTTCTCAGCTGCCTGAAATGCCTGACACAGTTGAGGCCCAGTCCTCAGGAATCCATCCTGACACTGCTCAGCTCCGTGAGCTGGAGGAGCCCATCCAAAAGGAAAACCTCACTGGAGGCAACAGCAGCTGGAGACTAACAATACAAAATGGATCAGGCTCGGGGTCTGGACTGCTCCCCGCATGGAAATGCCCACAATTGGTCCATGGAGACTCCTAGAGCCATGGGAGTGACCTGAGGAGCAGCTCCCTGCCTGCCCTGAGCCTCCAGGAGCCAGGGCTGGGCGAGCAGGGATGGGGAAGGACTGGCAGTGCCAGCCAGGGCTCGGGTCAGCCCCCATGCCAGGGCAGCAGGGTTACATGGGGTAGTTGAGAACGACGTCTTGCTTGGCCAGTTCCAGCAACATGGGGTCGTCGAAGAACTTGCTGATGCTCACGTCCTCACTCAGGCCCTGCAGGTAACACAAAGCCAGGGTTATTCCCCATACAGCCACTGCCCAGAGAGCCCACTGAAGAGACCTTGTGTCCCACAGCAAGATAATTTTTCATGCTCCAAAACACGCATGAGGTGCTCCTCTGCAGCTTGAAGGCATCTAACACTCCTCAGGAACCTGCAAATATGTGGTTTCTGCTGCTGAGCACATCTACCAGCTCACTGCTCCCCACAGGAGGGCTTGATTCCCTCTGCATCCCCTCAGTCCAACGCAGCACAGAAACCAGTTCTGCTGTTTCTGCTGGACAAGGGGGCTACATCAGGCTCAGAGGGGCTGGGAAGGGAGCAGGGCTCAGCAGAGGCCACATTTTGGACTGGAGTCACTGATGGGACTGACAGGCTCTGATGGGCAGCACGGGGGAGGTCCTGGGGCACAAAGGCCATCAGATCACTCTGGGAACACAGAGGGGATGTGACACAGCCAAGGGACAACGCTGCAACTGCTCAGCTGCTGGGACAGAGGCACACCACAGGGATTTGTGCCAGACATACCTTCCTGCGCCTGGTCTTGATCATGAACTCCCTGGCCAGGTGTGGGGCTGGCTGTGGCTCCAGCGGCCGGATGACGATGCTCTTGTCCAAGGGGTCACCAGGCACAATCTGAAACACAGGGCCAGGGTGTGAGCATGATGTTGGGGGCTGGTTCAACCTCCTGGAAACACCAACTGCAACAGGAACCGTCCCTAGGTCCCACAGACACCCCAGCAGCCCATCTGCTCTCCTGGCACACAAACTCATGTCACTGCTGGTGATCATGCCTGTGAAATGTCAGTAATACAGTGCTGAAAACTCAAGCCAAGGACATGTCCCAAAGACACGTCCCTTCCCCAGGGAGTACTGCAAGACACCATAACACCTCCTAAGAGAACAATCCATGCCAGTCCTGGTCAGCACAACCCCCTCCACAAACCAGGCATGTTTATTGTTTCAGAGCTGAGCCTTGGCCTTTGACACATCAACATTCAGGCCAGGGCTCAGACTGCAGCAGCTGCTCTCATGGAGCTGTACCCCGAACCACTGTGCACCTCACAGTTGTGGCTCTCACAGGACTTCATCTGCCCCAGACACAGAAGTGGCCAGAGAACAGTATTTTGTCCCAAACTTTGCTTCCTACAGGTTTAAAACATCACCTCTGAGAGGCAAAGCTGAAGTGTGGCACAGATCAAACTTCTATGGCAGATCAGTGAGTCTGAGCCTCACTCCAAGACTTCTGCTACTCAAGCCACAGAGCATGAAGTGGACCCAAACAGGTTTCCTCCTCCAGGGGGAATGTCCTCTCCACAGGCACTGCAGGACCCTGACACTCAACCAGCAGCAGCTTTCAGGACTCCCTCCATAGGACTGGGAGTGATGGGACTTGGAACAAAGCCCTGGCAGACATGGAACAGCTGGTGCACAAAGCCTCCCCAAGATCCTCTGAGGATGCTCTCCAGAGCTTTCCTGCTCTGTTGGAGTTATGGCACTGAGAGCACCTAACTGGTGCCTGATTCTACCTGTCCCTCCTCCCCATCTCCCCAGGGCATGGACTCACCTGCCAGTGGTGGAAGACAGAGAGAGAGAAGGCTTGTCCCTGCGTGTGGGTCCTCAAGTCTGTCTCAAACCCAAAGGAATCAATGGCTGGGATGAAGGCTTTGATGGTGTAGAGGGGAGAGCCTGGGATCGGAGCATCCTGGGTCACGTGGCCTCTGCAAATGTGCCAAAGGATTAGCATTCCCATGGGTCAGAATCATGGACTGGTCTGGGTGGGAAGGGACCTCAAACCCCCCAGTTCCACCCCCTCTACCATGGGCAGGGACACCTTCCACTATTCCAGCTTGCTCCAAGCCCTGTCCAACCTGGCCTTGGACACTTCTAGGGATGGGGCAGCCACAGCTGCTCTGAGTAACCTCTGGCAGGGCCTCTCCACCCTCACAGCCAAGAACTTCTTCCCAATATCCCAAAATGGGAAGCCATTCCCCCTTGTCCTGGTGTGGCAGCAGCTCTGGCCACAGAGAGCAACACACAACCTTCCCAGGCATCTTCTGGGAAAGGCTGTGAGATCAGAGAAAAGAATGAGAAACAATGCTTATCTTATCTTGCTGCACGTGGTATTGTGAACATGTGGAATGTGTTATGGAGATAAGAAACCACCAAAGGGTGGTTTCTTAATTAGCCAATGATGATGGTGTTTTAAGGACCAATTAGGTCCACCTGTAGTGAACTAGGGTATAAAAAGCAATGGGTTCCTTAATAAAGAAAATGATCAGCCTTCTGTAACACATGGAGTCTATGCCAATCTTTACCCAGCCACCGACCCGCTGTGCTCACACCCTGGCACTCCAGGCCCTTTTCCAGCCCTCTTGGAGCTCCTTTAGGCATTAGAAGGGACTCTAAGGTTTCCCTGCAGCCTTATCTTCTCCATGTTGAATCACCCCAGATCTCCCAACCTGTTTTTACAGGGAAGTCACTCCAGACAAGCCCAGTGAGCATCTTCCTGGCCTTGTCTGGAGCCACTGAAGGAGCTCTGAGTGTTTCCTGTGCTGGGGCCCCAGGGCTGAGCACAGTGCTTTGTACATTCTCCTCTCTGACACTCAGGAAGAACCAGGCACAACCCAAAGGCTGAGTGTGATCCTGAACTTCCCTCCCCACACTGCTCGGGGCCAGGATCAGTCAGGACACTTCTGACTGTCACTTCACCCTCTGCAGCAGTGCCAGGAATTCTCCAACAGCCCAGATCCCAGCACTGCTGCTCTGCAAACCCCACTGCTGGCAGCGGGAGCAGCTCACCTGCGCCGGGCCAGCACCGTGTACACGGCGGACACGCAGTCAGCAGGGGCCTGCACCTCCACGAAGTAGTAGGGCTCCATCAGGCGAGGGGTGGCCTGTGAGGGGACAGGGACATGAGCCACTGAGCCTCTTGGAGCACCAGCACAGCTCAAGTTCTCTGGTCAAACTCAGTGTCTGATGGGATTGCAGGGTTCCTGCTGCCCCATGACTGCCCAAACCAACATCACAAACACTGAAAGGACCTTTTCTCCCTCTGGCCATGAGTCACACGCCTCCCTCTCCCCCATGCCCACCATTCCCAGCAGGAAGAAGAAGGGGAGAGTGAGCAGATGCACACCAGGCTGCAATGTAGGGCTGCAGGACTCGTGTGCCAGCCCACAGGAGCGCTGCAGACATTGATGGGTGAGTGAGTCAGTGTGCACCCACACCCCCGGGCAGCTCCGTGGGCATCAGCCCAGCACAGGCAAGCCCTCACCATGAGGAAGGCAGAGTACACAACCCTGCGGGCCGTGGGGATGATCTGCCCTCCACCCCTGTGCAAGGGCTCCTGAGCAATCACCGCGTCCAGGATCTTGAACTTCACATTGCGGATCACTGCGGAGGGAGAAATGACAGCCAGTGACCCCGGGGGACGTTCTCTGCCAGCACCAACCACATCCCCAGATGCCCAAACACCCAAAGCTACCAGCAGTTCTCCTGAATTTAATCCAGCAGGGAATGCATCACCACGTCATAACCCTGCATATCACAGAATCATGGAGTGATTCGGGTTGGAAGGAGCCTTAAAGCTGATCTAGTCCAACTCCTTGCCATGGGCAGAGACACTTTCCACTAGACCAGGCTGCTCCAAGCCTGTTCAGCCTGGAACACCTGAATGTTTACAGATGGAAGAATTTAACCAATCTCATTGTCTCTATTTTCCCACAGGTCCCACTTACATTCATCACAAAGGGGCCCTTCTCTGGTCCCCCACTGGAAGCCCTGCACAATGCTGTCCTTCACTGAACCCAGCAGAGATTTGTCCACCTAGAGACAGACAGACAGACACCTTCAGAGACCACACTTCCTCACAGCCAGTAACACCCAGTGTTTAAAAGCCAGTTTCCAAAACAGCAGCAGTGTTCCCCTGTGCCCCCAGCGTCCACCCCTCCCTCCCTCAGCTTAAGAGCATTAGCACTATATTATTTCTAAAGCACTATAAATTAAGAGCCCACGTTTTGGTGATCCTGAAAGGCAAAGCCGTTGGTTGCAAGTTTTGGCAAGTTGAGGACACTGGCCCGAACAGCAACACCTCAAAAATAACAGGTGACCTGGTAACCAGTGTGGGATAATTTTGGGGAAAGTGCAGCAGGTCTGAGCTGTGGCAAAAAGTGAGCACCCCAAAGGCACCAGGGCCTTGTTGAAAGTTCTGGTAGGAGTGGGCACCTCCTGGTACCACAGGACAAAGGTCTCACTGAAGAGTGGTTGTCGGAACTCAAAATGTCCCTCAGACATTTTGGTATGTTCCGGGTCCAGGTCAGAAGCATTTCAGACCCTGGCAGGCAGCTGGAAACAGCTGTGATTTTGGGTTTGAGCCATGGAATGATTTACCAACCTTGCAAGTAGAACAAGAAGTCACAAAAGTTTAGATATTACAGTAGAAGTAGTCACAAAGTAAAGGGAAGAATTTTTGAGTGCTGTACAGGGGGGTTTTGGTTTTGTACATGGGGGTCAGAAGTTTTAAGATGGAGGGATTTGGGCCTGTGCTGTCTTCCCTCTTTCTCCTTCCTTACCTCCATGTTCTTGGTGCTGTTGGCACTCACAGATTGGTTTAGAGTATAAAGGCACCATTTAATATAGGTAATGGGCATTGGGGGAAAACTGTAAACATTTAACACGTAATGTACCATATAAAAGACAGCACAGCCCTGGGCAGGGAGAGAAGAAGCAGTCGGGAGTCAGAGAGGATGTCAGGGTGTGTGTGTGCCTCTGCCTGAGCTGCTGAGCAAACCACAGCAGCTCAAGGAGAAAATCTTTTAGATAACTTGCAATAAACTGCCTTGAGACCGAACAACAGAGACTGCTGAGCTTTTTCTTTGAAAGCATGGGTTGGAGGAGAGATTTTTCCACCACACGGAGCCACCCCAAACCAGGGTGAGCTCCGGCAAGTGCCCCCCACTCCTCACCTCTGAGGGCAGTGTGTCATCCACCAGGATGTTTGGGCCAGTGGCATCTGGCCCAAAGGCCCAGATGGAACGGGCAGCCAACAAATCCCAGTCGTATTTGGTCTGGAAGAATTCACCCAGCTTCTTTCTGACAGAGAGAAAGGGAAGAAGCTTTAGGAAACAAGAATCTGAGCTGTACTCACGATATATTTACAACCCTGTTCTCTTCAGGCACAGAACAGTCTCAGCAAGAGATGCTCACAGACTGGCTGGCAGGAAAACCAAACCAGGATCCCTTCCCAGAGGCTGCTGCCTGACCCTGTGCATCCTGCAGATTCCAGCATCCCCTTCTTCCCCAGGTATTTACTTCCAGCTGGATTCCTGCTCCCCCAGATCACTCCTACCTGTTCCATGTTATCTGCACCACTTCGTTCTCAATGTCCTCTGCCAGGCCCTTCTCCAGGGGCTCAGCAATCATCGTGATCTTGTTCCTGAGGAGAGACAGCCACCATCAGCCACACTGGTGGAAATGGGACTGACTGGGATGTGTCCAGAGAAAGGAATGGAGCTGGGAAGGGTCTGGAGCACCAGGAGCATCTGAGGAGCTGGGGGAATCAGCCTGGAGAAAAGGAGGCCCAGGGGAACCTTCTGGCTCCCCACAACTCCCTGACAGGGGGGGCAGCCAGGGGTGGGGGTCAGACTCTGCTCCCAGGGAATGAAGGACAGGATGAGAGGAAGAAGCCTCAAGTTGAGCCAGAGGAGGTTTAGGTGAGATATTAGGGAAAATGTCTACACAGCAAAGGTGGCACAGCTGCCATCCTTGGAGCCATTGAAAAAACATGTGAATGTGGCACTGAACATGAGGGTGGTACTGGGCTGACAAATGGACTTTAGGGTCTTTTCCAACCTTACTAACACCACAATTCTGTGGTTCTCTGACTGCACCCAGCTTGGATGCAGTTGGGTTGATGAAGCCACCTGCATCCACTGCTGTTCCTGTGTCCCTGTGAACACAGCCCAAGTGCTCAGCCACTGCTCCCCAAAGCCTGCTCAGCCCCAGAAGGAGACAGCTGAGGGACAGTGTGGCTCCAGCTCTCCTGTACTGCAGGAGGGAGCCCATGGGTGTCTGGGTGCCTCTGGAAGCTGCATCTCACACATCAGATGCTGCCCCAGAGAACCCCCACAATGCCTGAAACCTGCTCCCAGCACATGTGCCCAGAAGGTCAAAGCCTGATCTAAGACTGGGAACAACCTGGTCTGGTGGAAGTTGTCCCTGTCCACAGGAGGGCTTGGAACTGGATGGTTTTTAAGGCTGCTTCCAATCCAAACCATCCGGTGATTCTGTTAAGGCTGCCAAACATGGCGAGATTGTCTCAGAATAAAGGAAGGCAAAACCACAGGGGAACACAGGAGAGTCAATTTAGCAGATCATGATTTCTCTGAAAATTCAGGTATGAGAACATCCTGTGCACAGAGATCTCCCCCATGTTCCCTCCCAGGCCTCCCTCCTCCAATCACACGCACTGTGAGGTGCTGGAGGAGGGAGATGAGAGCAGCTGCAAGGCTCCAGGGCTTCCCTGGGAAGAACAAATCCAAGATTACATATGGATAAGAGAAGACATAGCTCTTGCTCATGAAACTGCTGGGGGAGTTATTGAAGGCAGCACTGGGCTCTTTGGCACCTGCTCCAGGATCCCAGAACACCTCTCGGAGCTGCTGAGAAGGTGTGACACTTAGGGAAAAAGGAGGATGTGGATCTGTCTTTATTCCCTCCATTCTCAGAGCTCCTACACAGCACAGGAACATCCCTGGACTCTGGTGTGCTCCTGAGGAGTTCAGGTCAATGGGACATTGCTCACTCAGGCATGTGCCACTTGGTGGACAACAGCAGTGGGAACAGCCCCCTTGGAGGGATGGACCCTCCCTCTACCCCCTCCCATCCCAGCTCACACAGGGCCCTTACTTCTTGTTGGGTGTCTCAGCAAAGCACTTCAGGGAGGATGTTTCCACCACTGTCTCACAGAATGTCACCACTGGATCAGCCACCTAAAAGAAAAAAAGGCTTGTAAGGTTTTCAGGTTTTTTTTTGTTTTTTTTTTTTTTTTTTTTTTTTTTTTGTAAAAAGACTGTTTGAAACCTCAGAACACCTAGAAGGAAAAACCGGTTCAACTGGCATTGTTTTAATCAGGGCTGTGTACGAAACACTGAGGCTTTCAAATGAGACAGGAAAATTTAAATCCAATTCCAGATATGAAAAATCCTGCTCAATTTATTTATTTGATGCTAGCCAGGCAATGGCTGAAGCACCGGGAAGGCTGGAATATGGAAAACTTCTCTCCAAGCCAATGTGCCACTCTCAGTCCCACTGGTGTGACAGCCCTTTTACACCCTAACAGTCTTTTTTAAATTTTATTTTACTTTTACAGAAACGTGACAAAATCCATGCTGTATCTTCAGATAGATTCTTTTCCTCATCCTTCTGAGCGAGAGGACCAAAACCCTCTCCAGGGCTTCCAGTGGGAAAATCCCTCTCTCATTCCCTCACCTTGATGTCGATCTCGGAGTACATCTTCCGCAGGTCGTGCATGACACAGTCCAGGTACAGCTCTCCTGTTCCCAGGATCACATGCTCCCCAGACTCTTCCACCTGCAAGAGAAATGAGGGATTCAGCTGGCAGCCCCCCTGCTCACAGCTCCAGCCTTCCAGGCTCCTACTCAAGTCTGAAGAAGGATCAGCCTTAAATACACTTGTTCAGAGTCACAACACCCCAAGGAAAGCTCCCACAGCCTTTTCCAGGAGGAAGTGCTGCTGGGCTCTGCAGAAAGCTGCTTCCCTGGCACAGCAGGGTGTGTGTTTTTCTGCTGGATTTACACTTTTCTGCTATTTCTACATAATTTATGAAATCAACTGTAACACCATGAAAAGACCCACAACAAATGTAATAACCTATAGTAAAAAACCTGATTATTTTGAAGATCAGCCCAGAGGCTGCCCCAGCACTGGCTGGAAACAGCCACACACATGCAGAATCACAGAACAGTTAAGGCTGGAAGGGACCTCTGGAAATCACCTAATCCAAGTGCCCCCAGCAGTACCTTAGTTGTAAGTGAGGGGTAGCTCTTGTTGACTTTGCGGAGACCATCCAACATTTTGGGGAGCTCTGAGGGGTTGACTGGCTCCACAGCTATTTTGATAACAGACGTGGTGTTGAACTTCAAGGGACGGAAGATCTGAGCCTGGAACCAGAGAGGACAAAGAGCTGAAACTGCATCCCTACATGTCCTCAGGGTAATATATAGCATGTGAAGCTCTTCTTTCCCTCAGTGGCTCTTGTGCCCTGGCATCACGTCAAACAGGAATCCTTTAGCCTCACCATGGGAGCAGGCAGGGAGACAGGGATTCTTTAACCCCACTAGAGGGACTTTTGGGCTGCACCCCATCACCTTGCCTCCCTGGAAGGCTGAGCAGTGCCAGCCAGGCCCAGTACCTCCTCATTGCCCCGAGGCTCTGTCACAGTCGCCGTCTTCACGATGGGCTGGTCCACGCCCTCGATCAGCACCCAGTTGCCAGCAGGAACTCTGTTCACCTCAATGTGATACCTGAAAGGCAGGAGAGCACCACTGCAGCCTCAGACCTTCCAGCACCCTCCTCCTCCCTCTTTTTGGCAGTTCTCCCTCCCTCCCAGTCCCTCACTCAACTCCAGGTGACTCCTCTCCCAATAAGCACATTGGTACAGCTTTCTGTACCTTGCAACTGAGATCCAGAGGCGTCCGACGGTGCAGATCTGGGAATCCTCCTCATCTTCCAGGGTGTAGTTCTCCCCAAGGACCTTCACAGGCTGCCCAGCATGGATGGTGCCACTGAGCACCCTGCCAAAGGCGTGGAACTGGACACCATCATCAGTGCTGTACATTTTGGTTGTGTGACACATCAAGGGACCCTTCCCGTGACACAGAGAAACAGAAATGAGCTTCTTACAAAACACAGTCAAGAAACAGACACAGACCCGGCAGGACTGGACTTTGATGATCCTTGTGGATCTCTTTCAACTCAGAATATTCTATGATTTGTGGATAAAAGGGATAAACGGGCTGGAATTTAGAAATAATTGTTTTGATTCACCAAGTCCTTCAGTTCCTGCCACTGGAAGCCCTACATCTCCTTGCCCTGTATGGAAAACCCTGGAATGACCATGGTGGACTGTTCTGGAGCTCCTGTCCTTACTCTTGTAGACCACCAAATGGTGGCTGGGACAAAGCCACGAGTAAAAATGTCACCTGCTGGTCTGCAAACCTGCTCAGGGTAGAGCACCTGAGCCCCCCAAGATCACAGCTTCCAGTGCCACAAGGTCACTCCATACTGGTGATGTGGTGACAGTCACCACTGTGGAATTTTATGTGGATAATCACAACTCATTAAAATAATTTTCTCTGCAGACATCAGAGCAAAAGTCACAGGCAAATTTCTCACTCAGCTGCCAGCGTTGGTGGCTCCAGACAACTCTGAATGACAGCTCAGTGCAAGCTGTTGGAGGAGGAAGGGCTTGCAGGGCTGGGAGAGGAAAGGTGCTGACTAACTAACACAGGGTTATTTTTATCAGCACCATGCAGTTTTTTAGAGTTTGGAGAGAGAATCAAACTTCAAGGAAAAGGGACAAAAAGACTGCAAAAGGACACAAAACCACCCTGCAGCTCCCACATGCTCTGGAGTCCTGACCTAGTCCTGTTCTTCTCTGAACACTGTGAAACAATTCCCTCTCTCCAGGGCTGCCCTGGCAGGCAGCTGAAGCTCCTTGGAGTGAAGAGATTTGTTCCAGTGTCGGATGAGAGGCTGCAGAGTGCTGCAAGTCAAATCTGTGCAGATAGCTGGCTGGGAGGCAGCTGCCCTGGCAGGGCAGGGGGAGCAGAGCCTGTCAGCCTTGGTTCTACACACTCAGAGCAAACACAGGAGTTTCCTTACGTCAGGGTCGCACTCGCTCATGGCCTCCCCCAGGTCGGAGTCGACGCCGCCGGTGTAGGTGTGCTCAATTTTTGTCTTGGCCCCCACTTTTGGGGAGGGAATGTGCTGCACACACATGTCCACAAAGCCTGCAACAGAACACTTGGTGAGGACAGGGTTAACCAGTGTAGAGGAAAGAAATGGACTCCATAAACACAAGGCAAAGCCACGGTGACTGCAGCAGGGGAGAGGTGAGCAATGTCTCAGGCTGTCCTGTGAACAAGTGGTGTCATAGTTTGGATTTGGGAAATTGAGCAGGATCTGTGCAAGTTAGCACTCCTTGGCCAAAATATAACCCTCAACTCCTGGTGTGAGGTACTGGGGATATAAGGAGGATTGTGGAGGGGAAGACAAACAGCTTGTACCTGTGAACTCCCCAAAGAACTTCTTGCAGACAAGCCGCAGCAGGGGCCGGATGTTAAGTTTCAATTCCTCTTTGGTGAGGTGGATGCCAAGTTCATCCAGAGTCCTGGGCAGGGTTGTGTCCACATCCCCCACCACCTGCAAAACAAGTCTCACTCTCAGGTTCACTGTGGGGGTCCCAGTCAGTAACCCCCCAGTGCAGCATCACACACCAGCCACCACCCGCAGGGCTCTGCACCTGCACTGGTTTGTAGCTCACACAAGAGCCAGATGGGTCAAATCACAGAATCGTGGGATCATTAAGGCTGGAAAAGCTCTCTAAGATCATTCAGTCCAATCATTTCCTCAGCACTGCCAAGGCCACCACTAAATCATGTTAGTCCCCAAGTGCATTTACATCGCTTTTAAATCCACCCAGGCATGGTGACTCCACCACTGCCCTGGGCAGCTGTGCCAGGACTGGACAACCCTTTGGGGGAAGAAATTTTTCCTAACCTCCAATCTAAACCTCCCCCTGCACAACCTGAGGCCATTTCCTCTTGTCCTGTCCCTGTTCCCTGGGAGCACAGCCCAACCTCCCCCAGCTGCCCCATCCCATCAGGGAGTTGTAGAAAGCATAAAGGTCCCCCGAGCCTCCTTTTCTCCAGGCTGAGCTCCCCCAGCTTCTCCTCATCTGACTTGAGCTCCGAATCTTTGCTCCAAGTCCAAGCACTGTCACTTGGCTGCTATCAAGAGCACACAAGGAAGAGCAAGGACTGTTCTATTCACTGCAAATAGAGCGCTGCACTTGCAGGAAATGATTACTCTGCACCCCCGAGGCCACCCTGTGCAGATCCTACTGGAAAAGGGGACAGGACCAGACCCACCAGCCAGCACCCAGTGCCCAACCCCAGTTGCTCCTGCCTGGAGCTGTGGGAGGGAGAATGATCCAGCACAGACCTGAGCCAAGATCTTGTACAGGGGCTCCAGAATGAACTCCACGAAGCTGCGCTGGGAACTGCTCGTTGGGGCCTTCTTGGTGAACTTGCGGCTGTTGGAGACCAGAAAGGTGAGGAGCAAGCACTGCAGCCTGCCAGCACCCCCTCACAGCCTCTGCTCCTCCCAGCTTCTCCTCTTCTCCCTCCCAATCCCCTGGGCAGCTGTCAGGGACACATGGCTCAGGCTTTCTCCAAATAAAGGCCAAGCTCCTGCTTGTGGGATTCACATCAGCCAGGAGGCCTGACTCAACCCTTCCCAGATACCAACCCACCACAGGATCACAGGGTCAGGAGTGACCTTGGGTGGTCATCTAGTCCACATTTTACAGGGAAAGGAGGGCAAAACCCAGGAATAAAGCAACATTAAAACATTTAAACAGAGTTCTTACGTCTTCGGGTTGAAGTAGATGTCGCCCCAAAGCCGCTTTGCAAACTCCTGGTAATTGATGTCTCCTAAAGGAAAAAGCACATCAAAAAGCCTCTCAGATATCACTGCTTTTTTCTTAGCTTAGAAATCTTTATATTTTGGCTTTTAAAACAAGCCTGAGGATTCAATTTAATGAACAGATGCTGATGAGTGAATGCCTCATCCCAATTCTGAGTGAAAGATTAAGCACTGTCCTGGGGAGATCAGGCAGAGATGAGCAGAAAGAGTGCCCTGGGGATGTCCCCAGCAGCCCAGGGACACTGCAGTTCACAGACTGACTTCGAGGAACACTCCAGCTCCCTGCTACCCACGGGGTCAGAGCTGAGGAATGCTGCAGGAGCACAACCTCGTCTGCTGCACTTCCAAACAAGAACGCTGTGACTGCTGCTGCAGTGCCAAGGTGCTGGGATGGCCTCCACCTGTCAGCCCTGCAGGCTCAGCAGCAGCATTTTCTGCCCTGCTGAACATCTCCAGGTTCCCTTCTCTTTCTCAGGGAGCACACAGCCAAACAACCCACCAAAGGTCCGGCAGAGCTGGCTGTCATGGTGAATTTACAAATACCAGGACAGAATGAGAACCTACAGCAGGTTCAAAACCAGCTTTTGCTGTGGGCAGATGTGTGAACACAAGGAATTGCCTGGTGGCTGCAGTCTGGACACTGATGCTGCTCTAACTCTTGTTAGCTGACATGTGGTGGCTGCACATACAATTCCTGGTGACCACAATCCACTATGCACAGCTCCAAGCACCCATTCAGCTCCTGCCTTCCCCATCTATTGGCATCTCCTGCCGACTGTGCTGTCCTCAGCTCCCCAGGGAGGGGTCTCACCCCAGCAGGCTCTGAGTTAATGCTGTGACACTCAGGGAGCTCATTTATTGCTCCAAACTCTCCGGATACGTAACAGCCCTGACACCATCAGTCCCTGACCTCTACAACTTCATCCTCCCTCAGGCCAAGTTCTATGCAAGAGCTGGCCCAGCTGCTTTACAACCTCCTTCTTCCCCTGCTCTCAGCTCCTACAGATCCCCAAATTCCCCAGTGGGGGACTTCAAAACCTGGGCTGTGCAGCTGCTAATGCCAGCACGGAGCCCGCTGCTACACGCGGCAGATTGCCTTGAGTGGGCACCTGGGGAGCAGAAAATTAAATCCAGGCCAGAAAAAGAGAGTTTCTTAAAAAAGAAAGAGGGCAAGAGTGCAAAACCTTGTGGGCAAAGCTTGTGCCCAGCTGCAGCTGAGTCTTGGACTTTTGGGAAAAGGCAGGAAGAGCTTAACTGCTTCGCTCCTGAGCTGCTGACAAGGAGGCAAAGCACAACACACACACACCTGCCTTCAACTGCTTGTTATTTCTGCTTAGGGGATGAAAAAAATCTTGGCTTCTGACTCAGGAAACATTTATCAGGAGAAAATATCTTGCTAAAACTGTGTTTCTGCTTTTTAACCCTCGAGGCTCAGCTCTGCAGCACCACTCAACCCTCAGCAATTCCAGAACGCAAACACTGGCCATGTGCAGGGGAAGCTGAATGGCTTAGAAAACCCCCACAAGAAAGGTTGGGAAATGAGATGTTGAAGTGCACCAGGTTTCTGGCTAATCCTCACCATATGTGTCTGCATAAATCTTTGCAAAAGACCCCAGTGTGAAGCAGATGCTGTACTGAGAGCTGGAGAAGCACACATTCCCCAGAAGGGGAGACAGCACGAGGTTCTCATCGGTGGAATACATGCTGAGAGGAGAAAAATAAAATCAAATCAATGTTATGAACCAAAGAAGACACTTCAGCCCACTTCCCACACCCTACAGCAGTGACAGGCATGGAGCCTGCATTGCCAAAAAGCAGCTTTAAACAGGCTGTAGCTTGCTTGCCATCAGAATCTCAGGGTCAGGAACATATTCTGCCTATAAATTTCAAGCATTAATGCAAAGATTTAAAGATCCTAGAACTTTTACCAGCACAAATGCTTCAGATTTTTTATCTGGGATAACTTTTCTTCCTCTAAAAAAAGCAGCCAAGTTGGTCAACCAAATAAGGGAAAAGATAATACAGGGATGTAATTTAATCCAAACAGGTTTAATGAGCTCACAGCCATGCTAGGCAGGGTGAATTACCCTGCTCCCAGCTGCCTGATGCCAGCACACACTGAACAGAGACATGCCAGGGATCTTGTGTGCAAACACACACACACTTGAAGGGCAGAATGCTGTTAAGAAGTCCCTGGATGCAGAAGAACCCACAGAAATGATGCATGGCTGCTAAGATGTCCCTCCCTCTCCTAGGCAGGGCTGGCAAAGAGACTGGACTGTGTCAGTACCATAATCCTTGTTCAGGAGTTGAGACAGCAAATCCTCTTTTAGTTTTGTAGCAAGTATTTAGGAGCTTTGAGACATCTCGACCTTCAATTTGAGATACAACCTGGATCATTTCAGTGTATTTGAGACATTTGGGAGCACAAATTCCCTGTTGTGGTCATATGTCCACTTTGTCTACTTTTTAATAGAGGAAAAATGAAATGGGGTGGGGGAAATAAAATCCCCTAGAGTTTGCCAGGAAGAGCCAGTCCTGCTTAATTCAATGTATCACCTGAGATGAACTCCCAGTGGCTCTTCCTGGCCCATTTTCTATGACTCAACACACCAAGAGACAAACTGGTGAGTTTTCAGGCACGTGCAGGGCCCACAGAGAGCCATGGGACAGGGACAGCAGCACTAACAATGCAGCACCCCAAGCAGCCTCACCTGATCAGACCATTAACTTCGTCTACAATGTGTCTGAGTTTGTAATAAGCGTCTGTGGGAGGCAGTTTCAGCTCCAGGATGAGTCTGTCGATCTTGTTGATGCACACAGTCACTGCCAGCCTCTCCTGCACCGCGTGCTTGATCAGCCTCTCTGTGTTCAGCATCACCTGCGGGGAGCAGCGAGCTCAGAGCCCCAGGAAAGCCTCCCCAAAATGTTATCTGGGGCATGAGAGGCAACCAGTGACCCTTACTCTGCTGCCAGGCTGCAGAATAGCCCAAGCTCAGCAACCAGCTAATCCTCCTGAAACTCACAAATAGGTGCTAACCCAACCAAAATCCTCGAATCCAACCCTGTGGACATCTCTGATATAAATAACCTGCTCAGTTTTAGGGATCATGGGGATGGAGATGCACACAAGTCAGACAATCAGCCTACAGGCCACAGCATCGCATCAGTGTGGACACAGCAGCCACAGGCTTGGCTGCCTGTTCAGATGGAAAACACCCTCACTTCCCAAACTGTCCTTCAAAAACCCTTCACCCCAGAAAGCTGAACCCATGCTAGGGCAGGAGCACAGACTCCAGAGGGAGGCAGGAAAGCCCCAGGAGAAGGTGGCACTCACCCCCTCGGCCGCATCGATGAAGAGCACGACGCCGTCCGAGATGCGAAGGCCGGCTGTCACCTCGTCAGAAAAATTCACATGACCTTCAAAACCACACAAAGCACGGTGAGAAGCTCAGTGAGAAGCTCAGTGAGAAGCACAGCGAGCCCTGGTGCAGCAGCAGCACACAGGGTGGGAAGCTGTGGGGCTCTGCAGATTCCTCTGGTTGCTGGAACCCAGAGAGGCAGAATGGAGACGGTTCCTCCTCAGACCTGGCAGCAGCTGCCAGAGCTCCCCGTGGGGATTTAGCCTCAGCTCCAATGCTATTTTTTGAGAATGCACACAACTTGTTTAACAGGCACTTTTCCTCACATTTGTGACTGTTTTTTTCACAGCTCTGTGCAAGTACTTCGGGAAAAGGAGGAAGATTTCTTCTCAAAGACAACAGATGCTTCTCCCCCCAGCCTCCTCCTGCGCTCTAACCTCCCTCACCCTGAGCTGTAGCTCAGCAGATGTGTCCCAAGACCCTCTTCCCTAAAGTTTCTTACAAGTTGATCTGTGATTATGTTCCCTCCACAGAAGCCTGTCAAGGGCCTGAGGAACTTGCTGAGTCTCACTGTGGGGCAACAGCATTTGAGCAAAGCTGAGTCCCTCTGTACATGGCAATAAATACCTGGGAAAGAAAATTCTACCTGTGCTGCTTGAGTGAAACACCTCTTCAGCCTCACCAGCCCCCAGTTAGGGCAGCTAATCACAGACATGAGCCTGACTTGTCCCTGCCCACGGCAGGGGGCTGGAACTAGATGGACTTTAAGGTCCCTTCACCCCAAACCATCCCTGGGTGATTATGGGTCACTACTGCTGGAAGTGACTTCACAGGAATGAACTCAGCTAAGGGCTCAGGACTAGGCTGGAGTCAGCTATAAAATGTACAAAACACGGCTAAGTGCTTCCCACAGCAGGATTTTCAGGACTGCACAATCACCTGGAGTGTCAATGATGTTGAAGAGGAAAGACTTTCCTTTGGTGTCTGGCAGAACAATCGTCACTGGGGTGCTCTTGATCCCCACACCCCTCTGAAACACAGGAAACCAGAATTACAGGTAAAAAAAAAATAAACAAAAGGATCACCACGTACAGAAACACAAGGATCACCACACACAGATGTAGAAGGTGATCAGGGAAAAATCAGAAACATGGATAGAAGTAAACATTCATCCTGGAAGAGAGTAATAACCTCAGCTCACCAAAGCACCCAGCCCAGCTCCCATCTGCACTGGTCAGACTGGTGAGCCACCACTGCACCCTCCACAGCTGATCTCAGCTGAGGAGGTACTACAGGCAACAGCTGAGACAGAATGTGGGTGTTTGTTTGTGCTTTCACCCTCTGCTGCCACCAAGTTACACCTCAAAGTACAAGATTTGATCACACAGAGTATAAAGTATAAACACTGAGAGGAGAAAAAAAAATGCTCCAAAGGATTGTTCTGGTCATGACACAAAATAACATTCCCACTCATGCCCAACCACATGGAGTCAGAGCTAAGGAAAACAAGCAGAAATGTATTTATTTGGAAATATTCTTTTCCTCATCTACCACTGCTACAAATCCTTTCCTCCTTTTTCTCTCAAAGAAAGTAACAATTAACCCCAGACTGGAGTCTGCTGGAGATTTAACATTACACAAGTTACAAAATCATACATGGAGATAAGGGAAGGAAGTTGGATCAGGAATCTTCCTGAGGCAAACAAGAGGAGCAGATTGTTTTATTGATAAAGAAAATAACCAAAATGTGAAAGGCACAGGAAGGCATTAAAATGGACCAGGAAACTGCCTACAAAAACTGTGAGTGAAGCATGGGACAACTGGATAAAATCACTACAAGACCACTCACCTCCTGCTCTGTGAACAATATATCAGTGTAGCAGAGCTGCAAAGGCAAAACAAAAATCAGAGTGTCTCACATTTTGGTATCAGATACTCAGTTAGAAGCAGGACACAATAACTCTGACACATCACTAAGGTGACAAATAAGGGACAGAAGCAGAATTAGGACTGAGCTCTGGCTTCCCAGTCCTACATTCCAGTCACTGAAGCACCTTGTCCCCATGCACAGCCCCCCGAGTTGCCAGGGCAGCTCACTCACATCCTGATCGTCGCGCTTCCGGATTTCGGGGTGCGTCTGCTCTATCAGGCAGTCAACAAAGCACGTCTGCAAGAGAGCAGAGAAAGGAGATGCCTCTCCTCAGACACACACAAACACAACCCCATCCCTCCAGCAGCAGCACAGAGCACGCTGAGCAGGTCACTGTAAAACCTACAAATTCAACCTACAAAAATATCTACACATTTCACAGGGAAACCTAGTGCCAGGACAAGGGGGAATGGCCTTAGGCTGGAGGACGGCAGGGTTAGGTGGGATAGTGGGAAGAAATTCCTCCCTGTGAGGATGGCAAGGCCCTGGCACAGGGTGCCCAGAGCAGCTGTGGTGCCCCTGGAGCCCTGGAAGTGTCCAAGGCCAGGCTGGACAGGGCTTGGAGCAGCCTGGGACAGCGGGAGGTATCCTTGCCATGGCAGGGGTGGCACTGGATGGGCTTTAAGGTCCTTTTCAACCCAATCCATCCTTGGATTCTATAAGTAAGTCCATGAGCAGGAGGAGCAGAAGGTGCTGCTGCAGAGAACCAGGGGCCAGGAGGGCTGGCAAAGCAGCAGGTCACCTCACTACTGCTGCATTTTGGACATTCACAGTACCTTGCCGTGGTGCAGGTGCCCACACAGAGTCACATTCCGGATCAGCTCCGAGTTGTCCATCAGATCTGCCAGGAAACTGCAGGAACAAAACACAAAAGGCTGTTGGAGGCTTCTGCTGTGTCTAAGAAAAGTAGGTGCTGCTTTTCAGCTACACTTTCTATCCAAGGTGCCCCCTGAATCTTCGCCAAACTTTTATCCTGCCAGTGCCCTGCGGAGGAAGAATCCCACTTTCCAGATGGGGAGGACAAGAGAGTTGGAGTCCCAGACAGATGGCAGTGGGTGGGAGGATATGGAGCTGGTAAAGCTGCCAGCAATTGAATATTATTGAATATTTTTCTTCTCTTCTAGTCAGTACTGGAGCAAAAATCACGTCCATGTACTCAGATGATGAAGCATTTCCACTCAAACCGTGGCAGGCAGTCAGGTAAATCGTGGTGCTGGATAACAAGCACCCCATGGAGCTCTGAAAGCAGCCAGGGGCTCCACAGACCATTAATTCTGATTTTCAAGCCTTAAAACAGTGACATTCCAGGGACTTAAGGAATTAAGTATTTTTCAAATCAGCAGCAGCTGGTAATGATGAGCTGGTCACTTCTGGATGGATGCTGGCCAAAAGATAATTGAGATCCTAAATTACCAACCCTAAAAAATAATGGGAGGCTATAAAACATGCAGCCACTGCCAGAGGCCTGCAGAGAATAAGTGCTGTTAAATAATTTCCTTTTTAAACAGATTAAATTTTCACTGATGCAATGGACTTCTTAATTTAAAACGTTTTGATTAAGAGTTAAAAAATACAGCAATCAATACTAACCCGGATTAGAACCTTCCTAATTGGTCTGAAAATAAGGCTAAATAGGAAATCAATACCAAGCTTGCAGGTTTCTGGCTACATCCCACAAGGAATTTCTCGTGGTCCATCCTAACCATTTATATCAACAAATAGGAGAAAAATGAATTAATTACAAATGGAATGAGCAGAGCACACAAGGATCAGGGAACTGGTGGATAATGCAGAGCCCAGGTCAGGGACTGAGCCAAAGCAAGGGCTGAGAAAAGCCAGTCCCAGCAGCTCCTGCTTCTGGGACCTGGAGAGGAAAATTCACCCTGGGAAAAGCCCTGCCAGGCCATGAAGTGGTGAGTGGAAAGATGAGCCCAAGGAGACCCCCACAGCTCATCCCAAAAAGAGACAACACACACACACACACACTGCATATGCAGAGCCACGGACCCTCTGCCCACCACAATGCACAGACCAACACTACACTTCTACCAGAAAAAGCCAAGGATGCTTTTTATTCCACAGAAAACTCATTTGACATATTACATCTCCAATTTTAAATGCATTTGGAATTTTTTCCAGGTTTTCTCCCAGCCCTGGTGTCCAAGAAGCTGCTTTGGGCCACAAGCAATAGACCCACCCAGCACAGCTGCAGTGTCCTGCTGACTGCACAGCACTCTGCACTCAGCCAAGCAGCACAAAAATTCCCAATGGAAACTGGAATAGATGGGACCTAATCTGAGACTGGGATCAACCCAAAATGTCCCAGTATGATGTGTGGATATTTAACAGGTTGGCCAGAGCAGCTGTGGCTGCTCCATCCCTGGAAGTGTCCAAGGCCAAGGTTGGACATTGGAGCTTGGAGCAAGCTGGGATAGTGGAAGGTGTCCCTGCCCATGGCAGGGATGGGTTTTAAGGTCCCTTGCAACCCAAACCATTCCAAGAAGGTTTCCTGAGCCACGAGCTGTTGCTATGGAGCTTGATCTCAGCCCCTGAGGTAAGACTCCCCTACCCTGTGCTGCTGGTGGGGAGGGAAAATGTCTGTGAAACAGTTTGTCCTGCATTTCCTCTTGTTTTGGGTTCAGAGCCTGGGAATTGGCTGCTCTCAGGTCAGTGAGACACCAAGCCAGAGCCCAGATGTGCCTCCCCAGCCCCACACTCACTCCATCTCGTAGACAGTGACCGGCAGCGTCTGCTCCATCAGGGAGAACTTCTTGGTTTTCACAGGTTTGATAATGGGCTCTGAAACAAGAGACACAACAACAAACTGTTCCCAGAGCCCCTGAACCAGGAATGGCCCCTGGAATGGGGACTTCAGCTGACAACTCCTCAGTTTTCTGGCTGACAGATTCTCTCAGCTGTTTGTCAAGGCTGCAGGAGATGGTCACTTCCAGCTGAGCCATTCCAGTGTACAGGGGTCAAAGGAGATCACTTAACTGCATCACTTCTCCCTTAAACAGCTTTCCCATCTCTGCTGATTCCTGCTCTTCCAAGGTACCTTTGTTTGGGTTTGCAAAAACCACAAATGCCCAAATCTGCACACAGCAGACAGAGTTCCTGAGGTTATGAGGGGGCTCCAAATGGGCAGAAGAGAAGGAAATATTATTTCCCCTTTCCAAGGATCCATTAAGAGCCTTCTCCTCCCTCCAGCTCCTCCCCACTCACCGGTGAGTGGCTGTGTGTCCTCCTCCTGCACGATGGTCTCCACCTCAGGCCCATAGACCTCCTCTGCCGTGGGGTAGTACTTCTTGTCCTCGTGCAGCACCACCTCCATCCCGGGGTGCTCCTCATCGTGCTCCCCCATGTCATCGTCATCGTCATCATCCTCCAGCTGCAACCAAGGCTTGCCCTGAGTGGCTGTGGGACCCCCCGAGGGGACAGGCCTGGGGTCACCCCCGAGCCAGGGACCCCCAGTGCAGCCCCAGCAGCCACAGAGGTGTCCTGGGAACAGGACAAACCCCGCCGGCCCCGGGCAGGACAAACCCCGCCAGCCCCGGGGCAGGACAAACCCCGCCGGCCCCGGGGCGGGACAAACCCCACCGGCCCCGGGCAGGACAAACCCCGCCAGCCCCGGGGCTCTTTGCCCCGCCTCACCTCGTCCAGGTCTTTGGCCTCTCGGCCCAGCTCGTCGTCGTCATCGTCCGAGTCCAGCTCGGGCCCGATGTAGTTCCCAAACTCGTCGTACAGGTCGGTGTCCATGCTGGGGGGCGGGAGAGGATCGGTGTGGGCACAGGGACTGCGGGCCGTGACAGAACCGCCTCAGGGCCGTGACGGAACCGCCTCAGGGCCGTGACGGAACCGCCTCAGGGCCGTGACGGAACCGCCTCAGGCCACGGGGGCCCGGCCCTGTCCGCAGCTTCGGCCCGGTCCCGGCCCCGCTCTCCCTCTCCCTCACCGGTCCCGTTCCCGTTCCCGGCCCCGCTCTCCTTCACCCTCACCGGTCCCAGTCCCGGTCCCGGTCCCGCTCTCCCTCACCCTCAGCGGTCCCAATCCCGATCCCGTTCCCGGTCCCGTTCCCGGCCCCGCTCTCCCTCACTGGTCCCGGTCCTGGCCCCGCTCACCCTCACCGGTCCCAGTCCCGTTCCCGGCCCCGCTCTCCCTCTCCCTCACCGGTCCCGGTCCCGTTCCCGGCCCCGCTCTCCCTCACCCTCACCGGTCCCGTTCCCGGTCCCGCTCTCCCTCACCGGTCCCGTTCCCGTTCCCGGTCTCGGCCCCGCTCTCTCTCACCCCCACCGCTCCCGGTCCCGTTCCCGTTCCCGGCCCCGCTCTCCCTCACCTGCTCCGGCTCCGCTCCCGCCGCTGCTCTCGCCGGCGCCGCCGCTGCCGAAGGGCCCCGGGCTGCCCTCGCCGCCTGTCGCCACAGAGCGTTCCGCGCCCGCCGCCAGCCCCGCGCCCCCCGGAGGAGCGCCGGGTGAGTCCGGAGCCGGGTCGGAACCGGGTCGGGACCGGTTCCGGAGCGTCCCGAGGGCCGCGGGGCGAGCGGGGCCGCGCGGGGCGGCGGGGCCGGTTCTGTCAGGCGCGGCCGGGGCAGCCCCGGGGACCTTGCGCGGCCCCGGCGCTCTGGCGGCGCTGTCGCGATAGAGAGCGGCCCCGTCGCGATAGGGAGCGGCCCCGGGCTGAGCTGTTCGTCACCCGGCGGGGCTGTCGCGATAGAGAGCGGCCCCGGGCTGAGCTGTTCGTCACCCGGCGGGGCTGTCGCGATAGAGAGCGGCCCCGGGCTGAGCTGTTCGTCACCCGGCGGGGCTGTCGCGATAGAGAGCGGCCCCGGGCTGCGCTGTCCGTCACCCGGCGGGGCTGTCGCGACACAGCAAGGGGCCCCGGGGCCGGCGGTGTGTCAGGCCTGGGGAGTGGTTCCTAGTGGCCATCCCCTTGGGGCTGCCAAGGCAGGACTGTCGCGATAGGATCGGGGCTGTCGCGACAGGAAGGGTCCCTGTAGCCCTGGCCGGGGATGGAGCCGGGGATGCAGCCCGGGATGGATCCCGCCGGAGCGTTCCCGGCGCTGGAGCGGGAGCTGCGGGCGGCGCTGGCGGAGGACGAGCGGCGGCAGCGGGAGGGCGAGGCCAAGCTGCGGGCGCTGCGCCAGGGAGTCCCCGACTACGGCCAGTTCAGGTCCGGGGCTCGGGGACTCGGGGAGCGGCCCGGGAGGAACCGGGAGCTCGGCTGGGCGCTCCCCCGGGCTCTGAGGGACTGTCCCCTCCCCAGGGCAGTGTCACTTTTCCCCATTCCCAGCCCTGCCCCACAGCCCCAGGCCGTGCTGGTGTCCCCTGTGCCCTTCCCAGCCTGTCCTGCTGCCTGGCTTGTCACTGCTGTGCCCGGGGCTTGTGAGCAGGCTGGCATGGCAGGGCTGCACTCCCAGTGCCCCCCAAACTCCTGCATTTCCCCTGGTCCATCTCCCTCCAGGATCCAAAGGCAGATCCAGGACTCTGACCACGCTTGGGAGGCGTTCTGGGACCAGCTCAAGTTCATTCATGGATTCATGTCTGTCTCATTCCCCCCTGACCCCTGAGGGGCAGGAAAACACTTTCAAGTGGCTTCTCCCCCAAATATCTTGATGGGATTCCCCAGGGATTTTAAGCTGGTTTATCCTTGTATTAGTCAGGTCCACCCCTTTGGGTGATCCACACAGCCCAAAGTCAGAAATTGGCTCAGAGCAGCTGCTTGAAGCCTCAAAGTGTTTTCTTTTGCCATGTGTCCCTCCTGTCTCTGTTCCCTTCAGGGAGATTGTGCTGGCTTCTCACCTGAAGCCTCTGGAGAAGAAGGACAGGCTGGGACGGAGGAGGAACGTGCTGTGGAATCCCTGTGCAGCCCCAGCCCAGGCAGCACCTGCCCACGCTGTGGAGATCCCACAGGTGAGGGAGAGGCTGTTGGGGCCTCATCCACAGCTGGAAATGACTCAGGAATCATCTGGGTGTTAATTGGAATGCAGGAGTTACAATTCAACCCCTTGAATAGCAGAATTTGGGTCAGCACGGGGTCAGGCTGGGCCTCTTCAGGGAGAGTCTGCTCCATCCCTGTGGGAATGGAGACGTGGCTGCACAGCCTGTGGGAGCTGTCCCTGGCTGGGGACAGCCAGGCCTGCACCAGGATCCTCCCTGGGACAGCCTCTGGCTGCAGAGGTTCCCTGAGCACAGGGAATTTAATGATCATGGAAAAGAACTGGGTTGGGTTAATCCTGCCTGAGCCTGATCAGCTCACTGGGTCCCTCAGCAGTGGGAAACAGGGACAGGACATTTTCTGTCCAAGCCATTTGTGGCTGGAGTCACCTCCTACCCCTGCTGTGGGCCATGCTGGAGTGTCCTGGTCACTGGATGTTTCCCATGATAAGGCAATTTCATGGATTGCCTTATAAACAGTCTTGAGGGTTGTTTAGGATGCTGGGTGTCATTGTAAGATCTTTTGCAACTCTCCTGAGTAGTTCTGCTTTGGACTGACCAGTGATCTCCCGCAGCAAATCCTGCTCCTGGTTCCATCAGCACCAGGCTCAGGTCTCCAGAGCTTCTCCACCTGTGCCAAGCCCCAGCTGGTGTCACTTTGCTTTGTTCCCTGGCTGTAGAAAAGCTGCACATTTCCCTGCTCCTCCAGCCTGTTTGTTGGTGACCCAGCGGGGCTGGGCTCAGCAGTTCATCAGAGCTGGTATCAAATGGGATTTCCTTTACCTGGGAATGCCACTTGGAGCTCAGCTCTGGCAGACCCCCACCAATGCCAGTGGTACCAGACAGGGCATCTGCACATTTTTCACATTTTCTGGGGTTTGCATCTCCCACCTTTGCTCTGCCACTCCTGGTTTTTCCTGTGTGTGCTCAGAGTGTTCCTGATCTCTGAGATCCCTTCCCAGGCAGTGCTGTGCAGAGAGTCTGTGTTCACACTGGGTGTCACACCTCATCCACACTTCCCTTTTCCCCCTGGAGTTCTCTGGTTTCTCAGGGTTAAAGGCACCTGGCATTTCCTTGTTTTCCCCTTTTCCCCCTGGAGTTCCCTGGTTTCTCAGGGCTAAAGGCACCTGGCATTTCCTTGTTTTCCCCTTTTCCCCCTGGAGTTCTCTGGTTTCTCAGGGTTAAAGGCACCTGGCATTTCCTTGTTTTCCCCTTTTCCCCCTGGAGCTCCCTGGTTTCTCAGGGTTAAAGACACCTGGCATTTCCTTGTTTTCCCCTTTTCCCCCTGGAGCTCCCTGGTTTCTCAGGGTTAAAGGCACCTGGCATTTCCTCATTTTCCCCTTTTCCCCCTCAGCAGCTCCTTGTGCTGCCAAAGCCCCTGCTAAAAACATCTCAGCTGTCCATCAAAGGGATCAAAGTCTTCAAGTGGGAACAAAACAAAAGGACCTGAGTGTTTCCTTTCTCCTCCAGGAGCTGGATCAGCTGCCTGGGACCGCTGCGGAATTTCACCGGGATTGGCGCAGATGCCTGAAAAGCGGGACAGAGAAATACCAATTCTTGCTGGAGCTCGGAGGGGAGGCCTTGGGCAGGATCTTCCAGGCTGATGTGGGCTTTGGCCTCCTGGGGGAATTCCTGACAGTGCTGGCAGAGAACATCCATCCTGGAGACAGAGCTGCTGTCCTTCAGCTCCTGCAGAGCCTGGCGGGCACCAAACGCTTCGGGCTGAACGTGGCTCTCCTGAGCCAGGAGGAGAAGAAGAGCAGCCAGGATTTGTTCAGCAAGCTGCAGAGCAGGGATTGCCTGGCCAGCTGTGAGGCAGGGAGGGAAGCCCATCCCATGGAAACTGAGGAGGAGAGGACACTGGTGGAGCTGATGAAGTGTTACCAGGTCAGCTGAGGGAGCAGGAGCACCAGGATTGAGGCTCAGAAAAAACTCAAAGCTTGACTTTGGCACCCCCCCAGGGCACAAGTTCTGCACAATAAAGTTCAGCTCCCAGGCTGTGCTGCTGTGATCTGTGAGCAGGGTGGCCTCACAGATGGGTGTGGCAGAGGCTCTTGGATGAGGAGAAAACCAAGGGAAAGAGAACAGGGCGGTAGTTTTGAAGGAGAAATCCAAACCCAGATAGTCCCTTTCCTCTTCCACCCCCATTCACATTTACTGAGGGGTTTTAGGAGATGTAATCAATGACAGTAACAATTTCAGGTCAATTTTTTCCCCTAAGCCAGTGCAGCAAATGGCAGAGTCGCCCCAGCAGACTGGAACCACCTACTCCCACCTGCCCTGGAGAAACCAGCAGGCACCTGATGGCAGGGCCCAGGTTCATCCCTGAGGCCTGCTGTGGGAATACTGGGCTTGTGGCACCACTTGAGGGGACATGTGTGTCCCTGCACTCTGCTATGGTGCCATTCCTCCTAACTTTGCACTCCTGATGACAGCTGAGCACTGGAGGCTTCAACAAAAGAAGATCCTGGAGTTCCCCAAGATGAGATGGAGCATTTTGATGTTAGAACAGCCCCAGCACAACAGGCACAGCTCTGGAGGGAACAGGCACACTGCTTGAGTGGTGCCAAGGCTCAGGGTGAGGATGGCAAGGCTGCAGGCTGCTCCCACCCCTTGGGAAAGGCAAAATCCCTGGGGTTTGCTGGGAAGACTTGGAGAAATTCAGTGGAGCAGAGATTATGGGAGTGGTGACAGAGGATGGGGCTGTGGGACCCACTGGAACCCTTTCCAGGTCAGCCAGTTCATGGTGTGACCTGAGCTGCTGAGAGCTGAGCTCAGGGGCCAGCTGGGGACCATGGAAACATGAGCTTCATCATCATAATCATCTTCATCCTCACTATTTTAATCCAATTAATTCTTGCTTTTCTCACCCTTATTTGCCTTGTTTTCCATGTTGAGAGATGTGTGTACCAAACCCTTCAGTGTCCCTTTTGAGCTCCTCAGCTGGAACAAATTCTTACCTTTTTGTTGTTGTTTTTGGTTTGTTTTCGTTTTTTTTTAACTCGTGAAGGAAAAAATATTTTTCAAACTGATCTGGTTTTCTCCAGAAATGGCTGCTGGGGTGTTTTTAACTCCCCCTGACTCAGCACAGTTGGGAGTCAATGTTTGTGCCTGACAAAGTCATCTCAAACATCCCCCAGAGGTTGTGACAGCTCTGCAGGGTTTTGGTGGACACTTAATCCTCTGCATGGAGCAGGCTCATTTCCTTCTGAGGACGTGGCTTGAGGATTTCAGCAGAAATCCCTTGTCCAGGAGGGCCCCGAGGGTCCCAGTGATGCTCTGGCCCTTCAACCTTTTGATATGTGCAGGATCTCCAACCCACACAAAGCTGCAGCCAGTCCTGGCAGCCTCCCAGGGGCTGCAGCCTGGGGCTGTGTGAGGCAGGAGCTGGTTTGAGGGTGCAGAACCCCAGCAGATCCCTGATTCCCATTCTGGGAAGGAGATTTCTCCCACCCCACCCACTGCTGGCTGTGGGTGCTGTCCCTGCACCCCCTCCTGTCAGCTCAGTTCCTCGTGGCTGTTGGCCCTGGGGTGTATCTGTGCCCTTCTCCTGCAACATTAGGATTGGTTTGGGCTCCCAGAGGTCCCCATAACCCAGACAATCCCCAAATCCCCCAGCTCTGGCTGCAGAGAGGTGGGTGCAGGCACAGCCATGGGAGCTCAGCGTGTTTGTTAGCTTTATTCTCACCCCGAGCTGCAGCAGCGTTAGTGCATTAACTCTGTGTGGGGCAGGGACTGTGTGTGGGGCAGCCCCAGAGCTCCTGACTCCCAGTGTGACCCCCAAGTGGTGAGACTCCCCCGTCACTCCTTGGTTGCAGGTGGCACTTTGGGCTGTGAGACCCTCACGGGTGCCCCGACACCTTCCTCCTCCTCTGGACCCCTCTCCTCTCCATTTTCACCTGCATGAGATTCCCCTGCCATGGGGCTGTGGGTCACCCCTCACCATGAGCCCCCCAGCTCTGGTTTTTCCTGTGCTGGGGACATCCTGGTGGCAGTCACCCAGTGGGATCAGGACAGCCCCAGAGAAGCCACACTCAAGAGGAGAAGCCCAAAGAAAATGGATTGGGCTGGAAACCCCTGAACATGAGAGACAGCAGCCCTGGGGACACAACCTACCTCAGGGACAGGGCTGGCCTTGGGGATGTGGCAGGCTGCAGGATCTGATGTGTCCTGGGGACACAGTTGGGCTGTGGGGACACTGGGGACATTTGTCACCTTGGAGATGTTGTGGACCATGGGGACATGGGTGGCTTTGGATGTGACTGAGCCTGGGGACAGGGTTGTCTTTGGGATGCAGTTGTCACTGAGGAACACAGCTGGCCTTAGGGATGTGGCTGTCATCGAGGACATGATGATGTGATCAGTGCTGGGGACATCATCAGCCTCAGGGACATGTTCAGCCTTGGGGATATGGCCATGGCACCCTCCTCCCCCTGCCCTGGGAGCACCAAGAGATTCCCTGAGATTCCTGATCCCTCTGAACAGGGCAGAGATGGCTCAGGTGGCTTCTCCTGCCACACAGCCCCCAGAAGCCACCCCTGTTTGTGCCACCACCCCGCTCCCCTTCCCACAGGGGGGGCACAGCCCCACCTCGGATCTGCTCAGGGATGGTGATCCTGCAGGAGCAATGGGAGCATTGGGAAGAGCCTGGGGCTCTGGCAGCAGGGCTGGAGGATGGTCCCCAACCCAGCTGGACACCCCAGAGGGACCATGAGGACTTGGGCTTGGTTAGGGCATGGCCGGGGTGACGTGAGGGCGGGATGGAGCTGTCACCTGCTCTCCTCGCCCTCCAGCAGCTTGTGGTACGTGGTGATCTCAGTGTTGAGGGCCAGCTTGATGTTGAGCAGGTCCTGGTAGTCCTGCAGGTGCTGGGCCATCTCCTCCTTGAGGCTGTGGCTGTCCTCCTCCAGCTGCCCCACCGTGTCCTGGTACTGGCTGTCCCCAGGGCATCTCCACTCCCACAGCTGCCTCTGCAGGGACTCATTCTGGGGGCCACAGGGGGCTGTGACTCCTCCATGGCCACCTTCTCCAGGAGCTGGGGGCTCTCCCCAATGTCCATCTGTCTCCCACCCTCGGGACCAGCCGTTCCCCTGGTGTGGGGGTGCTCCTAGCAGGGAACCCCTGCTGCTGGCAGCTCCCTGAGGCCGTGTCCCTGCCGTCAGGTCCGGCTTGCTGGTGTCCACCTCGACGTGCTCCTGCAGCTCCTGTGGGGACAGGGGGGTCAGGGCAGCCCCCTGAGCCCCAGAGCCCAGGCCCAGAGCAGGGTTACCTCCTCGTGGACCTTGTGGAGGAAGGTGTCGGAATCTGTGGGTATTGATGATTCCGAGATTGTAGAAAGTCTCTGTCTTTCTGCCCCGTTGCCAAAGAAGAAGCCATAGTTCGTCTCAGGGGCCACTCTGACCCCTGGCTACACCCTGGACTCCATTCTGGTCCCAGGGATCACCCTGGTCCTTGTCACCGCCACGGTTCCCATCACCAGCAAGATCCTGATCACCATCCTGGGGTCCATCCTGGTCCCTGCTGCCACCAGCAGAGTCCCAGGGACACCCCTGTCACAGCAGAATGGCCACAAACTGGGGCATGGAGGGGTCCTGGGCACGGCCCAGGGAGGGGATGGGGCGTTCTGGGGACGTGGGGAC
Source organism: Taeniopygia guttata (assembly GCF_048771995.1). Classification (NCBI taxonomy): domain Eukaryota; kingdom Metazoa; phylum Chordata; class Aves; order Passeriformes; family Estrildidae; genus Taeniopygia; species Taeniopygia guttata. The sequence continues at coordinate 3,910,497 of NC_133052.1, read as the reverse complement.
AGGAGTGACACGTGGTGGCACCAGAGCGGGTGCCCCGAGAGGCAGCCAGGGTGAAGCTGGGGACAGGGGTGTCCCTGGGACTCTGCTGCAGGGACAGGGACAGGGACAGGGACTGGGGGGACAGGGACTGGGACAGAGGGACAGGGACAGGGACAGGGGGACAGGGACAGGGACAGGGACAGAGACAGGGGCAGGGACAGGGACAGGGACAGGGGGACAGGGACTGGTACAGGGGACAGGGACAGGGACAGGGGGACAGGGGGACAGGGACAGGGACAGGGACACAGACAGGGACAGGGACAGGGGGACTGGGACAGGGACAGGGACAGGGGGACAGGGGCAGGGACAGGGACAGGGACAGGGACAGGGACTGGTACAGGGGGACAGGGACAGAGGGACAGGGACAGGGACTGGGACAGGGGGACAGGGGGACAGGGATAGGGACAGGGACAGGGGGACAGGGGGACAGGGACAGTGGGACAGGAACAGGGACAGGGGGACAGGGGGACAGGGAAAGGGACAGGAACAGGGACTAGTACAGGGGGACAGGGACACAGGGACGGGGACAGGGACAGGGACAGGGGGACAGGGGGACAGGGGGACAGGGACAGTGGGACAGGGACAGGGGGACAGGGACACAGGGACGGGGACAGATCACAGGGCTGGTGGGAACACGGGTCCCTGCCTTGGGTGCTTGGGGGTCTCTGTCCCGGGGTGGGGGTGGCACACGGGTGGCAGTGATGAGGCAGAGGAGAAATACAGAACCAAACCTTTGCCCATCACTGTACAGTGTCAGGTGCCAGGGGGGCAGGGGGTTCCCCCACCCCTCACTGGGTGCCCAGACCTCCCCCAGCTCAGAAGAGGGTGCAGAGACCCCCACAGTGAAATGTAAACTTTAAGGCATTTAGAGATTTTGAGGAGCTAAGAGAAATAAGCCTTACTAGAGTTAATTAAAATAAGAATAATAAATGAGTAGGCCTTGATGAAGTTAGGAGTTAGTAGTTAACTAATAATTGATTGCTTGTCAGCACAATGTTTGGTTAGCTGGGTTTATAATGAAGAATATAGAAACTGATAAATAGCTTTTAGGAACATAAGACAATTGTGGCCTCCTCTGTTCTGAAACCAACTGAAGACAAGGAATGGGAGTTCTACCAAGAGTTCATTTGTCATACCCGCATTGAAAAGGTAGAAAGGTCAGAACGAGGAAGACTTCATTGACTTCCTCATTTTGGGACCCCTCCCCATGAAAGGGACACCGACCCATTTCAAGGGACAAACCACACATGCTGAATGGTTTTTAGAGTGATTAGCATATGAAGCGGGGAATGGGATGTACCAAAATGATGAATATGGATTTGTATTTTGAGTATTCAATACTTGTATGGATAAAAGGGCTCTGTAATCACCTGGAAGGGGCGGTGTGGATTTGGGAGCGATCCCACACGCTGCCTGGTGTCAAATAATCACACACTTTCTAATTTTAAACTGTTAGAGAGTTTTTGTCTGTCACAGTTGGATATCAATACTAGATCAATATCCATATTTTTTAAATAAATCAACAGGACCCTGTGACAGTGGGAAGCAGAGCCCAGGGGGAGTCTCTGAGGCCTCTCCCAGCCTGGGGATCTCTCTCCCCCACTGCACCTCCAGCTGAACCAACCCTCCTTTCAAGGAGTGCATGAGCACCCCAGACCATTGGACCTGGAGCCGTGTCCTCCAGCAGCTCTGCAGGAATGGGGAGACACAACAGCAACCCCAAAACACACAGCCTGAAACCGTTCTGTGCCTGCAGCAGTGCTGAGAGCACCCTGGGGACACGGGCTGGGCAGGTCCCAGGTGCCTCCTGGCTCCCAACGAGCAAACCACGGGCTGCAGAGGATGCAGGAGCAGTCCTCAGCTCCCAGCACCCCTGGCCCTCCATCTGGGGGGTGGGGGGATTATAGGGCAGTGGGGGAAGCACGTTGGGTTCTACTGGGACATTTTTAGGGATTCAGAGGCATGGAGCAATGCTGCCCAGTGGGTCTTGGTGGCTGAGCTCCCCTGGCTTGCACCAGCCCTGGGCTTGGCACCAGGCTCTGTCTGGGGGCTGAGTTTGGTGGCAAAGTCCCCAGGGAGAGTCAGGCCTGGAGCTGCCTCTGTGTGTGAGCCCCTCCTGGCTCGTGCTGGAGCTTTGGGTGGGTTTGTTGCCCGTTAAGGACCCAACCAGCTGTACCCTGCTTCATCCCTGAATGTGGGAGACACAGATTGTTTTCCATAGCTCTGTCCCTTCCTGCCTGACTTTGCTTCTCATGTCCTCACCAGGTGTTTGCTTCACTATATCTACATGGTTCAAGTGTCAGAGCATCGCTGGGACCCACAGTGCACACCCAGACAGGAGGATTTCCCTTGGGAATGCTGAAATCCTCAAGTCATATCCTCAAACAAAGGAGATGAGCCTGGAGGGCACATCCTGCTCCCTGCTGAAACCCTGCAGAGATGCCACCACCTTTGAGGGATGTGTAAGGTAACTCTGTCAGGCACAAATACCGACTCCCAGTTCTGTGCTGAGTTGGAAGAGTTAAAAAGACCTCAAAAGCAGAGGCAGTTCTGAAGAAAATTACCAGAATAATTTGGGGGAAAAAAAATTCTTTTCCCTTCAAAAGGTTGAAACTAAACATTGAAAAAAAACGTTGAAACCAAAATATATGAAAATGGTCCTCACGTTGGAAATTTCCCATGTGAGGGTGACCCAAGGTGTCCAAGTGTCCTGTGGGGGAGCTGCTATGACTTGGCCACTTTCCTGAACACCTGAGAGCTCCAGTGGGACAGGTGGATGAGGAAGAAGATGCCGATGATGATGGCAAAGCTGATGCCCACCGCCCTCATGACGAAGACCGACTCGGGGTCGGCGGGGCTGCGCTGGCGCCGGGGCTGGAAGGTGACAGTGAGCTGGAAGCCGGCCACCAGCTCGCCCTGCCGCCAGCAGAAGTAGGTGGCTTTGTCCCTCCTGCGCAGCCGCTGGAGGTGCAGGTGGTTCCCGTGGTCGATGAAGAGCCTCATGTGCTTCCTGACCCCCAGCAGGTAGCGGGAGCGGTAGAGGCGCACGGAGCCCTTGTCCCAGGCCACGGCGTGCTCCGGCCGCGCTCCCGGACACCGGATGACCAGGTCACTCCTGGGGGGCTGCCTGTGGTACTGGATGGGGACACGGGGCAGCTCGGGCTTCTCGCCCAGCTTGTAAATGATGTTGGAGATGGACTGCACGCCCTCCTCTGGGACTTCCCTCTCTGGGCAAGGGGCCAGGCAGCTCCGGATGGCCACCTCGGGGCTGCGGAGGCGGGTGAGGCGCTGGAAGGGCGCGGGCACAGCGCTGGAGCCGCAGGAGGTGACGTTGGGCAGCGCTGTGCGGTAGCGGGGCTTCAGCAGGGCGCTCTGCACGTAACACAGCCCGATGCGCCGCTGCTCGCCCCGCACCCCGCAGCGGTCACAGCCGCTCCAGTCCCAGAAGGTGGTGAAGAGGGTGAACTCCTTCCCTGCGTAGTCCTCTTGGACGTGCTGGTCCTTATCCAGGAAAGCCACAGCGATCTGCCTGCTGGGCTGCACGTCCACGTCGTAGCCGTAGAAGAAAAGCCCCTCCTTGGTGCCACACAGGTAATGGCCCGAGTCCCCGAGCTGGGCTCGGAACACGATCAGACTGAACACGCGGATGCTGAAGCGCTTCAGGAGGTCGCTGCCCGCGCGGACGTGGCTGGAGTCCACGATCACGGTGCCGTTGAAGTCTGTCAGCACCGTGGTTTCGTGGCTGTGCAGGTTCTTCTGGAAGTACCAGACCACAGAGGAGACCTCCTCGGGCTTGCACTTGCAGGGCAGCTCGAAGGTCATGTCCGCCAAGTAGGCAACGTTCTCGAATATCAGGAAGGCGGGACACGCCGTCTTCTTGAACACATCCCCTTTCTTCTCAATGGCAAAGGCCTGGAGAACATCCACCAGGGAGAGGAGTATGGTGGCTCCCAGCAGCTTCGTCCCCATCACTGCAGGTGCTCTCTAGCCCAGCAGAACTCACAGCCCAGCCAGGGATCTGCTGGAAGCATTCTGCCCTGGAGCAGCCCAGCCTCTGTCACCGTCTCTGTCCCCAGCAGCTCTGCAGCGTTGTCACCCGTGTGCCTGGCAACAACGGAGCTGGGCTGGAGCAGCGGAACCCCCAACATCTCATCATGGTTTGGGCTGGATGGGAACTTAGGGAGGATCTCTAGGGCAGGTTGACACCTTCTTGGCTGTGCCATTGGGAAGGTATTGGCTTTTGGGGCAGAGTGCTTCAATGACTGGGGCCTGTTAGAGAGGGCAAGAGAACCTTCAACCATGGACTGGCCAATGTGATGAGAGGGGCTTTAAATGGAAAGGCCTGGGGCGGGTTCCAGAGGGGCAATGTTTGTGCCATTGCGTCCTCCTGGGGGGGAGACCAGGCTGGCCCATGGAGCCTGATGTTCCTTGGCTTGAGCTGAGAATCACAGGGCAAACACCATCAGCGCTGTGTGTGGCTGTGGGGAAACCTCTCACACCCCACACGGTTTCTTGATCCCTCTCTGAAGTGCCTGGACACAAAGAGTCACAGCACGGGGAACAAACAAGAGCTGGAGATGTGAATGTGCAGTGGCAGGGCCGTGATCCCACTGCAATGACAGTGACACAGTGGGACAGCTCAGCTCAGCTGACTGTTGTCATGGATGTTGTCACGGATGGCCATGGCCATGTGTTCCCCACAACCCTCACCTACACTCAGCAGAGGGCCCAGGCCTCCCACAGCAGAGGTACCCACAGGATGATGGAGAAAGGGGATGGAGCAAGAATCATTTCCAGGCTCCCCACACCAGAGGGGAGCAGGAGAGAACAGCCACGTGTTGCCCCTTGGATTTGGGACAGAACAATTTATTAAAAGCACAGTAACTTATTTCCTAAACCCCCCCATAACCTGCAAACACACGTACAGGACTGAGCCAACAGAGGGGGCACAAAGGCGGGTTCGCAGCTGGAACCAGGGCCAGAAGGGCACGGCGGGGCAGGGGGGGATGCCCGTGGGGCTGCAGGACAGGCGGGGCAGGGATGAGCTGGGGGAGTTTGGAGCTCGGATGCTGCGAGAGGTGCTGGGGGGTGGGGGCGGGAGGGCTGCCCGGAGCTCTGGCGGTGCGGGCAGGGGGCTGGGGGTGCCTGCAGCCGCTGGTTTCGGGGTGCCAGGGCTTTGGCAGGGCTGGCGGCTGGCACAGCGCGGCCCCGGGGGCTCAGGGCAGCTCTGCGCGGGGCACCGCCAGCGCTTCTCCCGTGCTCGGGAGCCGCGGGGATTTTCTGAGTGGGAATCGCTGCTCCACTCGGGTTTTCTCTTAACCGGCCCGAGAGACATCGGCCTGGGGCTGGAGCACGGGGAGAACTCCTGGGAGCATCCCGGGTCGGGGCTGAGCTCCTGGGAGCATCCCGGGCTGGGGCTGGAGCGCGGAGAGAGCTCCTGGGAGCATCCCGGGTCGGGGCTGGAGTACGGAGAGAGCTCCTGGGAGCATCCCGGGTCGGGGCTGGAGCGCGGAGAGAGCTCCTGGGAGCATCCCGGCTCGGGGCTGGAGCGCGGAGAGAGCTCCTGGGAGCATCCCGGCTCGGGGCTGGAGCACCGAGAGAGCTCCTGGGAGCATCCCGGGTTGGGGCTGGAGTGCGGAGAGAGCTCCTGGGAGCATCCCGGGTCGGGGCTGGGCACAGCGGGATCTGGCACGGTGACAGGAGCCTCGGCTAAAAGAGCAGAGGAGAAACAGAGTCACTTCCCTGTCTGCAGGTCGGGAGCGCTCGGAGCCCCCGGAGCAGCCCCAGTGCCCCCAGCCCATTTCAGCCCTGCCCTCCCAGCCCAGTGCAGCCCTTTGCTGCACCAAAGCGCCTCCAGCCCGAGCAGAAGAGGCACCACAGACGTGGGGACACGCCCGTTCCTCTGCCCCGTGCCACCGCGGCCGGGAGCTGTGTCCCACCGAGACACAGAAGAGGGGACAATCCCCACTGTCCCCATCCCAAATCCTCACCGGCACAGCTCAGCTGCATTCCTGGGGCTGGGGCATCCTCACTGGGCTCTGCAGGGCTACAGGGAGGTGCAGCTTCCTCCAGCTCTGCGGACTCCTCCAGCCCTGTGGACTCCTCCAGTCCTCTGGACTCCTCCAGCCCTGTGGAACCCTCCAGTCCTGTGGAAACCTCCAACCCTGTGGACTCCTCCAGCCCTGTGGAAACCTCCAGCCCTGTGGACTCCTCCAGCCCTGTGGAAACCTCCAGCCCTGTGGACTCCTCCAGTTCTCTGGACTCCTCCAGCTCTGTGGACTCCTCCAGCCCTGTGGAAACCTCCAGTCCGGTGGACTCCTCCAGATCTGTGGACTCCTCCAGCCCTGTGGGAACCTCCAGCTCTGAGGACTCCTCCAGCCCTGTGGACTCCTCCAGCCCTGTGGACTCCTCCAGCCCTGTGGGAACCTCCAGTCTGGTGGACTCCTCCAGTTCTCTGGACTCCTCCAGACCTCTGGACTCCTCCAGCCCTGTGGACTCCTCCAGTGCCAGGACCTTCACTTCCTTTGTCTTTGCAGTAATTTCATCAGGGCAGAGGCTGTGGGTAGAGTTTTGGGGTTAGAGAGTCAAACTTGGAACATGGGACATTCCCAAGCTGTAAATCTCTTTCTGGAGAGCCTGAGCTGCGAGGTGTGTGTGCACCAGGGACAGGCCAGCACCTCCAAGCACAGCCCTGCTCCCACATCCATCCCGACCATGGACAACCCAGTCTGCCCAGGCTGAGAAGAGGCACAGAAGGACACTCACTTCTCTTCCTGGTCCTGCAGGTCCTGCAGAAAGGGACTTGGTGTCCTCACCTGGCACTGCAGATTGGGCAGGGAGGCTCTTCTGGAGCTGCAGGGAGACATCCCGGTGCCCTGCAGGGATTGGGATGAGACAGTGGTGAAACACGATGGGGGCTGGAGCAGGGCTGGTGTGGGAATCCAGGGCTTCCCTCTGGCTGCCCTGGCAGGGGTCAGGAGCCCCCCTGGACAGAGCCCCCAGAGACAATGTCTGTGATCTCTGCCCATGGAAAAGAGTTTTCAATCTTACAGGGTGAATTACCAGCTCTGAGTGTTTGATATCAGTAATAATTAAGTGTGACACGGGTGCAAAAGTAAAATTTTAGGTTTCTAGATTAGGGGTTCAGAGGGGACAAGATGGAGGAATTGGGTGTGCCTTGTCCTTTTCCTCCTTCTTCATGCCCTCCATGTTTCACTGTGGTGTTGGCATTTTTCTACTGGTTTAGGCTGGGGACACACTGGATAGATATTGGCACATTATTGTAAATATAGTACATGTAGTTTCTGGTATTTAATGTTTGTACCATCCCACTGAGGGCAGAGCCCCACACGCTGCCCTGCAGGACAGAGCTGCGGCAGGGCAGCAGAACATGTTAGAGATAAACAGAATAAACACCCTTGAAACAGCACAGACCAATTATGGCTTCTGCTTTGGCAACGGGGCTGACAGACAGAGACTTTCTACAATCTCAGAATCACCAATACCCACAGATTCCGACATCCAGCGGCACCCCCGGGCTGGGAGATTCTCGGGGGGTACGGGAGGCACCCAGAAGCGCAGCCCCGAGCCCCGGCAGCCCCGAGCCCCGGCAGCCCCGAGCCCCGGCAGCCCCTCCCGGTGCTCACCGGGCGCAGGACGCGGCGGGCGCGGCTGGCGAAGCGCAGCGTGCCGTGGGTGTCGCGGCCGGCGGGCGCGGAGGGGCTCACGGCCGCGATCACGGCGGTGCGGCAGCTGCCACCCAGCGAGTCCTTCAGCAGCAGAGTCAGTTTGCTGTCCCGGAACGGCACATGGCTCTGCCCGCCCTGCCGGGACACCGGGCTCAGCTCCGGGCACCCTCCAGAGCTGCCCAGACACCGAGTACCACCGGACCCGGGACTCACCTTGGCTCCAGCCAGAGCACGGATGACGCTTTTGAGGGCCAGCAGCGAGCGGTTGATGCTGGTGCCCTCCCAGAGCCCCTCTCCCCGGCCCGTGCTGGCCCAGGCTCCCTCCGAGCCCGCCAGGTCGATGAAGCTCAGCTTGGCCACGCGTGGGTCCCCGGCGAGGCCACCAGTGGGGTCACAAAGCTTCACCTGGATCTGTGAGGACAGAGGGGCTGAGACTGGATCCACACAGATGCTCAGGGCTCTGTGTTTCAGGGCAAGAGGCAGGGAATGCTGTGGAGAGATGAGGCAGGAGGAGGGGAGGAACACAGCCAAACACCCGGTGATGACACGAGGAACAGAGCCAGGGAAGGGATCTGGCAGGGAGGGACAGCTATGGGGACAATCAGCATCTCCCACACTTGATGACAGAGAGACAGAGAGGGGTATGGCTGGGCAGATCCTCAGAGGGACTGGAAAAGCCTGCAGACACCTGTGCTGCTGCCCCAGGAGCAGCGAGGGGCACGGCTGAAGTGACAATGACAGAGCCCTGGCAGCCCTGACAGCCCCGACAATTCGGGCAAGGAGCTGAAATCCACTGGCAGCTCTGCAGCCAGCCAGCAGCAAGCACACAAACAGAGCCCTGGGGAGCAGCACTGCCAGCTCAGGCCCGAGGGGACAGCCTGGGGACCTTGGTGCTGGCACAGCTGGGCAGGTGTGCTTCCCTGCAGCAGCACTGGCAGCGAGCCCGGGGCCGGCAGCCCTCACCTGGAAGATGGCGTGGGAGCGGGAGGAGGCGGCGTTGGCCTTGGTGGGCCTCTGTGCTCGGTTTTTATTGCCTTTGGCCAACATGTCCAGGAGCTGCTCTGGTGATGTGGGCTGGGGGAGAACGGGCAGGGGTTGGATCAGCTCCTGGGCAGGGCACCGGGCACCCCGAGGCCACCTCTGCTGCCAGCCAGGAGCCAGGAGGCAGCTGGGACATCCCCACCCCGTGTCCCCAGGACTCCCAGCCTCTCCCAGCACTGGTGCAGATGAGTTTGTCCCAGCCCTTGTGCCTTTCTTGTGCCCACACCTGGTGGAAGGAGAGACCCTGAACCACAGCTCCTTTGCCAGGCTGCTCCCAGACATTCAGCGGGCCCTGGGGCTGCAGGAGGTCGTAGACACGTTCTTTGTACACCTGGAGCAGGAAAATGAGGTCAGGCTGAGGTTTTACTCTTTGGGAGGGAGCTGGGAGAAGAGCTGGGTGCCCCTGACCCCACCTCTGGGACCTCATTGCACCGGGAGCAGCTGATGGGGCTCAGAAGGCAGGGCCAGCTCCCAGAGCTTTGCTGGGCAGCTCCCCCAGCCCTGCTCCTTCCAGCCTCACTGCTCTGTGGAGCACAGCAAGGAGAGAAAACCCCCAGCTCCAGCTGGCAGAAAGCAGCAGCAGAAGTTCACTCCACCAGGCCGCCCTCCCAACCCCAGCACAGCAGGGGACACTGCAGGGACCATGAATGTGGCTCTGGATCAACCCCAAATCTCCTCCTTGGGGACCCTGAGACAGGAGGGGACATGCTGGGCCACAGCAAACCTGCTGGTAGGAGACGAGGACCTCACAGCTCTTGTCCTTCATGGCCTCGAGCCTCTTGTACAGCTCCAGCGTGGCGAGGTGCACGATGCCAGGGGTGCTCTTGGAGCCCATCATGGTGTGGGTCTTCCCCACCCCCGAAGCACCGTAGGCAAACACTGGGAGGAGAAGGGGGGGATGGTGAAATGATCGATCAGTACTCACCTGGGACAGCAGAAGGTTGGGTCCTGGCAGGGGAGAGGAGAGGGGAGGAGAGGGGAGGAGAGGAGAGGAGAGGACAGGACAGGACAGGACAGGACAGGACAGGACAGGAGATTCCCACACAGATAAGACATGAGGTAAAACTCATAAGTTTCCCTGCTAATCAGGGCAATTTTTCTCCCTGGTTTCAGCCTCTCTAATGCAGCAGGGACAGAAAGAATCTCCAGAGGAGCGCTGCTCCCATGCTCAGGTCACCTCCGACCCTCTCCCCACGAGGCATTTCGGCTTCCTCTCTTTTACCCCCATCTTCCAGCACCTCCTTTGGAGCTCTCATCAGGGTGGGACACAGTGACCTGGAGCTCCTGCCCAGCCTCACATCTACACAACACCCACATCCATCCTCTGCACCCCATCTCCCAGTGCCCAGCACTGCTGGAACCAACACGCTTCAGGCTGTGTGGCTTTGGGATGCTGTTGTGCCACCTCATTCCCATTCAGATTAAATTCAGGGCTCTGCTGAGCCCTCCAGCCTGGGAGAGGATGGGCCAGGAGCCCCTGCAAGGATCGGGACTTACCGGAGCAGTTGTGGCCAGCCAGGAGGGTTTCCAGCAGAGGGAGCGTGGTGTGCTGGAACACCTCCTGCTGCGTGGCCCTCTGGTCAAAAACGTGGTCGAATTCAAATTGGAGGTTTTTGCGGGGGCTCCCGGGGCAGCGGGTGAGTGGCGTGGTGCTGCCGGTGGTGTCGGTGATGCCGGTGCTGCCGGTGCCACCGGGCTCCTCGGTGCTCAGCAGCACCGTGTGCTCGTTCAGGACGTGCAGGACCGTGGGTGCCCCTCGCTCCCGGGGGCTGGGGGGTCTCACACGCAGCACCACGGCCATGGAGCCCTCCTGGGGAGGGGGTTCTGCCCCACAGCAGGCAGCTGGGGCTGGGGCACCGGGCTGCTCGGTCCGATGGTCTGGGTCCTCATGTGGTCTGGGGGGGAAGGTTCAGCTGGGGGAGAGATATCCGCGGGGTCTGCGCCCACCCCTCCCTGTGCCAATCTTAGTGTCCCTTTGGAGCTCCCCGTGAGCCTGAACCCCCTTCAGGCTCCCACAGCCTCTCCCAAAACCTCTCTTCGGTCTCTCTGGATCCCAGACAACTCTACAAACCCCTTTATGCTCCTACTGCTCCCCTGGACCCTCCCCAAAGACCCTAAATCCCTTTGAGACACATCCTCCTCCCACAGCCTCCCCAAGGATCCCACCATTCCCTTCCAGCCCCCTCAGCCCCAGAGCCTCTCTCAGACCCTGTCACCCCTTTGGTCCCCTCCCCTGCAGGTCCCCGTGTCCCTGTTCCACCCCTCCCTCAGCAGAACTGACCCAGCGAGCGCGTCCCCCGCGGGGACGGCAGCACCCACGCGTGGGGTCGGTATTGCCGTGCGAGGGGACGAGGCACAGCCTCGTCACCGGGAATGGCCTTTGCAAACGGCCCCGCCGGGAGCGGAGCAGCGAGCGGAGCAGCGAGCGGAGCAGCGAGCGGAGCGCACCGGGAGGGACGGAGCGAGCCCGTTGTCACCGGCGCTCGGGGTTCCACCGGTGCCCGGCAGCCGTGGAACGTTGTCACTCGTTCTCTGGGATTGTCCCCGCGCGGGTGCAGCCCCTTCCTTTGGCTTTATTCATCGTGTTCTCCTGGTCCCGCTTCTCCAGCTTGTCCAGGTCCCCCTGGGTGTCACCTGCACCGCAGCTTCGTGTCACCTTTGTGGACACGCTGAGTGAGGGACTGCAGAGCCCCGGTGCCACCAGAGCCCTGGGGACACCCTGGTGACAGCCCCCAGCCCTGTGGGTGCACCCCGCCAGCTCCTCACCCCCACAGCCGCCGTGTCCCCCCAGCCCAGGGATGAGATGTCCTGTGGGACCGTGCGCTGGATTTTTGATGGGGATGAAGGAAGCTCCAGCCAGAGGGTGCAGCTGTGGATTAGTGTCTGGGGATGTTGTTTTGTCACAGTTTGGGGTGTGTAATGAGGGTCCCTGGTGTTGAGGACCACATTTAGTGCAGAAAGCTTGTGGGGCAGTGCCCTGGGAGCTGCAGGGTGAGCTCTGTGGGGAAAATCAGCAAAGCCCCCGGCAAGGACCTGCAGTGCCAGGCAGGTAAGTGCTGCAGCTCCATAAAATTCCTTAAAGGAAGCAGATCTGGGACTGCTCTCTGCGAGTGCTGGGGCTGAGCTGGAGAGGAAATCAGCAGCAGCTGTGGGATGGGGTGTAGGGGAGCCTCGGGGCACTGCTGATGGCCTCAGCCCCACCAGGGCCACGCTGGGGTGGGAATGCAGCCGCCAGAGCAGCTCCAGGATGGATGACACAGAACTTTCCTGAAGAGTTTCTGACCTAGATGGAACTTCAGGTCACCTTCCTTCTCCAAACACCCAACTGCCAGCACCAGGTGACTGACCCTGTATGTCAATAGGTAGGGATGATCAAACCTTTTTCGTGATTTTATATTGATAATCCTTTCTGGCCTATGGCAACTCTGTTGACCTTAATTTTGTTGTTTGGTACCTGCAATAATAATGTGTATCAGGGCAGTGTTAAACCCCTTGAAACTTTTCCTTTGAGTATATTAGCAGGAATGCCCTGTTAAAATCAAATTATTACAATCCCGGCTGTACCGTGTGCTGGTTCTGTGTTTTGTGCTCGGTGCTAACAGCGTCCCCTCAGGCCCGCTCAGCCCCTCACACCTCCCCACTGGGCCTGCACCTCCTCTGCGGTCCCAGAACACTCGCACAGGCACTGAATTTCCTACAAGGTACTGCACATCGCCCCGGTCCCGGTCCCGGTCCCGGTCCCGGTCTCGGTCTCGGTCTCGGTCCCGGTCCCGGTCCGACCCCGGCCCCGGTCCCGCCGCTCTGGGCGGGCTCCTGCCCCTGCGCCGCCTTTAAACTGCCCGCGAAACCCCGCCCTTCTTCCTGATTGGCTTCGCCCCTCTTTCCAGGCTCCCATTGGCTGCGTGTCGCGTGATGCCTCATGGGGGTTGTAGTCCTGAGCCCCGCGCGATGCGCCATGGGAGTTGCAGTTTCGTCGGCGCCTGCGCCCCCTGGCGGCGGGCGGCGGAGCGGGGGGGGGGGCCCGGGGGTCCCGGAGGGTACCGGGGGGTACCGGGGGGTCCCGGGGGGTCTTAGAAGGTCCCGGGGGTCCCGGGGGTCCCGGAGGGTCCCGGGGGGTCTCGGGGATCTCAGAGGTACCGGGGGTCCCGGGGGGTCTTAGAAGGTCCCGGGGGTCCTGGGGGTCCCGGGGGATCCCGGGGGGTCTTGGGAGGTCCCGGGTTCCCGGGGTCCCGGGGGGTCTTGGAAGGTCCCGGGGGTCCCGGGGGGTGCCCGAGGGTCCCAGTGGCGCTGTGTGGCCTGATCGTGTCCCTCCCCGAGCAGTGGCAATGCCGTGTCCCTCAGGGGACACCCCCTCGTGTGTCACCTGGGCTTTGGGGACAGTCCCGTGTGAGGGTGGCGCTGATTTGATACAGCAAAGCGGGGTCGGGGTGGGAGCTGGCGGGGCAGAAAGACCCTGTCCCCAAGGTGGGGACACTGGGGACACACACAGCAGACGGGGAGAGATCACAGCTCTGCTTTACCATGTTGTCACCCGGCGGAGGGGGACAGGACACGGCTCCCCCCGGCCCGGTGCGGACACCGGGAGCCCCCCGAGCCCCCCGAGCCCCGGGGCGGCACAAGGGGGGCACAGCCGGGCATGGGGGGGCCGTGGGGCAGCACGGGGGGCACCCCCAGCCTCTTGCCGCCCCCAAACCTCTGCAGCCCTCGATTGGGAAAAGGGGGGCTCGGGGCACGAAGGGAGCGCGGGGAGGAGGATCCGTGGGCTGGACCGCGGTGGGGTGAAGTGGGGCCGGGCAGGAGCGAGGGGAGATGGGGGGCAGAAGGGACAGAACCACGGCCCGGGGATGCCGTGGGGCTGGGGGGTCACTGGGGGGGTGCCGGGTGGGTGCGGGGGGTGCCGGTGCAGCGCTCCGCGCTCAGTCCGAGTAGATGATGAAGCCGGAGAAGGTGCTGTACTTGTTGTTGTTGCCTCCGTGGGCTTTGCCCCCGTCCAGCTTGATGAACACCTCGTCCCCCGCGTCCAGGTGCAGGATGACGCTGTTGCTGGCGTAGTCGTAGTTCTGGTCGGCGTCCTGCGCGATGGCGCTGGCCCGGACCTGCCCAGGGGACAGCGACACCGGCTCAGGGCACGTCTCGGTCCGCCGAGCCCACGGGACACGCGGGTCCCGCCGAGCACAATCAGATCCACCCGCCCCGGGGTAGCGTGGGGTGCCCCGGGTCCCCCGGCGTGGGTGAGCGGGTCCCGGGTGGAACAGACACGGGACCGCGGTTTTGGGTTTGGTGGCACCGTGGAACAGACACGGGACCGCGGTTTTGGGTTTGGTGGCACCGTGGAACAGACACGGGACCGCGGTTTTGGGTTTGGTGGCACCGTGGAACAGACACGGGACCGCGGTTTTGGGTTTGGTGGCACCGTGGGACACACACGGACCGCGGTTTTGGGTTTGGTGGCACCGTGGGACAGACACAGGACCCCATCTCTGGGTCTGGGTACAGGACCCCAGCTCAGACACAGGACCCCATCTCTGGGTCTGGGTATAGGACCATGCCGGGGACACAGGACCCCATCTCTGGGTCTGGATTCAGGACCCCAGCTCAGACATAGGACCCCATTTCTGGGTTTGGATTCAGGACCATGCCAGGGACACAGGACCCCATCTCTGGGTCTGGATTTAGGACCATGCCTGGGACACAGGACCATGCCTGGGACACAGGACCCCATCTCTGGGTCTGGATTCAGGACCCCAGCTCAGACACAGGACCCCATCCTTGGTTTTGGATACAGGACCATGCCAGGGACACAGGACCCCATCTCCAAACCGAACCACAGAACCCGGCGCACCCCTCAGCGCTCCCCGGGAGCTGCGCAGGGACCGTGAGCGTGTGACAGGGGCAGGATGCTCCCCAGAAAGGTTTCCTGGGTGCGGCAGAGCCAGAGGAGCCGTCAGCGGCCGGAGAAGCGCTCCCGCGGCTGGAGCTGCAGAATTCTTTGGGTAATCAAATCTCTGCGGCGCCTCGCGGGGAGATCGCGGCGCTGGGTGACAGTGACAAGGCGGCTGCTGAAATCCCAAGTGAAATGCAGAAGCGCTGCTGTGCCGGGAGAAGGTGCCGCTAATTACAACCGACGAGAATCGGCTCTTAATTGGCTTGTGCGGGGCGGGCAGGCAGCGGGGTCCCGGAGCGCCGGGAGAAGCAGGGCTGTCCCCACGCAGTGCTGTCCTTTGTCCCCAGGACAGGTCCCCAAGGGGCCACTCCTGCCACCAGCAACACTCACCCTGTTAAAAGTCACCCTTGTGTCTACCCTGCCACCGCGAGGGTCCCCATTCCAATAGGGGACCCTAAATCCCAGCCAGCCACTGCCCCCAATCTCCAGTGGACGCTGCCTCTCCTGAGGAAGAGGAGTGAAGGAGGAAGACGTGAGGAAGGAAGGAGAGCCGGGAAGAGCCATTCGGCTCCCCCCATCGTCCCCCCCGGCACCGCCGGAGCTGCCCGGTGCCATCCGTCTTCCCTCGTTAGGAGCCGCCAGCCCTCGCTAACCGGGGAAGATAAATGGCAGCGCTGGGCCCGGCCTGAGCCGCTCCAGGCACCGCAGTGGCACAGCGGTGGCACTGCCACCACGGCCCCCGCCATGGCCTCACCCCCTTGTCCTGTTCTGTGCCTCAGTTTCCCCATGGCACGGCTGGGAGCCCTGGGGGTGGCGTGGCCTCAGCTGCAGCTGCTCTCCCTGACCCCAGTGACAATGCTGGGGGTGTCCCCAGTGCTGGGGACACTCTGGAGTTGTCCCCAAGGTGCTGCACCCAGGAGCTCTCAGGCAGACAGGGGACAGCAGGGTGCTGCCATGTGCAGTGACACCTCGGGGACACCAGGGCCCAGCACCCCTGAGGCGTGGCAGAACCGCAGCAGCTCCTCAGGGTGCTCGGGCACAGCTCTGGGTGCCCTCCCAGCACCCCTGGGCACACCTCTGGGTGCCCTCCCAGCCCCCCCGGGCAGAGCAGCAGGTGCCCCCCAGAGCCCTTGGGTGCATCAGCAGATCCCCCCCCCCCACCAGCCCCCCAGACAGGGCAGTGGGAGCCCCCAGGACCCCCAGCATGTCCTTGTGTACCCTTAGGGACTGTCCCCAACAGTCCCCTGGGGCTGTGACCCTCCCTGAGCTGCCCCAAAACCAGCCAGTACCAGCCCTGTCCGTCTGTCCGTCCATCCATCCATCCATCCATCAATCCGTCCCTCTGTCCGTCCACCTCCCCCCTCCCACTGCCCTCGCCTCATCTACGGGCTAATACAAATAATAATTAATGCTAATTAACCAGCAGCAGCTCCCCTGGCTCTCATTAACTCCAGCCCCGACCCAACGGTGATGGGCAGCCCCCCAAATCGGCAGCACCCAGGGGATTTTTGGGGGCACCCAGGGGATTTTTGGGGGCCAGGGGGGGGTCCCCCCAACTTCTGACTCGCTCTGAACCTGCCAGGATCGACCTTTACCTGCCAGGAACCCCACACCATGCCAGGGACGGGGGATTTTGGCAGTAACCCCCTAAACAACCCCATTTTTTAATTATTTGGGCCATTGAGGGGGATCTTCTTTATAGGTATCAATGCGGTGATGCCTTGTTAGTAATTAACAAGCGCTTAATTAAGTTGCATCGCCCGCCCGAGCGCAGCTCCTCTTGACAAGGGGCTCCATAGCTGCTGGAAATTCATCCAGGAATGGCGATGCTCGGCAGAGCTGGGGGGACAGCAAGGTTTGGGGTGGTCCCCAAAAAGATTTTGGGGGAGGCAAAAGGGTTGAGGTGAGTTTTGGGGCGCTCAGTCCGGAGTTACACGGATGCTGTTGGGAGAAAGAGCCAGAAATGCCAAGCGGCGCTGGCATCCCCTAAAATCCAATGTTGGAGGGCAGGGGAGGACAAAATAATCCAAATAAAAGGCAATTCGAACTGTTTGGATGGAGAAAAAGCTGCCGAGCGGCTCCTGCTCGGAGCTGGTCCTGCCGTGGAAACTCATTTTTGGGTTAATTCGGGGTCTGGGGTGCCAGAGGAAACGAGAGCAGCGTGGATGGATCCCGAGGAATGCCAACTGCGGTGGCACCCGGGGGTGACAAACATCGTGTCCCCACACGGCGTGGGAAAGGGGCACCCCAAATTCCTGGGTTCCAGCGGGATGATGTCGCAGGGATGTGGGAGAGGGGACGGGAAGGATGGAGCCACCCTCGGGGTGTTTGTCCCCGCGCTGTCCCCGCGGTGTCCCCGCGGCTCTCCTGAGCCACCAGCGGCTCCGGGCTGGGCGTGCAGCCCCCCAAAAGCGGGGCAGGACTGTCCCCCTCGAGCCACCGCGGACACTGTCCCTGCCCTGTCCCCGCGGGGACAATGGCATGGCCGGGGAGGGCGGGGGACACCCTGGGGACGCCCCAAGGCACCCCAAAGAACATCTCCGTGGCCAAGGGAAGAGCTGAGGGAACGCCTGGGGACGTGCCAGGGTGGATGGTGACTGTCCCCAGCGCTAGGAGAGGGACAGGGCAGCGTCTGGGAGTGGGAGGAGGAGGATGGGACACCCCAGGGGTGCACCCGGAGCCCTGCGCTGTCCCTGGGAGAAGGACAGGGCACCCCAGGGTGCTCCTTCAGGATGGGGAGCAGGGCAGAGCACATCCAGAGCCTGTCATTGCCACTGGGAGGAGGATGGAGCGTCCTGGGGATGCAGCTCCAGAGATGGCAGCAGGACAGGGCACCCCAGGGGTGCACCCCGAGTCCATCATGTCGCTGTGAGGAGAACGGGGCACCCTGGGGTTACACCTCTGTGCCCAGGAAAAGGATGTGGCACCTTGGAAATGCACCCAAATCCCATCACTGTCACCGAGAGAGGCACAGAACATCCTGGGGACACATCCCGAGGGATAGGAAAAGGACAGGGCATCCTGGGAGTGCACACAGAGCCCATCGTCAGCACTTAGAGAAAGATAAAGCACCCAGGGGTGCATGGCAGTGTCTGGGAGAAGGATGTGGCATGCCAGGGATGAACCCAGAGCCCATCATCGCCACTGGGAGAAGGATGGGACACCCTGGGGATGCATCTCTGGGGCTGGGAAAAGGATGGGACCCCTGGAGAAGCACCCAGAGCAAATAATCAGCACTGGGAGAGGGATGTGGCACCCTGGGGATGCATCTCTGGGGCTGGGAAAAGGATGGGGCCCCTGGGGAAGCACCCAGAGCAAATAATCAGCACTGGGAGAGGGATGTGGCACCCTGGGGATGCATCTCTGGGGCTGGGAAAGGGATGGGGCCCCTGGGGAAGCATCCAGAGCCCGGAATCAGCACTGGGAGAGGGATGTGGCACCCTGGGGATGCATCTCAGGGGCTGGGAAAAGGATGGGGCCCCTGGGGAAGCACCCAGAGCCCGGAATCAGCACTGGGAGAGGGATGTGGCACCCTGGGGGCGCATCCAGGAGAAGAACGGAGCCCCAGGAGTGCATCTCTGGGGCGGGAAAGGGACGGAGCCCCTGGGGAAGCACCCGCGGTCCATCAGCAGCACAAAGAGGATGTGACAACCTGGGGGTGCATCCCTGCGGCCAGGACAAGCACCCACAGCCCTTCTCCCGTGCTTGGGGACAGCAGAGCCCCCGGTCCCGCGGAGGGAACCGGGGTGGGCAGCCCTTACCTGCCCGTTCTTGCAGAGGTCGGCCCACATGCTGGTGCCGTCGCCGCCGCGCATGAGGACGTGGTAGGTGAAGAAGTAGGTGCCGGGGATGGCGCAGGTGAACTTGCCCGAGGTGGCGTCGTAGCTGTTGCCCAGGTTGGTGACCACGTCGTCGAACTTGAGGACCTCGTAGCCCTCGTGGGGGTTTTTGAGGCCGGCGTAGAAGGCGACCCGCGGCACCGTGCTGTAGGTGGCCGCGCTCACCGCGCCCGTAGCCCCCGGTCCCGGTAATCCCGGCGGTCCCGGTCTTCCCGCTTCACCCCGCGCCCCCACCGGCCCCGGCGGTCCCGGTTCTCCGGGCGGTCCCGGTGGTCCCGGTTTGCCCGGTCTCCCCGGTTTGCCTTGGGGACCTTGCACCAGGGTGGAGGGCGGCGGGAGGGGGCCGCGCTCGGCCGGTTGCGGGGCGGCGGCGGGGCCGTAGGGCTCGCAGACCATGCGGCAAGTACCCAGCATCTCGTAGCGGCCGTCGGTACCGGCGGAGCTCACCAGCACCGGGATGAGCACCACCAGCACCAGAACCATCACCACCCCCGCCGCGGCCGCCAGCAAAGTTTTGCGGCCCAGGCTGAGCCGCCGCCCGGCCGGGGCTCGCTGGCGCCCGGGGGAGGGAATGGTGCCGGCGGGGGGCAGCAGGGCGGCGGCGGCGGGGGGGTTCGGGCCGGCGGCGGCGGCGGCTCCGCTGCGCTCCGCTGCGCTCCGGTGCGCCCCGCGCCGCTCGGGCCACGCCCACCCCGCCGGGCCACGCCCACAGCCACGCCCACCCACGCGAGACACGCCCCCGTGTGTGATAACCACGCCCACGGACACGCCCCCGCCCACCCGTGACACCCCACCCCACCCGAGGGAGGGAAACTGAGGCAGGGATGTGGGTCCGGCCCCGGCTGCCCCACTGACCCCCCTCCTCCAATCCCCCCGTGACCGCACCCCCCTGTCCCCACGCCACACCCCGAGTGTCCCCGTGGAGCTGCGGACAGCCCTGTCACCTGTGTCCCCACCCAAAAACACGCACGTGGGATGGTCCCCGCGGCCACTCGCTGCCTCAGTGTCCCCTCCCACGAGGGACCACGCTTTGGGACAACCCACGTAGCCAAGCGCCCATCGCGCTCAGCCGTGGGGCCGTGGGATGGGATGTCACCGCCGTGACAACGGGGCGCCCGCAGGTGCCACCGCCGGGCTCGTGGCACCGGGACACGCGGCTGTGCCCGCTCTGTCGCCTGCCATCTCCATCAGCCTCGGCGGGGACAGCGGGACGCGATGGCAAGTGACAGGCGCCGCCAGCGCCGGGGGTGAGCGAAGGACGCGGGGATGGGGGAGGGCGACACGGACACGCGGGCAGAGAGACACACGGCTCGGTGACAACACCGAGGTGGCATCAACCTCCGTGGCACCTGTGAGGTCCAGAGGGTCACATCTCCCCTGCCCCTAAAACACCCTGGGGGTGCATCCCCTCATCCCCTTCATCCCATCCAAACCCCAGGGGACACGCGGGGGACAAGCGCCACCCCCGGCCCAAGAGAGGGGGGGGGGGCCAAGGAGACTTTTGACAGCCATCGATCGCCCCCGCATGTCCCCCGGCTCCCGCAGAGGCTTTAATCAGCGAGCAGAAATCAATTAGCTACCTTTAAGGAGGCAATTATTCCCGGGGTCTTTACAAGGCTGGGGAGGTGGGAGAGTATTTTGGGGTGGGGGTGCTGCTAGCACCGTATCCCCCCTCAAAGTTTGTTATCATTATGTCACCGGCTGTTTCCCTGGTTCTTTCCTCCATCATTTTTGTCACACCCCCCTATTCCTCATTATCTTTCTGTTTTAACAAGTGCCTAAAAATACGCCTCGAGAGGTCACGGGCTGCGTGAGTCACCATCAGCACGGGGACGGGGTGGCCCGGGTGGGCCAGGGTGACAGGGACACAGAGGGAGGACAGGCCCACGCTGGCTGCATCAGGGCACTCGCCTCACCTGGAGGGTCAGGGGACATCCCCGGTCCTGCTACAGCATCCTCATGGTGGGGACACAGCCCCAGACCACCTCACTGCCACAGGACATTGTGTCCCCCTGGCATAGCCACCACCTCAGGCCAATGCATCACTCTGGGCCACCCTGTCCTCATGGCAAGGCCACCACCCTTGGCCACCATGTCCTCAAGCTGTGTCCCTACAGCCGTGTGCAGAGCCAGGACAGCCGGAATGGATCAGCAAAGCTCCAAACTGCACATTTGGGAGCGCAGGAGCTGGGAAAGGGACAAAGGTGGGAGGTGGCAGCAGCAGTGGCTGCCGTGGTTGTGGTGGCAACGATGGCAGCAGTGACAGCAGTGACTCCAGTGGCAGTGGTGGTGCCCACAGTGGCAGTGGTGGCTGCAGTGGTTGTGGCTGTTGCAGTGGTGGCTGCAGCGGTGACAACAGTGGATGTCACAGCTGCAGTGGCTGCGGCTGTGGTGGCTGCAGTGGCTGTGGTGGCTGTGGTGGTGACGGTGGCGGTGGCTGCGGCTCCGCTCAACGCCGCCGCTCCTCTGCAAAGGTTAAGCAAACAGCAGCTCCCACAATCGATGCCGGCCCAGCCCTGAGCTGTTTGCTTTGCCAAGGCAGTGAGGGGGTGGATGGGCCGTGCTGGGGACATCAGCAGTGGGGATGGGGACAATCAATGCTCCAGGGGCTGTGCCACCACCTCCCCTTGCTGTGGAACTCGTGGAGGAGGATTTGGGGAAGGGTGAGAGTGGCCAGGGCAGGGCAGGGGGCTGGTGGGCCTCAGTTTCCCCTCCTGGCATTGTGGCAGACACTGCCCACAGGGCCACGCTTGGCCAGGGGGACAGGGACAGGGACCTGCCACCTGGCCCTGCCACCATGGCTCAGCTGGAATTAAGACACAACCAATGAACCCAATGTTGGCCCACAATGCTGAGCCTGGGGAGGGAGTGGCCGGTGAGTTTGGATGCTGTCCCCAAATTCCAGCTGTGTCCTCAGGATGGGCTCTGGAAGGGACATGGAGGGGGACATTCAGCCGTGGCCAGGGAGGGACAACTGTCTGCTGGCCCTGAAGGAGAAGTGAAGGCTGGTTGTGAGCTGGTGCTCGGTGCCAGCTGGCTTCCAGGCACTGAGGGGACCCGTGGGACACCCACGGGTGGCTGGACGGGTTGGTGGCTGCGGGGTGGGCATCCCAGCACATCCCAGCCACTGTCCCCGCAGGCAGGGCAGGGCAAGGTGTGGGTGGCACATCCCCCGACCCTGTCCCCATCACGCTGCCTCTCATTACGGACGCGGCGGGGCCCGTCACACTCCCACCGTGCGGCAATTAAGGGCTGCCAGCGCCGGCAGTTAATTAGCGCTGGCGGTGAGCGCTGGGAGGCGGCGGAGGGGACGGGCTGGGGACGTGGGCCATGCAGTGACAGTGACACTGGGTGACACCCCGTGGGCCATGCAGTGACAGTGACAGTGGGTGACACCCCGTGGGCCATGCAGTGACAGTGACACTGGGTGATACAGTGTGGCCCCGCAGTGACGGTGACAGTGGGTGACACCCGTGGGCCATGCACTGACACAGCACTGTGTGACAGCCCCAGCACCAGGCACTGACGGTGACTCTGTGTGACAATCCACGGGAGCTGCAGTGACACTGCGTGGCACCCGGCGGCCCCACAGTGACAGTGACACTCTGTGCACTGCGCGGTGACAGTGACACCGTGTGACACTCCAGGGAGCAGCAGTGAAGCTGTGCAGCACCGCGGGGCTGTGAGACACGAGTGGGGCTGTGCAGCCATGGTGACACTATGCGACACCCCAGGGAGGCGTGCAGTGACACTGACACTGTGCCACACCCCGGGGTCGTGCAGTGACAGTGACACCGGTGACACCAGTGCCATGCAGTGACACCGGTGACACCAGTGCCATGCAGTGACACCACGCTCAGGCTTCCCAAGGGGACATCGGACCCCACCCTCTGCCCCAGTGGTGGGCCAGGGAAGGGGTGCTCCAGGAATGGGGTACACGGGGAAGGGGGGCTCCAGGAATGGGTTACCCCAGGGAAGGGGGGCTCCAGGAATGGGGTACACGGGGAAGGGGAGCTCCAGGAATGGGGTACACCGGGGAAGGGGGGCTCTGAGGAAGGAAGGGTTACCCCAGGGAGGGGTGCTCTGTGAAGGGGGGTGCTCCAGGGATGGAGCTCCGAGGAGGTTTCAGGAGTGGGGAAGGGGATGCTCCGAGGAGAGGGGGTGCCCCAGGTAGGGCTGCTACGGTTCGGAGGGGGTGCAGGAACAGGGGTGCAGACCCACGGCTCTCGGGAGCCCACGTGGAGCCCGCTCGGGGGGCAGAAGCTGTGCCACAAGGGCTCAGCCAGGGTGTCCTGCAGGTCCCCTCCACGGCCACTGATCGCCGATAGACCCGGTCCGGGGAGCGGAGCCATGTGCCACCGACAGGGAACGGCTGAGGATCGGCCACACGGCCACTGCCATGGCCATGGGTGGCCGTGGGCTTGTCCCCGAGGGGGGGTGGGATAGGCAGGAGTGGGACTGGTGGTGCTGAGGCAATGCTGGGGCTCCCATGGACACAACTCCGTATCCAAGCTCCACAGCCCTTCTCCCCAACGCAGCCCACGCAGGGGGCTCAGCCCCTAGGTCAGCCCAGGACCCCCCAATCCGTGCCAGGCCGTGGGCAGCCCGGTGCCTCACCGTGCCCCGTGGGCAGCCCGGTGCCTCACCGTGCCCCGTGGGCAGCCCGGTGCCTCACCGTGCCCCGCTAAACTCGTTAGAGGCGGCCGAACGTCAGCCGGGCGGGAGCGCAGCGCCAAATGCGATTATTGCCCGTCTCCTCCATCCTTCCAGCCCGGCCCCATTTATCGCCGAGGCGGGCGGGAGGGAGGCGGAATTGGCTCTTATCTCGCCTGAGAAATCCCTCTCCAGCCCTGATTTATGGCAGCGCACAATTCTGGAGCGTTTAGAGCACGGAGGGGTCAGCACCGGGTACAGCTGTAAGAGTGGGGGTAGCCGGGTGGGCAGTCCGGCTCAGGGGGGCTCCTGGGGCTGCACAGGGACCACCCATGGGTGTCCAGGTGGGTGAGACATGGCACCTGTGGGTGCACACTGGGGTTCAGCGGAGAATGGAGTGCCTGGCCCAAAAAAGGGGAATGTGCTGGCAGGGGACACCTGGGAAGGTGTCAGGGGACAGGCAGGAGGGTGGGAACACCCTGGAGGATCCCAGGGATCACCATGAGCAGGGAGGTGGCCAGGGGCTGCCAGCACCCACCTTTCTCAAAGTGTGGGGACAAGCAGTGGGGACAGAGGTACCCCAGAGGGAACGTGCACCCACCTTTCTCAAAGTGTGGGGACAAGCAGTGGGGACAGAGGGAACGTGCTGGCCACAGAGAGCCAAAGCAGGGCCAGGATCACATCCCTGCAAGCCAGATCCATCCTGTGGGGTGCCCCACTGAGCCACGGCCCCCCCAAGGAAGGCCTGGCAGGGCTGATGCTCCAAGCAGCTCCTGGAGCAGCTCAGGGATGTTTACTGGGAAAAGCAGGAGCGCCAGCAGCTCTTCCTGTGTGTGCTGAACTTTACAGAGCGCAGCATAGGAACAGCCTGGGAGCAGGCTGGGAGGAGCCCCGGGATGCAGAGCAGCTGCTGCTCGGTGTTTTATTAAAACAAAAGTGAAGAGCCAGCACCCGCCTCGCCCAGGCTCGGCTCTCCCGCCGGGAACTGCCGCCGAAGGAAGCTCAAACAGCAGGAAATGAGCTGGAATGAGGCACAGCTCAGGTCTCAGCCCGCTTCAGGATGGATCAGAGCCTTGGATCCAAAGCCAAGGCTGACCCACGAGTGATGGACACAGAAGCAGAGGGCAGGGGGGAGAAGCAGCCAGCTGAATATGCGATCCATGTGAACGAGGTGCTGCCCTCCCCCTCACTGATTTAACAAGTTTCCATTAAATCAACATGAAAGATGGGAAATCCCAAGTCTAAATTTGGATTAGGAGCTATGAGGAATCACCCAAGAGACACTGGAGGCAATAACAGGGCCTGAGAAGGCACCCAGCTGTATTGAGAAGATTGTCCTGGAAGACATTAAAGTGAGATCGTACCCGATTAAACTGAGATTGTTCCAGATTAAAGTGAGATCGTCCCAGATTAAAGTGCCTCAACTCACTGAAGTCCCACAATAGAGACCCACGTGGGGACAAGGGTGTCACTGCACAGGCACGGCTGGTGGGTGAGAACCCGAGCAGGGAGAATGTGCCTGAAAAAACCTCTGGCTGTGTTCACCTTGGGAAGTGTGCAAGGAGAGCCTCACGCCGCTGTCTGCATTCAGCTGGCGAAGCTCATTAACAGAGGTGGCCTTTCACTGCCCTTTTCAAACGGGGAAATTCAGGCCCCTTCCCTGCCTAAGAGAAAAGGTGAATTAAGAGATGAAATGGCGGATGAGGAGGAACAGCAGCCCCCCGAGGCCGGCAGCAGCCGTGCCCACCACCAGCCGTGCCCAGAGGAAATGCAGAGAATCCTCGAGGCGGGTGTGCAGCTGCAGGACCTGCCGGCGGGTGCTCTCCCAGTCCCCGGAGTTGTCGATGACGTGGGTCGCCCACCTGAGCTTCTCCTCCAGGGGCAGCTGGCAGCTGATCCGAGCTTCGGCCTCGGCTGCACCCAGCCCGCTCCTCTTCATCAGCCGCGCCAGCTGCGCTGGGGGGTCACTGCCGGGAGAGCACGGGGGGAGCTGGGGCGGGGGAAACGGGGTCTGCCTTCCTCAGGCAGTCACTGGGATCAAGTGGGAATGAGAGAGGCGCCCCTTTGGCATTTCTGACACTTGGAGCAGCACTGCCCGGGCCGTTCTCAGCATTCACACAGCCTGTAACAGCGCCCCAGAGCCTGCCCTGAGAGAGTACGGGTTGTGGAGGGCCCAAAGGCAGAGAATTCCCCTCTATGATGGTTCCAGGGAATGCACTATAAAGGGAGGTATTGCTTCTCTCAACAGGCTTTGCAGCAGGGCTGAGGCTGAACCTTCACCAGAGTGGAGGCACATCATGGTCCCCTCTGAGAGAGGTGGCTTTGTCCCTGTCCTCGTGGCTCCCAGAGCACTTACCAATAAACCAGCACTGTGTATTTCATAAACCTGGTCAATCCACGGGTCTCGAAGAGCAGAGGGATGTCGAGGATCACGTAGCGGTAGCCTGTGGAAATGGCAACATTCCCCAAAAAAGGGAACAGTGTTAACCCCCATTCCCAAATCCCTTGTGCTGCACACACACCATGGCCAGGAGAAGCAAAGCAAGCAGGAGCTCTACAGCTCCACGATCACAGCCAAGCAGAGCCTGCTGGCCCTCCTCCCTCTTGTAGGGAGGAAATGGTTTAATTCCAAGTTTCCAGAGAAAAAAAAAAATCAACCCTAACCTGGCTGCTTCAGACCAAAGGTGAAACTGCAGAAATATAATGAGGAGCTGAAAAGAGGAGCTGAAATGAGAGCAGCAGTGCCTGGCTGGCAGGAGCAGCAGCTGTGCACTGTGCTGGCCTCTCCCGGGAAGCAGTGCCCACAGCAGGATCTGCTCTCCACTCCTTCTCTTGTCCAAGACTTCACCAGGCTGCAGCCATCTGAGCCAACATTTTCGAGCTCAGCTTTCCTCCCTTTATGAAAAGCTTTGGCCAAACAGCTCAATTTTTCCAAGGAGAGCAAGGAAATCCCTGCAGACCTCCTGCAGCTGTGACAGTGAAATGCGGGGGGAACCTCCAGGCACAGCCCAAGGGCTGAACTTTCACCAAAACTGGCTGAGTTTAAAACCTCTGACACCACAGGGAGCAGAGCTTCTCACAGTCAATCACTGTCCCCCTGGTTCTCTCCCCATGCCTCTGCCCTTGGCCAGTGTTTGGGGAGGTGAGAAATGCTCTGCTGAGTTTGGGGGAGAGGGTGAGGGGAGGGCAAAGCTCTAACTCAAGACTTCACTCTCCTGTGCGTCATGGGGACATGTCAGGTTTTGTTGATGTCCCCTCTTTAGAAGCCCCCTAAAACGGAGCTGCCCACAGCAAGTAAAGTCTTGACAAAGACATCATCTTCCAAGGAGCCACCATTCCACCAGCATCCACATTCCGCCTGGAGAGGCTTCTGGCTGCCCTCTGATTTGATCGATCCGAGCTTTCCTTACACAGCGATCCTCAGAGACAACATCCAGCTATCCCAAATCATTAAATCCTGACTAATGAGGACAAAGCAGCCTGCTGAAGCCACACAGGGCCAGGACAGCATCCGCCTCCTCAGCCCGCAGCCCCGGGTTCAAGGCTCCATCTCTGGCTCCTGGCATTCCTGCCTGTTGCTTCTTCCTTTGTGCTTCCTCCTCCTCCTCACCCCGCAGCAGAGCTCGGCCCCGTGGTGCCCCGGCCTGTTCAGCTCTCACAGGGCTCAGCTCTGATAAGCACCACGAATCCAGACTGACTCTATTATGGCATCTGTCTGTCTGTACGGAGAACAGCTGCTGATCTTATCTGGCATTTCTCCAGCCCAGCCTGACAGCTGCATTTGTTCCGTTTATCGGGGCAACGCGGGACTTTGGAAGCCACAGCTGTCAGCCCATTCCTCACCTTATCGACACTCAGAGGGCTCCACAGCCTGCAGTGAAGCTGGAGCAGGCTGGGGGCAGGGAGGGATATTTGGCAGTTTCAGGAGTGTGGCATTATCTGGTAGGTAATCTCGGCAAAGCTGCTCCCAGGCCCGACAGATACACTTTAAACCGCAGAGGAAAGCGGTGAAGGGCAGCAGTGAAAGGCAGGAGTGATTTGGGAATGAATCCTCCAAACACTGACACCAAAGGCCACTGCAAGCAGAGCACAAAGGCTGTCACTCAATGTCCCTTCCCTATCTCTGTCATCCCTGTCCCTCTCCCCACATTCAAACCAAAGGCAGAGGGAGCAGGGATGGCTCCTGCCCAAGCAGGAGTCCTGGCAGGCTGAACGAGGCCTCTTACCGAGTACAAAGTACTTCAGGACCTGCTTCAGCATCTCCTTCAGGATCTCAGGGTGGGTGATGGAGTTGAGCAGCCGCCGTTTCTCTGGCTGGGAGAAGATAATGCTTCCGAGAGCCTCGCGATTTATCTCGCCGTTCTCCAGCAGGATCTCGGGGCCAAAGTGCTGCAGGATCTGCTGGTGGGCCTTGGAGTGGGGCTGCACCACTGAGGACATCAAACAGCCGGGGTGAGAGCCAGTTTTACAGCACAGCCAGCGTTTGCATCAGCAAGGGGTTTGCCCATTCACTAACGGAGCACATCTGCCTCCAGCACATCTGTCCTGGCACCACATCTGCACAGCCCTGCCAGCCCAAGGTCCCTTGGAGGGCTGACACCTGGAAGATGGAAGTCCTGCAGACATTAATCCAGCCCTACAACCCTTCTGGCACGTGCTGCTGCTCAGGGGGAGCAGTCAGCAGGGCGGGCAGGACACGGTGATGGCCCCACGCCAAGGCTGGGGGAGCAGCTGGCCTGAGCCAATTCCCACCAGGGATTGAGCAGGGAGATCCTAAAGGAACCAGGAGCAGCTGAAAACTTCAGCACTATGTGGATACTCACTGCTGTAACTTGGCTCTGGATGCTGCTGAGGTATTTTTTTTTTTTACTGTCTTTCACATCAGTCACTAAATCCTTCAGGAAAATGAACAGAAAAATCTTCTAAAAGCTCAATCCCCAGTCAGCCCTTGCAGGGGCTCTGACATTACAGGAGTGTATAACTTTAAAGCCACCAACAAAAGGGATGAAGCAATAAAACCATAATTAAGCTCCAGCTGAGGGTAACCACAGCGAAGGACAGACCACAGATAATCATCTCTCCCAAATCCAGGAACATTGCCACAGGTTGTAACCTCAGGCCAACCTCATAAAAGTCTTTAAGACCAATTTTTTTCTGCCATGGAATATCACATGGAGGCAGTTTCAGGACGGGTGAAATCTATATAGTAAACAAACACATATAAAAAAGGAATTGGTGTAAAATAAAGTGATTGGCAGAAAACTTTCACAGAGTATCTGTAGTGTTTTCCTACCGTCTCTGAGGGCTTTTAGCACCTCCAGCAAATTTCCTGCACCTCCAGGGGAATTACAGTGCAATAAAATGTTAAAGCATCACAGCTTTGAGTGGCTACACAGTAAGTTCTTCACCAAACAGAAAAGCTCAGGCACTTCTAAATGACACCATTGCTCAGCAGCAGACCTAAACCTGCTGCATGCAGGATCTGCAGCCCTCAGAAACCCAGACTAGTCTGGGGGGAAAGCTCACCAAGTGCCACCCCCTGCCATGGCAGGGACACCTTCCACTGTCCCAGGCTGCTCCAAGCCCCGTCCAGCCTGGCCTGGGGCAGCCAGAGATGCTCTGGGCAACCTCTGCTCTCCTGGTTATCCTGGTGGGGTAAGGGATTAACACCTCACAGGTAATCAGGGAAAACAAGGTCTGCTCTGGTCCTACTGAGTCAACAGATCTGGGATTCTGAGGTTTTTCTCCAGCCCAAGCCTTTTTGGTTTTGGTTTTTTTGTTTTTTTTTTTTTTTTGAGGTCTGATCTCTCAGTATCACCAGAAAAACAACATCCAGCACAGAGAGACATTCTCTTATTCTCTTTCAGCCACCAACATAACTGAGTGACAGGATGGGTGTCCTGGGGCTTAGGGGGCATGCTGGACTAGCCAAGGGATCCCACTGTACAGGGAACCACATTTATTTTTGCCTTTCAAAGCCGGGAAGCATCACACGCCAGGGGATGGAAACTCAGAGTACAATTTCCCCACGGTGTTTATTAGGTCATGATCTTCTTTCTTTTCTTTATTAAAAATACATCCCGGCTCCAATTCCCCCCAGGGCAGCGCAGCCCCGCGGACTGGGAAGCGGGAGGAGAACCTTCTCCGATGTGCCCAGAGCACCCTCTGCCGTCAGCGGTCCCGGCAGCGATCCCGGTTGTCTGGGAAACTCGGGAGCTCTGGGAAACTCACCCTGCCTGGCGATAACATCGGCATCGATCACGGCACAGCCCAGCTCCCGCAGCACGGCCACCACTGTGCTCTTCCCAGATGCGATCCCACCCGAGAGTCCCACCAGGAACATGGTGCTCTGCAGGGGAAAGAGGAGAGTGGAAAACATGCCAGGACAGGACGTTCTCTCCGTGCTGAGCGCATCAAATATTTAATCCCAAACAGGCAACTTCATTCAAAGCTCATTTTCCTGCTTTCTCAGGGTGTCACTGAGACATCAGCAGGATTTTGGCACTCTCTGAGCTGGATTAAACTGCGTCCCTGGTGGCTGTGGCCCTTGAGGCAGCCCTAAGTTCCTCCAGCTGGTTTATCTGCAGCTCCAGCACTCGTTCCCCTTTAGCATCTCCACTCATCAAACCACAGTCCCATCTGCAGCACCTGAGGAATCATGGAATTGTTTGGATTGGAAGAAATCTTAAAGCAAATCCAATTCCACCTCCTGGTATGGGCAGGGACACTTCCCACTGTCCCAGGGTGCTCCAAGCCCTGTCCAACCTGGCCTGGAACACTTTCAGGGATGGGGCAGCCACATTTTCTCTGGGCAGCCTGTGCCAGGGCCTGCCCACCCTCACAGGGAGAAATTCCTTCCCAATATTCCATCTGGCAATGGGAAACCATTTCCCCTTGTCCTGTCATCCAGACCCTTGTCCAAAGTCCCTCCTGGAGTCCTTTAGGCACTAAGGGGCCCTGAGGTCTCCTTGGATCCTTCTCCTCTCCAGGTGAACACCCCCAGCTGTCCCAGCCTGGATCCAGAGCAGAGGGGCTCCAACCCTTGATGCATCTCCATGGCCTCCTCTGGACCTGCTCAGAGAAATCAGGGAATTTCTGGCAGGTTTGTTGAGGGTGAGCAGTGGAAAAAGGCAGAATTCAGACAATGTCTGAGCCAGGACTGGGACACAGGAGGCCCCAGAGGGAGAGCCCTGCTCAATCCCTGCAGCTCAGCCACCTCTGACACCACCAGACACTCAGTGAATGCCATTCCCACACCACTGGCAGCCCTAAGGACAGGGACATCACAGCTCTGAGGTGTCAAACACAGCCCTGAGCACACATCTCTGCTTGCCCTTGGCCTCCAGGCCGGGAGGGGGTTGGTAACACGGCTCCCACAGCTCCTGCACAGACACCTCCCTGCTCAATCCACACCCTGCAATCCTCTAAATCCTGCTTGTGTGCTCTCAAACCCAAAAGATTCAGCCTCATGGAGAGCTGAGGGGACTAGGAGTATCTGCATCCCAAAAATCCAACAGCCCCAGCAGGCTGGATGCAACCCCAGTGTCCCTCCTGCAGCCCAGAGTCCTACAAACCCCCAGGGACAGCAGCACTGCGACTAGAAAACAACAAAAAACCACACTTCAGCCACAATTCAGTCCTCCAAACAGGACCCAAACCCACAGCTGGGGGGGAGGAGGGGGTGGGCAAGGCCTGGGGCAGCTGGAGGCAGCTCAGCACAGGGAAGGGGCAGAGCTGGAGCAGAAGCAGCAGCTCAGGCAGCAGCAGTGCTCCTTCCCTTTTTTCCCTTTTCCAGACCCCAAGGGACAGCTCCAGCAGCAACAAGGGGGGATCCAAAGGAATCAGAGAGGGCCAAAATGTTAATAGCACCCAGCAGCGACTGGGGAGGCTGCTGGACATCCCAGCAGGACCTGGCCCCCACGGGGAGCCCCTCATGTCACAGGGGGCTTGGAGTGACAGAGGAGCTGTTTATTCACCCCAGCAGGTTAAAATCCTGCCCTCCCACCACGAATTATACTCCCACTGCTGCAGCCTGTGAGGGACAACACTGCAGCAGGAGGAGCTGGATCATGACAGTGGAGGCTCCTGCTTTGTAAAAATACACTGAAAGAAATACACTTTGTAAAAATACACTGAAAACCTTCCTGCCCTTGTAAACACAGGGCTTTAACTGCAGTAAGCCCAGCATTCTGGCCTCCAGCCCCAGCTGGGATTGCTCCCAAAACCTGCTATTTCTGTCCCTCCTTTGCATGCCTCCACCGCAGGAATCACTGCAGGGGGGAAGCAGCCCTTGGAAGGGTTATCCTGGAAACCAGGGCCAGCCAGGGATCTGAACACTTGTGCTGTCCAAGGGCTGCACAGATCTCAGGCATCAATATTTAACAAGCTCTGGTTTGAACTGCACACGAGGGGAGAGGGCAGCCCGCTCCTGCAGATGTTACTGGCAGGAGCCAAACACGGTTTTCCCCTAAATAGATAATTTTGGGGGGATATATTTGGCCTGTTCCAACTAAACCAGACATGGGGGAAAAAAACAGAACACAAGCCACAGAGGCTGGTCAGGCTCTGTTCCTGCAGTGAGGAATGGGGAAATGCACCCAAGGCACTGAGGAGACTTTTTTTCAAATAATTAAGTGCCCAAAAATGCCCGTGTCCCAATTCCTAGGGGTTTGGAGCACAGCAGGAGCTGCCAGCCTCAATCCATCCATCCATCAGGCAAGCACAGGGACTGGCGATGAAGCCGGACCGTGTCCTCCAGCACCATCCTCACCCGGCCTCCTCGTCTGTGCTGGGGCTGAGAGCGCTGGTGTTTGGCTGAGGCGGCTGCAGCCGAAGGGAAGAATCACGGATACATCGATAACTGGCGGGGAAGGAGCCGCCGCCACAAACACCTCACGGACCCCGCGGGGCCGCCATGGCCGCCGCCCTCACCACTCACCCTCCGCCCGGCTTCACACGCGCCGCAGTGTCCCGCGCGCCTATTGGCTGGCGGGAAGAAGGGGCGTCCCCCTCAGCCAATCGGCACCGCCCTCATTAGACTCGACCCATCCCTCAAGCAGGAAACGGGCGGAGACACGAGCAACGCGGCCGCGGCGGGCAACGGGCGAGCGGGGGGACGGGCCGCGGCTCTCCGTCCGCCGCGGCACCCACGCGGCTGCCCGGTGCGAGGGAGCGCTCCCGCAACCGGTGCCCCTCCTCTGGACAGCCCCCAGGGACCGACGGGAATTGTAGTCCCGGCCCCGGCACAGCCCGGCCCGCGCAAGCCCACGCAGACTACTACTCCCGGCATGCCTCGCGGCCCGCCGGCCAATCGCGGCGCGCTTTGTTGCGAGGGTGCGGCACGCGCGGAGGCCCCGTCCAAGATGGCGGACGACAGTGAGACAGCAGTGAGGCGGCCACCGGCGAGGCCTTCGCGGCCGGCGGCGGAGGAGAACGACCACGAGCATTGCAGCGACTGCGAGAACGAGGCGGAGCATGGCTCTAACCGGGGGTGAGCGGCAGCCGGGACCGCGTGCAACGGCGGCGGCCGGGCCCATTGAGGCGAGGAACGGCCGGGAAGTGAGAGGCGCCCCGCCCCTCGCGTGCGCTGATTGGTCGGTGGGCAGCATCCCGGGCAGCGATTGGCCGAGGCGGCGGTCAGTCTGGCGGGGGGCGGCGCCGCTGCCCATTCACGCCGGGCCGGGGCCGGGCGCGGTGCCCGCGGGCCGGGATGCGGCCGGGAGCGCCTTTTTGGGGCAGAAATGAGCCCAGTTAGCAGCTCTTCCTTAGGGTGTGTCTCCCCGCATTCCCTCAGCCCACTCGTGTCACCATCCCCGCGGTGACACGCAGGGCGGTGGCGCGGTTCCGTGCGTGGTGCTGCTCTCCGGAGCGTGTGGCATCGCCGTGCCCTGGAATTATCCCTCCTTTCTGCACACTCATCCCGTCGTTAGCCTAAACACAGCCCAGGCTTTTGCGGAGCTCTGCCTACATTGTCTCCTTGGAGGAGCGCAGCCTGCAGGGGTATGGAATGGTGGAATGACAAGACAGGCAGCGAGGCAGGTCCTTATCTCGGCAGGGAAGAGCTGGAATGCTTAACGTAGCACCCTCATTACTCATTGCCTTAATTAATACTGCCTGACCGTGCCTGGGATTTGCGGGAGAGGCTCGGTCCTGGTTCCTGCTGGCAATGGGAACAGCAGCCTGTGGCTTTCCAGAGCGTTCCGGGGGTTTTGCACTTTGTTTTTCCTGCACCTGAGCTTCCCTGGGATCCTCCTGCTCTCCTGGTGCTGCTTCCCCAGCCCTGCAGAGCAGAGAGCACGGGTGGGAGAGCCCTTCTCCCTCCACCAGCAGCTTTCCATTGGCGATCCTGCCTGCCCAGGAACCGAAGCGAATAAAAGGTCACTCAAGAAATATCACAGAGGCTTTTTTTATGACAGCACAGCTGCCCATTTATATTTCATTTGCCTCCCGGGTGTGGCACCGTGTCTCAGTTTAATCGGTTTAGCCGAGCTTGGGGAGATTTTTATTTTCTTTCCCTCTGACATGATTAGGTTTGTGGAAGGCAGAGCCGAGCAGAGGAGATGTGGTGCTCAATCACTGCTGCTCCCCAGCCCAGCGGTTCCTCCTGCCCTTTGCCAGGAAAAGGTGTGTTCTGGAGGCCTCCTGGCCATCACTCTGGAGGAGCTGGAATGCTACAAGCACCCTGGGGAATATCCAGGAGGAAATCATTTGGAAATAACACCAAAAGCGTGGCTGGTGGGCACAGCCACAAGGAGCATGAGGCAGGGAGGCTTTGGAGCTCTCTGGGAAGCCCCCAAAAGCCACCAGGGAGAGACCAAGCGGTGGGAAGGAGGAAGGTTTTCTCTCTGGATGCACAGCCATGGATCCTGTTGATTCCATACCATGCATCCCATTGCAGTGGGGTGTGGGAGTGTTTCCTGTCACGCCACTGACACCATCCCAAAAACAGGGCAAGGGAAGGGCTTTGAGCTGCCAGGGTTTATAGAGGCACACTCAGAGCCCTGCCCGTGCCAGTTTGTGCTGCTGGGAGCCACTGGATCTTGGCACTGAGGTTTAAAACATAAAAGTATTCCTTAGTGAAAGCAATACTTCCTCTCCTTTTAAGGACAGGAAGGAGGAATTGAGTTGCCTCAGTCCTGTGTCAGCACGGGGAAGTGACTGCACTGCTCTCT
The DNA here is from genome assembly GCF_048771995.1 of Taeniopygia guttata. Taxonomy (NCBI): domain Eukaryota; kingdom Metazoa; phylum Chordata; class Aves; order Passeriformes; family Estrildidae; genus Taeniopygia; species Taeniopygia guttata. Next base: position 3,876,182 of record NC_133052.1, on the reverse strand, counting down.
GCTGTGCCTGTCCAAGCTGATTTTCCAAAGAAAATAACCCCACTTGGTTATTTTTCATCTTTCCTTTTGCGTGGAGGGAGCTTCTGCTGTGTCCCTGGTGGCTGTGGAGGATTTCTTCCCTGGAAAGGCAGGAATGGGCTCAGCCTGGTGGGGTTTGTCACCTCACAGTGACAGCAAGGATGGGAGTGTCCCAGTCCCCTGAAACGGTCCCATTGTTGCTGGATGGGGTGTGAGGGGGCAGAGGGGCTTTTCCAGAGGGGCAGCTGTGGGTTTGGCAGTCCCTGCCACGAGAAGGTTCCTGGGACAGGCTCTGGGATGCAGCTGTGGGTGTAGGGAGCACGCTGGGCTCTGGGGGCTGAGCTCTGCCATCTGGAGATCCCCTAACGAGATCACAGAGATTACAGCCTGATTAGCCCCTGGCATGGCAGAAGGATTTCCCAGCACCTAAATACAGAGCAGGGATCTCCTCCTCCTCATCTGACACCTGCAGCTCCCTCCAGCTGGAGTTGTTCCCCCTGTGCTTCCTCCCTCAGGTTTGGATCCAGGGGTAGATAAGTGGGTGCTGAGCAGCATTTTGTCACTGCATGAGGCTGGTGTTTTCCAGGGGCTGAGCTGGTGGAGCAGAGCCAGTCTGAGCAGGTTGTTGTCTTTAAGTGCTTCCAAAAATCTATTTTCAAGATCACTCAGGTTACAGGGGCTGTAGCTGGAGCTGGAGCCTTTGCCTTCAACTCAGAGAGGCACCTGGAAATGGGGAAGGAGGGATTGGAGTGCTGAGTTGTGGCCATGGTGGTGGGGATGCCTTTCTGAGGAGAAGAGAAAAGTGTTTTCCTTAGCCAGAAAAGAGACCTCAGTGATCTCACAGGGAGATGTTTGCACAGTGCAGCCAAGGTGCCTTTGTCCAGCTACTTCATCCTGGAGGGAAAAGGCCTGGAGTGCAGCTGGGAAGGCTGTGGGCTCTTGGATGTGAGCTGGGCTGGCAGCTCCCCCTTCCTGGGGATGAAACTGCTCCAGCCCTTTTGGCTGCCTGGGTCAGGCCAGCTGCAGTAGCTGAGATTTTGGATGGTGGTGGCTTGTCCCAGCACGCTGGTGGGGCATTGTCATTGATTTGGGGAGTATCTGGGGGGTGCAGCTACCCTGGGGAAAGAAGATATTTGCTTTCCTAAATAGATTTAAAATAGAAAATGCCTGTAATTGTTGCTTCTCTGGGTGTAGTGAGTGGAACCTCCCAGTTTTCCAGCTTTTTCCCACATGCTGATGACTCCTGTGCCAGGTTGGTTTTCATCTCTGGCTGGAGCAGGGCCCTTCCCCAGGCCATGCCACCTGGAATGCAAAACCTCATCCCACCTTCTGCCACCCTGATTTCTTCCAGGTCAGGACAGCTTTGCTCATAAATCAGGGAGGAATTTTCTCACCTGCGAGCCCTGCGTGGTTGGGCTGAGCTCATTAGCACCAAGCTGGGAGTTGGCAGCTCTGATTTATGAAGCAAAGCAATGCTGACAGAGAATGAGGGGAGCATTTTGTCTGTCACAACTGACACCTGCAGCATCCCAATGTGCAGGTGAGCTGTGTCCCTCCCCTTTGGAAGGGGCAACTTCCAGCGTCAGCCCTTGGGGTGTGCTCAAGAATTCTCCTGCTGCTGTCAGTTTGTGCTGTTCAATTGATAGGAAACCGTTTGGATGTGTTTTTTGCAGCTCCAAGGTGGCTTTGCTCATCCCAGGGCTTCAGTGTGGCTGTGATTTGCCTGTGCTCCTCCCCAGAGAGTTAAAAAAGCCATCACACATTTGTCACTAAAATCAATAGTGGTGTCAGCAGCGCTGCTGCTGTCATGTCCAAGCAGCATCTCCCAGGTGGAGCAAAACCCTTTCCTGGCAGTGGGAGGGAGGGTGAGACTCCCACCAGGGATGCTGCTCCTTGTGTTTGGTAAAGACATTAAATTGCTCCAGAGGTGAGCAGTGCTTTTGTGGGGGGATGCAGGTAAGATCTGAGGGATTGTCCCTGCTGTGAGAGTTGTTTTGGGGTGCAAGGAAGGGGACACCTGTGCTGCAGAGTACAAATGCACTGGGACAGGACAGAGCTGAGCCATATGCTGGCAGCTGACAGAGCTCTGCTGGCTGTGTCCCTCCCTTTTCCCTCTCATCCCTCTGCTCAGACCTGCTCCAGCCTCTCAGGACTGGATTTCCCCCTGAACCCTGCCTCAGGGAGGGGTTTCACACCAGCAGCTCTCTGGGTATGCTCATGATCTGGATGTCCAGGGCTGCCCTGCAGCTGTGGAAGGAGGAGCTGTGCCCTGCTCTAGGCACTTCCAGAGATTTGCTCCTCACTCTCAGTTTTCCAGCTCCAACAATATCATAATTTTCCAATAAACAGCCTCATCTCCCCGGAGCATCACCTCTGCAGGTGGGGTGGTACTTGGCACAGTGTCCTTGGCCAGTGACCTCTCTGTGGTGCCTGAACCTGCTGTGGGGCCTTATCCTTGGGGCTGGACCCGTGTTTTCTGTTCCACATCTATCCTTGGGCTTGGAAAAGAGAAAAAAGCCAAAGCTGAGCATCCCACCACTCCACAGGGTGAATTTGGGCAGGGGTGGCAGAGCAGGGATGTAGTCACCTGCAGCACAGGCACAGTCCCCACTGCCCAGCACACTTGTGGGGTGGGAGGTGTTAGTGCTGGTCCCTTTTTGGGAGTTCTGTGCTGTGGGGCGGGTGCTTGGCTGCACCCTCTGTGCACGGAGTATTCTCCTTCCTGGAGACTTGGACTCAGCAGGAGCCTGCATTTTCTTTAGAGTGCCTCAGAAACCAAACAAATGTTCTCTCAAAAGAAAACCCCAAGGCTCCAATGATGTTTCTTTTGTTCCCCAGGGGCCTGAGTCCAGCAAATGACAGCGGAGCCAAAAAGAAGAAAAAGAAACCCAAAAGGAAGAAAGAGAAAGGAGGAGGAGACCAGCCTGACCAGGCTCAGGACCAGCCAGTGAAGGTGACCAGCCCCTTCCCGGAATCCTGGCCCCCCACAACAGCCAGCCCCATCCCAAACCTCTCCACTGTTACTGAGGCTGCAGAAAGAGTTCCCAGCCCTGGTTTTAGGCACTTGGTTGCTCAGAAAACTTCAGCTTTAGAGTGATTGCCCAGCCTGGCTCTGTGTGTGGGAGTTGCTGTTGGTGCAGAAGGTGTTTGCAGAGCACTCCAGGGATGATGCAGTCCTTGGCTGGATATCCCAGCCAGTTTGGGGTCAGACTAGCACCTCCAGGTTCCTCTTCCAGACACCAGCTGCCTGTCACAGGCAGGAGCTGCCAGCTGCCAGCTCTGAGTCCTGCCTGCAGCAGCACGGGGGTGACATCTGCTGGTGTTGATTTTTTGCTGGATGGTCACAAGAACAGCAGCTGGGGAGAGCAGGGCCTGTCTTATCCCTCTGGGCTTTGCCTGATCCTGTCCAGCAGCCAGTGATTCAGGAGGCAGCATGGGACACACAGGGTTTGACCCTCCTGGTCCTCCTGTCCCCTCTGGTCCTGTGGCAGAGGACACACTTCAGCAGAGGCTGTTTTCTGTCTGATGCCCAGTTCCTGTCCAAACATTTGGAATATTTTGTCCATCTGACACGGCAGAGCTTTAAAGTGGGGCTTTGTGTTTTTCAAACTAAATTCCTCAGGGATCAGAGAGGAGCTGGGGTTTGGAATTCAGTGCAGAGCCATCCACCCTGAGGAAGAGGAGGATGAAAGTAGCTTTCATCTTGACTCAACCTCTCTGCCTTGCCCAGTCCCTGGTGTCCAGGGACTCCTCTGGAAGCTGCAGTTTGTGGATACAGGTCCAGCTTAGAGGGAGGAGGCTGAATAGTGAGAGAAAAGCCACTGAAAGAATCTCAAGTGCTGGGTGTGGGTTGATCCATCTGTCTGTGCAGGATGTCAAGTGGGGAGGTTTGCTCCTGGGGCTCACAGCACCCACTTAACTGAAGCTTAAAGCATTTTCAAGAAAATTCTTCCATCCCCTTTGCCCTAGGAGTGCCTAGAAACCAGATCTAGGTGAGGTGGCTGGTGAAAGCGTTCATGCATCCTGTCAAGGATTGAGGATGGGGAGGGAGGTTCCTGCCTGCTCTCCCTTTCCTGGCAGCACCCCATGAGAGGATCAGCTCCAGATTCCCCTGGTGAGGAGCCCACATACAGACCTGGTGGCTCAGCTTACTCATTTTGTCTTTCCACACTCCTTCTGTGCCCTCAGGTGAACTCTTTACCTGCTGAGAGGATCCAGGAGATTCAAAAAGCCATTGAGCTCTTCTCTGTAGGTCAGGGCCCTGCCAAAACCATGGAGGAAGCCAGCAAGAGGAGCTACCAGTTCTGGGACACACAGCCAGTGCCCAAGCTAGGTATGTGTAGCCCCTTGGTGACCTGTGGGCCCTGGGGGAGGCCTTGGTGACCTGTGGGCCTCTGAGAAAGCTCTCAGAGAAGCCTGGGGATGCTGATCTGTGACCTTCAGGTGGGTCCCTGCCTGGCCTGGGATTCAAAGGCACCAAAACCACTCCTCCATCATTCAGCAGCGTGGGCTAGGTGGATGGGGAGGGTCTTAAGAGCTGTGCAAGCACTTCAGGGGGTACAGAGGGGCTCTTCAGTATCTCCCTTCATGGGTTTGTGTCCCTTTTGCTGCAGATGCACTGTTTGATTCTCATTCCAGGTTGTCCACAACACTGTGAGGCCTTTTTGGGTCTCAAAAACTTTCCTGGGAGCAACAATCTCAGCTTTAAGTTGGGAAAATCACAGTGAGATGGCAGGTGGTCATGTGAGACAGCAGAGTCTTGCATTTACCCTTTTTTCCAAGGATACTAGGCATGGGAAACATAATTTCTGCTTGGGAAAACCCTGGGGAAAGGGTGGAAGGTATCTCCTGGGGAGTGGGAGGCACAAAGCAGCTCGTTCCTCCCTGGTGGCTGTGCCCTGACTGTGTCCCAGTGCTCCTCATGGTTCTGGCACATGGCACTATGGGCATGGGGCTATTTAGGGCTGGATAACAGAAGTGCTGTGGGATTTTGGGGCCAGATCTCAAAACAGTTCAGCACCTGCTCAAAACAGAGAGGGCAGCCAGGGGTGAGCGTTTCTGGAAGCTGCCTGGGGTGGGTGTGATGGGAGAAGTTCTTGCTCCGGGCTTTCATCACCTCCCCATTGCTTGGAAACCTTTTCAATGCCTTTTTAAGGGAATTCCTAATTAGCACAACTCGCTTTTCTTGGCAGCACTGAAGTGATGCTGCTGGACTGACATCCCCGAGACAGCCAGAGCTCGAGCTGACATCTCCTGGCTGAATCAGGGCCTTTAGGAGTCCGTGGTTTTACAACAAAAGTTGTGTTGTTCACTGCAGCTCTCCTTTAGGCACAGTGGGCAGGAAACCTTGACTCTTGCCAAGTGGCAGTGGCCAGAGCTGGCAGGACATCACTGTCCCATGGAATACTGGCCCAGGCTGGGATTGTGGGGATGGGGAAGGATCAGGCATCACATCTGGAGCTGGAAGATGCAGCCATGGCTGAGTTTGGTCACCTGATGGGCTCCACCCTTGCCCTGGAAGTTTTGATTCCCTGCCCATTGTCACATCCCAAAATAGGTGTGTTAAAGGGTGAAAGGCCAATCCCTGTCTGCCACTGCAGGGGTGGGAGACATGAGGTATGTTTGAGGTGTTGTGGAGGCTTGGCCTCACACAGCAGAGAATTTCTTCATGCTCCCTGCTCTGTCTTTCAGGAGAAGTGGTGAACACCCACGGCCCGGTGGAGCCGGACAAGGACAATATCCGCCAGGAGCCCTACACCCTGCCCCAGGGCTTCACCTGGGACGCCCTGGACCTGGGGGATAGAGGTGTGGTGAGTACAGGCAGCTCAGCACACTCGTCTTGGAGTGTCTTGGTTGGCAGTTCAGTGCTTGGGCTGTTGGAGGTGGTTTTGGGGATGGAAACGTGTCCTTCACCACAGCAGAGGACACTGTGGCTTTGTCACCCCTTGGGCTTGGATGGGCCTGACCCCACTGCAGTTCCTTTTACCCATCCCACACTGGGGTGCTTGGTTTTTTCAAGGGGATATAAGGATGCCTGTAGCCTGGAGTTCTCCTGTGGGAGCCCCCTTTAGAGCATGACCCACCTCCCTGGGAGATGGCACAGTGCTTCCCTGTGTCCTGCTCCCCCTGCTCTGTGTGGTCCCGGAGCAGGGGGATGGCTGCACATGCTGCCCCGGTGCTGTGGCCACACATTGAGTGCTCAGGGTCCTGACTGAGGGCAGTGGATGGCCGAGTAACCTCCTTAACCTGCGTGCTCTGTGCTGCTGCAGCTGAAGGAGCTCTACACGCTGCTCAACGAGAACTACGTGGAGGACGATGACAACATGTTCCGCTTCGATTACTCGCCCGAGTTCCTGCTGTGGTGAGTGGCACCAGGAGTGCAGAGCAGGGGCTGTGGGGTGCTGACAAGCCTGATCCCCGTGACAGGGCTGCAGCTGCCTTTGCTTATCCCATCTCTCTTCTTCCTGAGTTGTCTCTTCCCCATCTGTCACTGTGTACGGTGTCCCAGGGACATGGTGAGAGGGGCTGTCACCCAGCCCGGCCTGCCTCTGGCTGCTTTGAGATAAGGGAGCTTAAGAGTGGACTTTTCTCCTCTTTGGTTTGATCCCTCAAGTGTTTGTGAAAACCCCAGAAGCTGAGGGACTCCTCAGTGCCCTGCAGCTGTGGGATGAAGGCAGCTGCCAGCAGTTACCCTTGGAGTCCTGTTGCAGCAGAGCTGCTGTTTCCTCAGGGTGTTTCTGAATCGAAGAACAGAGGTTTCCTCCTGTGTCCCTAGCGAGGACTGGCTGTGGGGTGCAGGAATTGCCCTGCATCCCAGCAGTCCTTGTCACATCACTGTCACTCTCTCATCCTCTTGCCAGCCAGCAGGACTCGGGGTGTCCCAGGGCAGGTGGGAGGTACAGGAGCAGGTACACCAGGGACCTTGGGTGTGAGGTGACTGCTGAGGTGTGTCCCCTCCCCAGGGCACTGCGTCCTCCAGGCTGGCTGCCCCAGTGGCACTGTGGGGTCCGGGTGGTCTCCAGCAAGAAGCTGGTGGGATTTATCAGCGCGATTCCTGCCACCATCCACATCTATGACACGTGAGTGCTGCTGCATTTCTCCTCCTGCCCTTGCTGACACCTGGGGCTTTGGGAGTGCTCAGGGAGTCTGTCTCCATTGTCTTCCCCAGCACACAGCCAGACCTGCACCCTTCAGCTTTGGAGGTGTTTTGCTGCTTGGAGGGGAGGGTGGGGGATATTTAAGGGTTGGCAGGGACATCTTGTAGTTAACCACTGTGGAGGTTGCTTTCCTCAACGAGGTGGGTTAACTTACAGAAGTTATGGGCTTACAGAAATCATTCAGGGCTAGATGGAGATGTAGAATTACAGAATAACCTGAGCTGAAGGGGACCTCCAAGGATCATCCAGTCCAGATCCTAGCCCTGCACAGGGCAGCCCTGTGCCTGAGAGCATTGTCCAAACTCTCCTGGAGCTCTGGCAGCCCTGGGGCTGTGACCATTCCTTGGGCAGGAGATTCCCTGGGCAGTGCCCAGCCACCCTCTGGAGCAAGAACCTTTGCCTAATATGCAACCTGACCCTCCCCTCACAGATTCAGACCATTTTGCTTGGGAATCCGTGGGTAACAGCTTAAGGGAGGGCTCTCCAAAACCAGCCCCTGCCCCATCCCTGAGGCGTTGACTCCTCATTCCCTTGAAGGGGCTTGGAGTTAGATTGCCCAGGGCGTTGGTCTGATCCTCCCAGGTCAGGACAGTCAAGGCTCATGCTCTGCATTGTTTCTTCCCCAAGAGAGAAGAAGATGGTGGAGATAAACTTCCTGTGTGTCCACAAAAAGCTGCGCTCCAAACGGGTGGCCCCGGTTCTGATCCGCGAGATCACGCGGAGGGTGCATCTGGAGGGAATCTTCCAGGCTGTTTACACTGCGGGAGTGGTGCTGCCAAAGCCTGTGGGGACTTGCAGGTGAGTGTTTGTGGCTCTCCCAAGATTTCTGTCTGCAGACCTTCCCTTCCCATGGTCCCCTCTGTGGCCAGTGTGGGGTTCCCCAGGAGAGGGGAGAGTGATCCCAGTCCAGGTTTCTCCTCCCACGCTGTGAATAAGCTTTGCTAAAGCTGCTCATGTAACACAGGAGAGGAGGCTTTGGCAGCACAAGCATTCAGAACCGTGTTTCTCTCTGTGGGGAGCTGCTGGCCTGATGTTCTCACTTGCCCCTGCAGCCACCCCGCTGCCCCAGAGCGAGTTTCCCACTGCCAGTGTGTTTCTGCAGGTATTGGCACCGCTCCCTGAATCCTCGGAAGCTCATCGAGGTCAAGTTTTCCCACCTGAGCAGGAACATGACTATGCAACGGACCACCAAGCTGTACAGGCTGCCCGAGGTGGGTGCAGCCAGGAGCAGAGCTCGGGGCTCCTTGCTGGGCGAGGGGAGAGACACAGACGAGGTGGAGGTCAAGTCCTCTGCCTGGAGACCCAGGGTTTGATCCGTGTGGTAAATGACTCTGTCAAACAGTTGTGCTTTATTTAATCTTTATGTATTTTTGCCTGCTTACCTGCATTTTAAGGGCAAATTCTTGCAGTCAGAGGACCCTGTGAGCTTTTGTTTGCTGGTGAGTCATAGCCTGTCGTCCTGGTAAAACGAGCAGGCAGATGTGACAGGCTTCATCTGTCCAAACACAGCCTCGGTGTGACCTTGGATCGAGTTAGTCCCTCATTCTTCAGTCACACTGATCAGTTCTGGCACTGCAGTTGTCCTGCTGGGGAAGTTCCCCAGCTGGAGATGGAAGAGAAAGAAGCAAACTGCATTAAAATTGCCACCACCTTCCCTGACCTTGTTGGCTCCTTTCTGTCAGCCAGAGCTTCCCCTTTGGGGTGGAAAGTGCTGCTTTCACGCTGGGCAGCTCCCAGCCCCTGCCTCCCACAGCCACACAGGCAGCAGTTGCTGGGCTGGAGCTACTGGTTTTTGCACAGAAACTCAGCCCCAGAGCAGATCTGGGCTTGCTGAGCCATCCCAGCCCTGAATTAGTAATTGAGGCCAACTGGGAATAACGTCTTGTGGAGCCTGGGACACGTCTCCCAGCCTGTGCCTGCTGTGAGTGGGAACAGGAGGCTTGAGGGAAGCAGAGTTGGTGTTGTTAGTGGGTAGGAGCACTGCCAGTGGGACCTGACCTGGCCCTTGTGCTCTCTTTGATCTTTGCCATCGGTGTCACAGCTGATCACATCCATCCTTTGCTGGGCACGCAGGGCTGGGGGGCTGAAAATGGGCTGATGTAAGCAGAGAGTGTCTCTGTGCTGCTCATTGGAGAGCCCTTGGGTGATGAAAACCTCTGTGCAAGCAATGACACAACTTGTCCCACTTTCTGCAGACTCCCAAGACTCCTGGCCTGCGGCCCATGGAGCACAAGGACATCCCTGCTGTGCACAAGCTCTTGACTGAGTACCTGAAGCAGTTCCACCTGACACCCGTGATGAGCAGAGAGGAGGTGGAGCACTGGTTCGTACCTCAGGAGAACATCATCGACACCTTCGTGGTAGAGGTGAGGGGCAGGAGCAGGATGGGAGGGGTGTTTTCCTGGGCCTTTGCCTCTGCTGGAGCTGTGGGAGTGATCAGAGGGAGGAGCTCCATGCCCCTCCAGGACGGGAATGTGCTGGAGGATGGTGCCTCGAGTCTCCCTGCAGCCATCCCTGCAACGGGGAGAGCCCCTCTAAGGCTCTGGCCAGGCTTTGTTCCTTCCTGAGCTGTCGTGATGTCACTTCCAGAGTGCCCCAGGGGAGGTGACAGACTTCCTGAGCTTCTACACCCTGCCCTCCACCATCATGAACCACCCGACCCACAAGAGCCTGAAAGCTGCTTATTCCTTCTACAACGTCCACACCAAGACGCCTCTCATCGACCTCATGAGCGACGCGCTCATCCTCGCCAAGTCGGTGAGTGCTGCACAAAGCCCTTTTCTGACCCACAGATGAGAGGTGTTTTAAAAGCTTTTATGCCATTTTCTGTCTCATGTGAAGGGTGAGATGTTCTAATTCACGCCATCACAATCAGAAGCCAACTATTCCCTAATTACAATGCACTGTGAGTGTTCCTTGTTGTCGGAACTCAAAATGTCCCTCAGACATTTTCAGAGGTTCCAGGCCTTGATCAAAAGCATTTTAGACCCTGGCAAGCAGCAGAAAACAGCTGTGATCTTGAGTTTGAACCATGGAATGAATTACCAACTTTGAAGGTGGAACAAGCGGTCACAGAGAGTTAGATGGTATAGTAAAATTAGTCACAAATTAGAGGGAAAAATTTTTAGTATTGTACAGGGGGGTTTTAGTACCTGTACAGGGGGGTTTTACTTTGTACATGGGGGTCAGGAGTTCTAAGATGGAGGAAAGTGGGCCTAATCCTGTTCTTCCTCCTTCTTCTTCCTTACCTCCATGTTCTTGGTGATGTTGGCATTTTTCTGTTGGTTTAGGCTGGGGACACACTGTTCAACGTAGATGATAGATATTGGCACATTATTGTAAATATAGTACAATCTCGGAATCACCAGTACCCACAGATTCCGACACCTTGTCTATCAGCTTTTGCCACCCCATGCTGTAAATGCCTTAAAGTCAATCATCTAAAATTACCCCTTGTGGGTTCTACTATGGGAGCCTTCTGTCAGGCTTTGAGAATTGTCTACAAATCCATTTCCCACAGGTGAGGGATGCAGGGATGGGCTGGCACTGTGGGACACTGGGCAGCTCACAGGAACTCATCAGGAAACTCACTGGGCAGCTCACTGCAGGCTGGCTACCCTTGGGTTTGTGGGAAGGACTTGTTCCCAGGAGCTATAGAAACCAAAATTCAAAAGGATCTGCCACCCAGGAGAGGGATGCTGGGGTACCTTGACCCTTCCAGCTTGTGGTGGTTCCTCGTGTCCTACAGCAAACAGTCCTGTAGTAGTTGGATTGAGGATGAGGACACCAAGGGTGAGCTCTTTTCCTTTTCTGGATTCAAAGCTAGGCAGGAAACGGGGCCAGGCTGCTCACAGGTGGGAGAAACTCCCCAGCACAAAAGCAGGGACTGATGGCTTCATGTCTCCCTGTGCAGAAAGGATTTGACGTCTTCAATGCACTGGATCTCATGGAAAACAAAACCTTCCTGGAGAAGCTGAAGTTTGGGATCGGGGATGGGAACCTGCAGTATTACCTGTACAATTGGAAGTGTCCCAGCATGGCACCAGAGAAGGTCAGTGCTGTGAGGAGGGGCCTTGTCCCCACAGCCCTGGGGGCAGGGGTGTGCTGTCACTGGTGTCCCTGCAGTGTCACCCGGGTGATGGGCGAATCCCTCTGCCATCTCCCGTGTCTGCAGAGCGTGTCCCTGGGGAAAACCCCTCCACACTCGTCTTCCAAAGATAATTTTATTCCTGGGGGTCCCAGGATGTCATTTGTCCCCAGGGCCAGCAGCCTGTTCCCCACGGGCTGTGCTGCAGCCCCATCTGCCTGCCTGGGCCATTCTGGTTGCAGCTGTCCCTCCACACCAGAGCTGTGGTTCAGCACCTGCCCAGTCCACAGCCACCTTGCAGAGGATGGTACTTGAGAGCCAGAATCTGCCCAGCTACATCACAGCTAATTAATGCCCTGACAGCTAATTAATAGCTTGATGGCAGTCACAGGGCTTTGGTTCCCTGGTGTGAAGCCAGGTCTGTCTCTGAGCACAAGCTCTGTGCCCTACCCGTCTCACTTGCCTGCTGAGCCTCCTAGGAAGCCCCAGGAGGTTCCCAGGAGGTGTCAGCAATTCCTTCTTTTGCTGGGAGAGCTGGGAGAGGGGAGAGCCTGATGCTGGGAATGTTTCCTGTGGAGGGGCTGCCCCTGGGTCCACTGGGTCAGGGTACATGACAGGCCAGCAGCACATCCTGGAGGGTCCCCAGCAGTGCCAGCTGCCTGCAGAGACATGTCCAGGGACCAGGCTCTTGGGAAGCAGCTTCTCCCATGTCACAGAATCATGAAATTATTTGAGTTGGAAGGGACCTTATGAGCACCTTGTTCCACCCCTGCCATGGCAGGGACACCTTCCACTGTCCCAGGCTGCTCCAAGCCCCATCCAGCCTGGCCTTGGGCACTGCCAGGGATCCAGGGGCAGCCACAGCTGCTCTGGGCACCCTGTGCTAGAGCCCCAGCCTCACAAGGATGAATTCCTTCCCAATATCGTATCTACCCCTGCCCTCTGGCAGCAGGAAGCCATTCCCCCTTGTCCTGTCACTCCAGGCCCTCGTCCAAAGTCCCTCTTGGTGGCCCTTTTGGCCCTGGAAGGGGCTCTGAGGCCTCCCTGCAGCCATCTCCAGCTTGTAGCAGAGGTGTTCCATCCCTCTCTACTCATCACGAGCTGGGAAACATCCTTGGCTCATGAATCGAGGCTGTCTCGTATCCTGGTGGGGCTTGTCACACCCCAAACATTGGTCACCTCCCCAGATCAGAGCTGGGCAGGGCCCGTGTGCCCATTCAGCCCCAAACCCAGGGCTTGCTGCTCCCAAATACCCCAAAACCAGCGGGGAGACCGACACAGACAGCACCGAGCCCTCCCAGTGCGTCCTGACGTGGCTGCAGCGGAGCAGAGGCCACGTCCTGACCCCGATTTCCATTGCTCCCAGGTTGGATTGGTGCTGCAGTAAGGGAGCCCTTGCCAGGAGAGCGTGGAGGAGCCGGGTCTGTGGAGGTGCTGCCCTCATCCTTTCTGCCAAAGCCGGACCCACGCCGGGAGAGGGGCACCGGAGCCGCCCCCGCTGCTGCCAGCGCCTCCTCGTTCCATTTAACTGCATCTCCTAAAGACATGATGGAGGGAATGTAACTGCTGAAACTAGATCATGATTGGCATATAATGGATTTCACGGGTGAATAATAAAAGTATATATTATATATATTTTAAATCTTTCCTGTTCCCAACTGCCATGAGTTACATTCGGCTGCTGAAGGTCACCACTGGGCTGCTGGACTGGGACTTTTCTCCGTGGGGACAACTGAGGTTGATGCTGTGACAACATGTGGCTGCTGGCCAAACCCTCCTTCAGGCTCTCTCCTGCTCAGCTCTTTGCCCCCTCCGTTACACAGGGAAGCACGTCAGGATTCCTTTCCAAGGGCTATTTGTGCAAGTGATGCCTTGTCCCACCTCCTGCCCAGCCACGGAGACTCCAACCCTTCTGCTGGACGCTCGGGCTCCTGGGGCTGCTTCCCCTCAGCCTCCCCCGTGGGGCTGTGGGCACCGGGGATGCTCCACTGCCACTGCCACACCTCCAGCCTCTCTGCTCAGCTGCTTTTCTCTGGAAGCACGGAAATCTGGATACTCCATCGGCATCGCCCCGGGGGCCTCAGCCTCCCTGGTGCCTCCACCACCAGCCCCCAGTGTCACCCAGTGTCACCTCGTGCTGTGGGATCCGAGAGAAAGGAAATGTTTTCATGGAAAACTTCCATCCCATCGAGGAGTGCCCGGACAGCTCCTGCCACATCCTGAACCCAGAGCTCCGAGATGCTCCCGCCCAGCCAAAGGTTTCCAAAGCTGCACACCAAGGCCAAGACCCCGTCTATGCACCCTCACCCTCCCTGTCCTCGCGTGTCCCTGTCACACCCGTGGCAGCACGGACACTGAGCGCCTGTGCCCGCCCCAGCCCGGACCTGTGGGGCCTCAGTGGGGACCAGGAGCCCATCACATCCCCCTGCCTGGGGTCCTGTGTCACCTATGCAAGTACCTCTGTGTCCCCTCCTGTGTCCCTGTTGTCCCGAGCTAGGGGAGGCTGGGTGTGGGTGGGGGACCCTCCCCCTGTCCCCATGGCAGGTTTGAGGGCTGCTCCAATGAATTCCCCCAGCTTCCATGGGTGCCTGGCAGCTCCCCAGGGCACTGCTGATTTGGGAGTGGGCTCAGCCCTGATCCACCCACAGCGGGCCCCAGAGGGTGACAGGGACACTGGGACAGGCTCTGTTAAAATAAAACCTTTATTTGACTGGCTTGATCCCGGGCTGTAAATCTGTGACTGTCACTGGTGCCAGAGCAGAGGTCGGCAGTGTGTCCCCACCTGAGCACAATGGAGTGTGTGGTGGCAGGGTCCCCTCAGGGACTGTAGTGTGATGATGGCACCATCCTTGCATCCCAAGAGAGGGGCTGGGATCAAGCGTGGCCAAGACTGATGAGATTTGGTGGTTGCTGTCACCCATGTCGCCTCTGTGGGGCTGTGCTGGGCTGTCGTTGGCCCAATCATCCCATCCTGGTTGTCACAGCACCTCTGTCCCCTCAAGCAGACTGGGTGGCACTGGGTGACAGGGAGAGGACCCCCACTGCCCCTCTGGGTGCTCCAGCCCTGCTGTCGCCACAGAAGGCGAGCGCTGTCCTGGGGCTGTCCCCACGCAGGGCGCCCACCCATGGAGGAGCCTGTTGTCCCCCATATGGAGATGTGACACCCCCCCATGGGCACCTCGGGGGTCCCTCCTGCAGACCCTCAGAGGCTCTTGCATCGAACGTGCACGAAGAGCGTGGCAGGGGACAGGGATGCCCCGTCCCTGGAGAGCAGGTGGATGTGGCGGTACCCTGGGGACACACGGGGGCTCAGCGGGTGCCAGGGGCTGTCCCCATCCCCGGAGGGCAGCGGGGTGGCACCTGCACCCACCTTGGCGCATGCTGGGCAGGGGCAGCGTGAACTGCCCCACGAAGTCGTTGCAGGAGGTGCTGTCGTAGTCCTCCACCACGAAGCGCACCAGGGCCAGCTCGGGCACCCGCACCTGGAACCGCAGCGTCTCCTCCCAGCGCGGGTTGAAACCTGTGGCACCACCGGCGTGGGGCTGGCAGGGGCCACCACGGCCACCAGGGCCACCCCGTGGGACCCCCGGCACTGCCCCTGCCCCGGCTGAGCTGCCCTGCTGCTCTGGGGGTCATACTGGGGCTGTGGTGGGGTGTACTGGGGAATGGGGGTCATACTGGGGCCACAGTGGGGTGTACTGGGCTATGGGGGTCATACTGGGGCTGTGGTGGGGTGTACTGGGGAATGGGGGTCATACTGGGGCTGTGGTGGGGTGTACTGGGCTATGGGGGTCATACTGGGGCTGTAGTGGGGTGTACTGGGGAATGGGGGTCATACTGGGGCTGTGGTGGGGTGTACTGGGGAATGGGGGTCATAGTGAGGGACTGGGGGTTATGCTGGGGCCGTGATGGGGTATACTGGGGAAAAGGGGGCCATACTGGTATTGGACTGGGCTATACTGGGAGAATGGGGGTTGTACAGTGACTGTGGTGGAATATATTGGAGGAATGGGATCATACTGGGACTCTGATGGGATATACTGGGGGAATTGAGGTTACACTGGAGCTGGGCTGGACCATACTGGGAGAATGGGGGTATACTGGGGGAATGGGAATCATACTGGGGAGAATGGGCATCACACTGGGCTTGGGCTGGGAGTACTGGAGGCCGTAAGGGAGCAGCACTGGGAGAACTGGGACATGATGGGCTCTGCCACTGGTGAGGGTCTGGCTGTGCTGGGGAGGGGACTGGGGTGTCCTGGGCATTGGGGTGTCCTGGGCACTGGGGTGTCCTGGGTGCTGGGGTGTCCTGGGTGCTGGGGTGTCCTGGGCACTGGGGTGTCCTGGGTGGTGTCCTGGACACTGGGGTGTCCTGGGTGCTGGGGTGTCCTGGCTGCTGAGGTGTCCTGGCTGCTGGTTCACTGGCAGTGAGTGCTGGGCTGTCCCTCACGGGCATTAGGGTGCCCCTGGCATTAGGGTGCCCTGGGGTGTTCCTGGGGACCAGGTGTCCTGAGGGACCCTGAGTGTCCTGGAGCACCCCTGGGGTTCCCTGGGGTGTCTGCAGGGTGCTCCAAGGGACCAGCAGTCCTTGGGCATTCCTGGGATTTGGGCAGTGACAGGGCTGTGAGAGGTGACAGGTGATGGGATGTGTCCCCACGGTGCCCAGGGTGTCCCCAGGGGTTCTCACCGTTGTTGAGCTTGTGGTGGGTTTGCTGCTTGGCACAATCTGCCGGGACCCCGTGGATCTCCACACGCACGAAGGGATCCACGATGGAGCTGCCCTTGTCCCTGTTGAGCTTGGGCAGCTGCTGGGCTGTGATCACCTGTGGCACAGCACCACGAGGGGCCCGGTGTGGGTGTGGGGTGTCCCCAGGAGAAGGGACATGGTGGCATTGGCTGGTGGGGACATGGTGAACGCAGGGAGGTGCTGATGCCACTCAGTGGCTGACACCAGCTGGATTTGGGGACAGGGTTGGTGTCACCCAAGAAAAGCGTCATGCATGGCACAGTGAGGAGTGTTGAGGGATGAGGAGGGAGGTGGCTGGTGCCATCCAGGAGAAGGGACATCGGTGGCACATGGCTAGGGACAGAGAAGGGAGAAGATGGCACCAGCCAGGAGCGGGATGGGTGAAGAGGAGGGAGGTGGTTGGTACCACGCAGGAGAAGGAACATGAGGGACATGTGGCTGGGTCCTCAGGAGAAGGGATGTGGGTGGCACTTGGCTGGGACTGAGGACAGAGTGGGGAGGAAGGAGGTGGCTGGTACCAGCTGGATTTGGGGACAGCGTTGGTGTCACCTGGGCAAAGACGCAGGTGGCGCCTGGCCAGGTATTAGAATGTCACGGGTGTGACCCAGGAGGGACATGGGTGGCAGCTCGGGGGGTGTCCTCACCCTGATGTGCAGAGCCAGGCGCTGGGACCCCTCCCCTGGGGGGCTGCGCAGGCAGAGGGGCTTCAGCACGTAACCGCAGCGGCCGTTGGGCAGGAAGCGCCCGGCGTTCAGGTCCATCTCGTAGCCCGGCGTCTGGAAGTTGAGGGCCACTGTGGGGACAGCGGGACGGGCTGTCAGGGGGGTGACAGCGCCAGGGGGGGCTGCCAGGTCGGGGGTCTCACCCAGCTGGCAGCCGGCGTTCCACATCTCCTGGGGGTTGTAGTTGGCGGAGTTCATCTTGAGCCCCAGCGGGTACACGCGGCTGAGCTGGCGGGTGTTGTAGCGGATCAGCGCTGGGCCTGGGGGGGACACGGCTCAGCTGCACCCCCCAGTGCTGCTGGGGGCCCAACAGAGGGAGCATGGGACCTTCAACCCAGACCCTGGGGGTCAGACCCCAAACCTGGACCTGGACCTTGCACCCTGACCCCGACCTCTGACCCTTGATCCTGATATCGCCCCCACGCTTTGACTTTAGACCCCAGAGCTTGACCGTGGAACTCAGAGCCTGACCCCACATCTTGACCCTGATCCCTGGACCTCAGACTCCAAAGCAAGACCCCCAAGCCTATGCCCTGACCAGATCCCAATCCTTGACTCCAGACACTGACTCTGGCCCCACACACTGAGCCTGGAGCCCAGACCCTGAACACTGACTCAGACCTTAACCTCAAATTCTGCCCCTGACCCCCAGACCCTGAACACTGACTCAGACCTTAACCTCAAATTCTGCCCCTGACCCCCAGACCTCAGTGCCTGGACTCTGACCCAGACCTTATTCCCAGCCCCAGGCGCTGGATGCAAATGCCACATCCTAAATCCTGATCCCAGACCCTGATCCTGCTCGTGTGACCCCAACCCTGGCCTTTGGCCCAGGCAGGCCCTGCCACCAGACCCCAGTGTCCCCTGTCCAGGGCAGGCTGGGCGAGGCCAGCTGAGCCTGGCTGCTCCTGGGGCCGCCCTAGAGACAGAGCCCACCACTCAGGAGTACAGACCCACCCCGTCCCCATCCCTGTCCCTGTCTGGTGGCCCTCACCTGCCTCCTTGATGAGCTTCCGTGCCTTCCTCTCGCTGAAGGAGGACACCTGGCAGGGCTGGGGGTGGCGCAGGGCCCGGGCCAGCCCGGGGAAGGGGACAGCCTGGCAGTACACCACCAGTGCCGACAGCTCTGGGGACACCTGCGACGCGTCCTTGGCCTGCAGGAGCCACGTGGCATCAGGGAAAACCTGGCCCTGGTGGCCACCTGCCAGTCCGAGGGTCTGCAGACCTCCCACCCACTAGTGCAGAGTGCTGAGACCCCCAAGGCCATGGAGACCCCAAGGTGGTGCAGGACCTGAGGCAATGGAATGATGGACCAGGGGCTGATGGGGAGCCCAAGCAGGTTGAGAACTGGAAGTGATGGAGACCCCAAAGTGCTGCAGAACCTGAGGTGATGGGCACCCTGAGATGATGGAATTCTTGAGGTGACAGAGACCCCAATGTGATGCTGACCCCAACGGGTCACTCTGGATGCGATGAAAGCCCAACACGATGGAGAACTCGAGGTGCCAAGAAATCAGTGTTGGAAACCCCAGACACGGGTCACCCAGCCCAACAGGAAGAGGGAGGCACAGTTGAGGGGTCCCCAAGCTCTGTCCCCTCTTCCAGGTAGTGACAGCCACCCACTGCCCCCCCAGCTCCAGCCCATCACCCACCTGCAGAGGTTTGATCTCCTGCAGCGACTGCAGCGACTGAAAGAGGAGAGAGCAGCGCTGCAGAGGCCGTGGCAGAGGTGGCAGTGCCAGGATGCCATGGTCCCCTGGCACCACCAGGATGCTCTGATCCATCAGGACCACAGGGATGCCGTGGTCCTCTGAAACCACATCCCTGGGGAAGTCTCTTACCTTCCGGGGGCTTCTCTCCTGCACCTTCTCCTCCTCTTCTTCCTCCTCCTCCTCTTCCTCCTCTTCGGGGTCCAGCAGGGAGGTGACACCCTGTGACTCCTGCCACAGCTCTGGCAGCTTCTTGCCCTTCACCAGGATCTTTTCCTTCAGCTGCTACAGAAGGCAGATCCGAGCTCAGGGTTTGGAGGGGACACGGGGACACTGCAGTGGGCACACAGGTGGCCTTACCTCTGGTGAGGGGAGATGCTGGGGGTCCTGCCCCTGCAGGGGCTGTGTCAGCAGCCTGTCCCCCAGGATGGCCTTCATGTGCCGGGCCATGGTGGCCTGCTGCTCCAGCCCGCAGTGGTTCTCCAGGGACAGGATGACGGGGTAGGGGGATTTCTGGGCGTGGGGACATGCAGCCCTCAGCACCGGGCACCCCACACCTGGCACGGGGCACCCCACACCCAGCACGGGGCACCCCAGGGCTGCCAGCCGCTCTCACCTCGAAGGCAGAGTCGCGGATGCTCTCGATGACGTCGCGGAAGAGGATTTTGGAGGTGAGCGTGTGGCCGTGGTACACCACAGGCTCCCCGTCCGAGCCCTCCCAGCAGTCCAGCTCCACACAGCGGCACCCTGCCCGCAGCGCCCTGCCACCACATGGCACCAGCTCAGTCCCTGTCACCCCGGGGCCCTCTGTGGCACCACAGTGGGGACACGCACCGGACATAGGCCTCGGTGCTGCTGCTGCCGCCGAGCTGGTGGCGGGTCAGGTAGGTGTTGTGGGAGGAGGAGATGAAGTAGTGGCTCAGGGGCTGGCTCATGTCCTGGTGCACCTCGGTGTGCTCCTGGTTGAGGATGTCACCGGCGGCCGAGAGCAGGTACATGGTGAAGCCGTCCAGCATCATCAGGTCCTGCCGCTTGGCTGCGGGACACGGGGGCAGAGAGGTGTCACAGGGGGTGGCACCCTGAGAACTTCCCCCACAGCACTGCCACGTTCATCCCTGACATGGCACTGTGGCACCCAGGGGATGTGTAAGTTCCCTCGAGTGTCCCATCTCCACCCTGATGTCACTCATCCTGCTGGTGGCACGGTGACACCCATGAAATGTGGAGGTTCCCCGTCCCCACCCTGATGCGCTCTGTCCTCCCAGTGCCATGTCACCCCAGACCTGGCACTGGGGCACTCAGGGGAGGTCCCCTTTCTACTCCCATCTCCCATCTGATGTCCTCCATCCTCCTAGTGCCACATCTGCCTTAAGGGGACTACTGTGACATGGAGGTCCTTCATCCCCACCGTGATGTCCCCTGTCCTCCTAGTGCTGTGCTCAGCCTGGACCTGCCATGGTGGGACCTGAGGAAGTCCCTCAGCAGTGGCACATTGATACCAGAGCTGGCATCACACCACCCGTGAGACGTGGAAGTCCCCCTGCTGCCCATCCCCACCTTCACATCCCTGTCACATCCACCAGGTGCCAGCCAGGCCATGTTTGGATGGCAAACACTGGGAATGGGCATGAGTGAAACGTAAACTTTGAGGAATTTAGAGATTTTAGAGGAGCTAAGATTTTAGTTAGAAATAAGCCTTACTAGAGTTAATTAAAATAAGAATAATAAATGAGTAGGCCTTGATGAAGTTAGGAGTTAGTAGTTAACTAATAATTAATTGCTTGTCAGCACAATGTTTAGTTAGCTGGGTTTATAATGAAGAATACACAAACTGACAAATTGCTTTTAGGAACATAAGACAATTGTGGGCCTCCTCTGTTCTGAAACCAATTGAAGACAAGGAATAGGAGTTCTACCAAGAGTTCATTTGTCATATTTGCATTGAAAAGGTAGAAAGGTCAGAACGAGGAAGACTTCATTGACTTCCTCATTTTGGGACCCCTCCCTATGAAAGGGACACCGACCCATTTAAAGGGACAAACCACGCATGCTTAATGGATTTTGGAGTGATTAGCATATGAAGCGGGGAATGGGATGTACCAAAATGATGAATATGTATTTGTATTTTGTATATTCAATACTTGTATGGATAAAAAGACTCTGTAATCACCTGGAAGGGGCAGTGTGGATTTGGGAGCTATCCCACACACAATAAACACACACTTTGTAACTTTAAACTGTTAGAGAGTTTTTGCCCGTCACAGTTGGATATTGGCACTAGATCAATATCCATATTTTTTTAATAAATCACTTTCTAACTTTAAACTGCTAGAGAGTTTTTGCCCGTCACAGTTGGATATTGGCACTAGATCAATATCCATATTTTTTAATAAATCATCAGGACAGTAATAGAAGCCTTGGAGGACCCCATATTGGTTTGGTGGGGACGATGCCACCGATCAGACCCCGTTCCTACATCCACGAGCTCCGGTGCCCACCCCACGATGCCACAGCCTCACTTACCCTTCTCGTTGAGCTCGTAGGTGCGGATGATGGCGCGGGCCTGGTGCAGGCTGCTCTCCTCGCCCTGATCCCTCAGGAAATCCTGCAGCTCCTCGGCCGACAGGACCCGGTCCTCGCCCGAGTAGCGCCCGAACAGCTCCTCCAGCTCCGGCCGCCGCAGCAGCCGCCGGCAGAACTCCTCCAGCTCCCGCCCCTCCAGCCGCTCGTTGCCTGAGTGGTCACACTCCTGCGGGGACAACCCGGCCTCAGGGATGTCCCCTGCCTCGCCCTGCCTGTCCCCTGGGGCTGGCAGTGTGTGTGGGACCAGTTTGGGGGGCTCAGTCCCCTCTGTTCCCTTGGGATGGAGCAGAGCAGAGCTCCGTGCCTCAGTTTCCCTAGGTGGAAAGGGATGTCCAGAGGAACAGCTGTCCATGGGGGAGCAATGTCCCACCTTGGGGACACATGGAACAGCGGCTGGGACAGCTCAGCCCACCTCACTCCTCTCCACCATGTGCTTCTGGTGGGACCCAGCCTTTGGTGGCCTTGGTGTGAGGAGTCTGACAGCAGGTCCTGCAGCACACCATGGGTACCTTGAAGAGCTTGGAGGCATAGACATCGTCCATGTCGATGTTGAGCATCCTCAGCATGCTCTTCACCTCCCGGAAGGACATCTTGTTGTCCTTGTTGCTGTCAGCTCGCTGCAGGACCCCATGGATCCAGCTGCAGCGGGGTAAGGAAACCTCCTGGCGTCACCCGCAGCCGTCCCCACCGTGTCCCCAGATCTCCCTCAAAGGATACTGGTCCAGCTTCTCCATCTGGCTCATGGCCTGCAGCCGCCCCATCAGCTTGGTGAGGCCCTGCACCCAGTGCCGGGCGTCCTCCTCGGCGCGGGCGGCCAGGTCCAGGTTCTTGTGGTGGCCCTTGAAGGCCAGGCTGAAGCAGTGGCGCTCGGGGAAGGCGGCTCCGTGCTGGCGCAGCCCCTCCGACTGCCGGCCCTGGCGCAGCCCCTCGATCTGTGTCACCGAGACTGCGGGGACACCATGGCTGGGACCGTGCACGGGTCCCTCGGTGGGGCAGCACCCCAAGGATCCCGCCAGGCTGCCCCACTCGGCCCCACGGCCGCTGCCAGGGGATGGAGCTGCCACCCATGAGCTGGCACCCATCCCAGATGAGGGTGGGAAGAGCCAGGGAGGGGGACAGAGTCTGGCCAGGATGGAGACGGGACCTTGTGCTGACCCCAGGGGGATGGGGAAGGGTGGGGGGGCTCTCACAGCTCCGCACGGGGTGTACTGGGAGGCACTGGGAAAGGTGGGAAGGCTCTGGGAGCTGGAGTTCAGGTATGGGGTGGGGGTCCTTGTTCTGCTCAGGTGAGGGTCCGGACCCCAGGCTTGGGGTCAGTGCTGGGTGGGAGTCTGGGTCCTGACTGGGGGTCAGGGTCCAGTCACAGGTGGGGATCCAGCAGGGATCTGGGTCCCAGGGGGCATCTGGGTGACAATCCAGACCCGACCATCTGGGTAGGGTCAGGATTGTGGAATTCCATGTCCCAGGATTTGTCCTGGCTCTCACTGGGGGATCTGGGTCCTGGGTTGGGGTCTGGAACTCGGGTGGGGTCTGGGGTCTGAGTGGGGATCCAGGTCTTGGGTGGGGGTCTGGGAACAGGGATGTGGTCAGGATCCAGGTGGGCTTCTGGCTGCTGGGAATGGATCTGGGTCCTGGGTGGGGGTCCAGATCCTGGGAGAGGGTCTGGATTCCAGGTGGGGGTCTGGGTTGGGGTCTGGGTCCTTGGTGGGGGCCCAGGGGTGGGTCTGGGGCACTGCAGCACTCACAGCTCCGGGGGGAGCGGGCGTGCCCGAAGCGTCCCTCGAAGCAGACGGTGACCCCGTCCTCCTGCAGGCGGAACAGCCGCGCCCTGGAGCCCCCCCGGGCCTTCACCTTCCAGAGCAGGGACCCCTGCAGCATCTGCTGGACATCCTCATCCTCCGTCAGCCCTGCGGGGACAGCCCTGGGCTACCGGGGCTCGGGGGGCTCGGGGGGCTCGGGGGGCACTGGGGGCACTGGGGGCTCGAAGGGTGTACTGGGGGCACGGGCTGGGGGGGATGGGTTGGAATAGGACAGGAATGGGTTGGAATAGGACAGGAATGGGTTGGAATAGGACAGGAATGGGTTGGAATGGGACAGGAATGGGTTGGAATGGGAATGGGTTGGAGTGGCACAGGAATGGGTTGGAATGGGACAGGAATGGGTTGGAATGGGACAGGAATGGGACAGGAATGGATTCGAATGGCACAGGAATGGGACAGGAATGGGTTGGAATGGGACAGGAATGGGTTGGAATGGCACAGGAATGGGTTGGAATGGGACAGGAATGGGTTGGAATGGCACAGGAATGGGTTGGAATGGCACAGGAATGGGTTGGAATGGGACAGGAATGAGTTGGAATGGGACAGGAATGGGTTGGAATGGCACAGGAATGGGTTGGAATAGGACAGGAATGGGTTGGAATAGGACAGGAATGGGTTGGAATGGCACAGGAATGGGTTGGAATGGGACAGGAATGGGTTGGAATAGGACAGGAATGGGTTGGAATGGCACAGGAATGGGTTGGAATAGGACAGGAATGGGTTGGAATGGGACGGGAATGGGTTGGAATAGGACAGGAATGGGTTGGAATGGGTTGGAATAGGACAGGAATGGGTTGGAATGGGACAGGAATGGGTTGGAATGGGACAGGAATGGGTTGGAATGGCACGGTTGGAATAGGACAGGAATGGGTTGGAATGGGACAGGAATGGGGTGGAATGGGGCAGGAATGGGTTGGAATGGCACAGGGATGGGTTGGAATGGGACAGGAATGGGTTGGAATGGGACAGGAATGGGTTGGAATGGCACAGGAATGGGTTGGAATGGCACAGGAATGGGTTGGAATGGGATAGGAATGGGTTGGAATGGCACAGGAATGGGTTGGAATAGGACAGGAATGGGTTGGAATGGGACAGGAATGGGTTGGAATGGGACAGGAATGGGTTGGAATGGCACAGGAATGGGTTGGAATGGCACAGGAATGGGTTGGAATGGGACAGGAATGGGATGGGACAGGAATGGGTTGGAATGGGTTGGAATAGGACAGGAATGGGTTGGAATAGGACAGGAATGGGTTGGAATAGGACAGGGATGGGTTGGAATGGCACAGGAATGGGTTGGAATGGGATGGGTTGGAATAGGACAGGAATGGGTTGGAATGGGACAGGAATGGTTTGGAATGGCACAGGAATGGTTTGGAATGGGACAGGGATGGGTTGGAATGGGACAGAATGGGTTGGAATAGGACAAGAATGGGTTGGAATGGGACAGGAATGGGTTGGAATGGGACAGGAATGGGTTGGAATGGGTTGGAATAGGACAGGAATGGGTTGGAATGGGACAGGAATGGGTTGGAATAGGACAGGAATGGGATGGGACAGGAATGGGTTGGAATGAGACACAAATGGGTTGGAATGGCACAGGGATGGTTTGGAATAGGACAGGAATGGGTTGGAATAGGACAGGAATGGGTTGGAATAGGACAAGAATGGGTTGGAATGGCACAGGAATGGGTTGGAATAGGACAGGAATGGGTTGGAATAGGACAGGAATGGGTTGGAATGGCACAGGAATGGGTTGGAATAGGACAGGAATGGGTTGGAATGGGACAAGAATGGGTTGGAATAGGACAAGAATGGGTTGGAATGGGACAGGAATGGGTTGGAATGGAACAGGAATGGGTTGGAATAGGACAGGGATGGGTTGGAATGGCACAGGAATGGGTTGGAATGGGACAGGAATGGGTTGGAATAGGACAGGAATGGGTTGGAATGGGACAGGAATGGGTTGGAATGGCACAGGAATGGGTTGGAATGGCACAGGAATGGGTTGGAATGGGACAGAATGGGTTGGAATGGGACGGGAATGGGTTGGAATGGGACAGGGATGGTTTGGAATGGCACAGGAATGGGTTGGAATAGGACAGGGATGGGTTGGAATGGCACAGGA
The DNA here is from genome assembly GCF_048771995.1 of Taeniopygia guttata. NCBI lineage: Eukaryota > Metazoa > Chordata > Aves > Passeriformes > Estrildidae > Taeniopygia > Taeniopygia guttata. The sequence continues at coordinate 3,851,211 of NC_133052.1, read as the reverse complement.
CAGGCAGGAGAGGACAGACAGGACAAGCCACTGCCCTGGGCCCCTTTGGAGCACAGTGTGGCTGTTCAGGGGGACAGGGCACAGCAGTGACACAGCTCAGCTGCTAAATCCCAGCAAAGCTGCCCAAATCCTGCATGGAGAGTGCCAGGACGGTGCCAGCAGCAGAGCTCAGGCTGCAACAATGACAGGCTGGACCCGGGGGACTCGCGGGCCCACGCCTCAGCCGGGATTTTTCCATCTGGTCACGGAGTGGTTATTTCCTCCCTTTCTTGTTTTGGCAGCCATTCCTAAGATCTCCAGTGGCCACGTCCTGCTCTGCATGGAGACTCCACTCCTGGGCTGGGAAAGGGTGGTTTGGGGGCTCTGGGGACATCCTGAGCCACCGTGGCCTCGGGGTGCAGCCACCAGCACCTCCTGCATGTTCATGGGGACATGGCTGCACAAGCATGGGGCTGCAGGGATGTAGGAACACGTGGATACAGGTCCATGGGCACAGGGATGTATGGGCACATGGATACAGGTCCATGGGCACATGGAATGTCAGATCCATGGGCACAGGGATGGATGGGCACATGGAATGTCAGATCCATGGGCACATGGAATGTCAGATCCATGGGCACAGGGATGTATGGGCACATGGATACAGATCCATGGGCACAGGGAATGTCAGATCCATGGGCACATGGATACAGGTCCATGGGCACAGGGAATGTCAGATCCATGGGCACATGGATACAGGTCCATGGGCACAGGGAATGTCAGATCCATGGGCACATGGATACAGGTCCATGGGCACAGGGAATGTCAGATCCATGGGCACAGGGATGGGCACATGGAATGTCAGATCCATGGGCACAGGGATGGGCACATGGATACAGGTCCATGGGCACATGGAATGTCAGATCCATGGGCACAGGGATGTATGGGCACATGGAATGTCAGATCCATGGGCACAGGGATATATGGGCACAAGGAATGTCAGATCCATGGGCACAGGGATGGGCACATGGAATGTCAGATCCATGGGCACATGGAATGTCAGATCCATGGGCACATGGAATGTCAGATCCATGGGCACAGGGATATATGGGCACATGGAATGTCAGATCCATGGGCACAGGGATGGGCACATGGATGTGTGGATATAGAGGTGCAGGGACAGATGGGTGCGAGGACACACAGCCACAGGGACACACGGGCACACGGAGCTGCAGCAGCTCCAGGCACACGCCCCGTGTCCCAAGCTGGGGGCACAAGGCCAGCTGTGCCCTTCCTGCCACTCCCAGGGACCCACCCTGACCTTGCCGGGCACCCACTGCCCCCACCTGGGTGGGTGAGCCCCGTGTGCCCACCGTGCCATGTGTGGGGAAACTGAGGCAGGGCGTTGGGAAGGGTCCCAGGGAATGGGACCTGAGCCTTGGGGACAGTAAATGCCCTGAGCAAGGGAGCTCCTGTCACCTGTGATGTGGCCAAACCCGACCCCGCTGTCGCCTATTTTGGGGTGGCCCTGGGGACCCCTCCCGGGCGCCCAGCCCGGAGTTTCTGCCCGGTTCCCCCGAACTCACCCATTTTCTTCAGGGCTCTCCCGGGCCGGCGGGAGCCCCCGGTGCCTTCAGCCGGGGCACGGAGCTGCTCGGCGGCGGGACGCGCCCTCCTGCCGCAGATCATGACGGGGACCCTCGGTGTTCCCGGTGCTCCCGGTGCCTCCGGTGCTCCCGGTGCTCCCGGTGCTCGCGGTGGTTCTGTTGCTCCCGGTGCTCCCGGTGCTCCCGGTGCTCCCGGTGCCCCCGGTGCTCCCGGTGCTCCCGGGACCGCCGGTGCTCCCGGTGCCCCCGGTGCTCCCGGTGCTCCCGGTGTTCCCGGTGGTTCTGTTGCTCCCGGTGCTCCCGGTGCCCCCGGCCGGTGTAACCGGGCTGGGCGGTGGCGGAGGTCGGGCCGGCCGGGCCGTGACCGGGGCCGGCCGCGGGGAGGGACCGGGAGGAGCCACGCCGCAGCCCCGCCGCTGTTAACCGTTTGTGCCGGCCCGGGGCTGACCGGGGCTGACCGGGGCTGACCGGGGCTGACCGGGATGGCACCGAGCTACGCGGGGCCCGTTCTGCACCGGGGCTGCCCCGGCACCGGGAACCGGTGGGAACCGGGGCACCCCCTGTGCCATCGCAGCGGGGTCCCGGTCCCGCCGTGCCAGCCTGGCCCCGGCCCGGGGCTGGGGGACACCGGGCAGGGGCCGCGGGCAGGAGCCGAGACCTCCGGGGGACCTCCGGGGCACCTCCGGGGGATCTCCGGGGACCTCCGGTGACCAGAACCGGAGCAACACGTGTGTGAGTGTGTGAGTGTGAGTGTGAGTGTGTCTGTGAGTGCTCAGCCACACACACACAGACCCCAGCAGTGTTTAGGGTGGGAAAGCCCCCCAGAATCACCAAATCCAGGCTGTGCCTGACCCCCCTTGTCACCACCCCGAGCCCGGAGTGCCACACCCGACTGTCCCCGGGCACCCCAAACCTCCCTGGGCAGCTCCTTCCAAGGCCTGACCCCCTTTCCATGGGGAAACTCCTGCTGGTGCCCAGCCTGGCCCAGGGGCAGCATCTGGGCACCCTGGGGGATGTTGGAACGTGCTGAGAGAACATTGGGGCAACATCTGGGCAACATCTGGGCACCATGAGTGATACCTGAGTATCCCAGGGGGACATCTGGGCACTTAGGGCAGCATCTGGGCACCCTGGGGGATGTTGGAACATGCTGAGAGAACATTGGGGCACCCATGGCGACATCTGTGTGTCCTGAGCAACATCTGGGCAACCAACGGGACTCCTGGGACAACATCTGCTTATCCCAGAGCAACATCTGTACCCGCAGGGAGACGCTGGGCAGCACCTGAGCAGCCTGGGACAGTGTTTTAGTGCTGTGGCTCAACACCTGGGCAACTCCTGCAACATCTGGGGACACATCTGTGCAGCCCCTGGGCTGTGTTTGGGGGGATAAAGCTCTTCCTGAACACTCTGGGGATGAGGGGACACCAGAGTCACCCCAAAAATGCAATTTAAACTCACATAACCGGGCTCTGCTCCAAGTTCTGTCCCTGGAATTCAGCAGCAGATGCCCCGAGCCGCCGGAACGAGCGGGATAAACACCTCTGGCTGCAAAACCCGCAGCACAATAAATCCCCTGAGCCGTCCCTCCCGTGGTGTTGCTATTTTCTCCTGCCCGGCAGGGCTGGAAGGGATCCCGGGCAGAGCTGCAGCCGCATTCCCGACCGCTTTTAGCGCAGCACGAGTGCCGTGAATCAGCCGAGCAGGAATCCTGAGTCAGAGCTCGGAAATGGCCGCAGGTTTAAAAGGTTTTGCTGCTTTTATTTAATTTTATTCTTATTATTTGGTTTGTTCTATTTATTTGGCTTCAGTTGGCAAGGGAAATGTTTCCCCAGGCGATGTGGGTGTGATTTAGGAGGGTTGAGGGGGGTGTTGACCCACTTGGATTTGGGGTTAAGGTTGGAAAAACAAAGTGTGAGGCAAGGATGAAGCCAGCACAGGGATGCTGAAAGCTGCTCTGCATCCCAATCCCAGCACCCAGCCCTGGGCCAGGCTGGATCCAGATGGTCCCCACGGCACCCCAGAACCTCCCATGGCACCCCAGAACCTCCCATGGCACCTCAGAACCTCCCACAGCACCTCAGAACCTCCCATGGCACCCCAGAACCTCCCACAGCACCCCCAGAACCTCCCATGGCACCCCAGAACCTCCCACAGCACCCCAGAACCTCCCACAGCACCCCCAGAACCTCCCACGGCACCTCAGAACCTCCCACAGCACCTCAGAACCTCCCACAGCAACTCAGAACCTCCCACAGCACCCCAGAACCTCCCATGGCACCTCAGAACCTCCCACAGCACCCCAGAACCTCCCATGGCACCCCCAGAACCTCCCACGGCACCCCCAGAACCTCCCACGGCACCCCCGAACCTCCCACGGCACCCCAGAACCTCCCATGGCACCCCAGAACCTCCCACAGCACCCCAGAACCTCCCACGGCACTCCCAGAACCTCCCACGGCACCCCAGAACCTCCTACAGCACCTCAGAACCTCCCACAGCACCTCAGAACCTCCCACAGCACCCCCAGAACCTCCCACGGCACCTCAGAACCTCCCATGGCACCCCAGAACCTCCCACGGCACCCCCAGAACCTCCCACGGCACCCCAGAACCTCCCACAGCACCCCAGAACCTCCCACAGCACCTCAGAACCTCCCACAGCACCCCCAGAACCTCCCATGGCACCCCAGAACCTCCCACAGCACCTCAGAACCTCCCACAGCACCCCAGAACCTTCCACAGCACCCCAGAACCTCCCACGGCACCTCAGAACCTCCCATGGCACCCCAGAACCTCCCACAGCACCCCCAGAACCTCCCACGGCACCTCAGAACCTCCCATGGCACCCCAGAACCTCCCACAGCACCTCAGAACCTCCCACGGCACCCCCAGAACCTCCCACAGCACCTCAGAACCTTCCACGGCACCCCCAGAACCTCCCACAGCACCCCAGAACCTCCCATGGCACCTCAGAACCTCCCACAGCACCCCAGAACCTCCCATGGCACCTCAGAACCTCCCACAGCACCCCAGAACCTCCCACAGCACCCCTCCCACGGCACCCCAGAACCTCCCACGGCACCCCAGAACCTCCCACAGCACCCCAGGACCTCCCATGGCACCCCAGAACCTCCCACCTCCCCAGGGCACCTTGTTCTGCCAGGTCACACATGTCCCCATGTCCCCACAGCTCCCTGCCCTCAAAGGAAGGGAGCAGAGGGGCTTCACCTGAGGGGCTCAGAGACCCCAAATTCTGCCCTTTCCTTTCTACCCTAATTAATTGTTGGATAATAATTAACAGTGGTTACAAGTATATAGTGAATAAAAGAGCAGTGGATAAAATTGGATAATAATTAACAATTGCCGTGCCTGACCCAGCTGTCCCCTCCCTGCAGTGGGACCCTGCTCCTGCCCGGTGGCCCGGTGGCTCTGTCACAGTGCCGTGTCCCAGGTCCCCAGGGCACTTTCCTGTGACACCATCTCGCTGTCCCTGTCCCTGTCCCTGTCCCTGTCCCTGTCTCTCTGTCCCTGTCCCCATCCCTGTCCCTGTCCCTGTCCCTCTGTCCCTGTCCCTGTCCCCATCCCTGTCCCTCTCCCTGTCCCTGTCCCTGTCCCTGTCCCTGTCCCTGTCCCTGTCCCTGTCCCCATCCCTGTCCCTGTCCCTCTGTCCCATTCCCTGTCCCTGTCTCCCTGTCTCTCTGTCCCTGTCCCTGTCCCTGTCCCATTCCCATTCCCTGTCCCTGTCCCTCTGTCCCTGTCCCATTCCCTGTCTCTGTCCCTGTCCCATTCCCCATCCCTGTCCCTGTCCCTCTGTCCCTCTGTCCCTGTCCCTGTCCCATTCCCCATCCCTGTCCCTGTCCCTGTCCCCGTCCCTGTCCCTCTGTCCCTGTGTCCCTGTCCCATTCCCTGTCCCTGTCTCTCTGTCCCTGTCCCTGTCCCTCTGTCCCTGTCCCTGTCCCGGTCCCTGTCCCCGTCCCTCTGTCCCTGTCCCTGTCCCCATCCCTGTCCCTGTCCCTGTCCCTCTGTCCCTCTCCCTGTCCCTGTCCCTGTCCCAGTCCCAGTCCCTGTCCCTGTCTCTGTCCCTGTCCCGGTCCCTGTCCCTGTCCCTGTGTCCCTGTCCGTGTCCCTGTTCCATTCCCCATCCCTGTGTCCCTGTCCCTCTGTCCTTGTCCCTGTCTCTCTGTCCCTGTCCCCCATTCCCTGTCCCTGTCCCTGTCCCATTCCCTGTCCATCTGTCCCTGTCCCTGTCCATCTGTCCCATCCCTGTCCCTCTCCCTGTCCCTGTCCCTGTCTCCCCATCCCTGTCCCTGTCCCTGTCCCATTCCCCATCCCTGTCCCTGTCCCTGTCCCCATCCCTGTGTCCCATTCCCTGTCTCTCTGTCCCATTCCCTGTCCCTGTTCCATTCCCTGTCCCCGTCCCTGTCCCTCTGTCCCTGTCCCTGTCCCTGTCTCTGTCTCTCTGTCCCTGTCCCTGTCTTTGTCTCTCTGTCCCATTCCCTGTCCCTGTCCCTGTCCCTGTCCCTGTCCCTGTCCCTGTCCCTGTCCCTCTCCCCGTCCCTGTCTCTCTGTCTCTGTCCCTGTCCCTGTCCCTGTCCCCGTCCCTGTCCCCGTCCCTGTCCCTGTCCCCGTCCCTGTCCCTGTCCCTGTCCCCATCCCTGTCCCTGTCCCCGTCCCTCTCCCATTCCCTGTCCCTGTCCCTCTGTCCCTGTCCCTGTCCCTGTCCCATTCCCTGTCCCTGTCCCTGTCCCATCCCCATCCCTGTCCCTGTCCCTGTCCCATTCCCTGTCCCAGTCCCTGTCCCCATCCCTGTCCCTGTCCCTCTGTCCCTGTCCCTGTCCCTGTCCCATTCCCTCTCCCTGTCTCTCTGTCCCTGTCCCTGTCCCCCTGTCCCTGTCCCTCTGTCCCTGTCCCTCTGTCCCTGTCCCTGTCCCTCTGTCCCTTTCCCTGTCCCTGTCCCGGTCCCTGTCCCATTCCCTGTCCCTGTCCCTGTCCCTCTCTGTCCCTGTCTCTCTGTCCCTGTCCCTGTCCCTGTCCCCATCCCTCTGTCCCTGTCCCTGTCCCTGTCCCTGTCCCTGTCCCTCTGTCCCTGTCCCATTCCCCATCCCTGTCCCTGTCCCTGTCCCTGTCCCTGTCCCTGTCCCTGTCCCTGTCCCTCTGTCCCTGTCCCCATCCCTGTGTCCCTGTCCCTGTCCCCCTGTCCCTGTCCCCATGCCCGCAGTCCCTCCCGTCTCCGCCAGGGGACGCGCGCCGCGCTCGGCGCCGGGAGCGCGGGGGGAACCCTCTCCGGGAGCCGCGCGCTGATTGGACGCAGCTCAGCTCGGCGGATGCAAGGCGGGCGCTGATTGGGCGCGGCTCTGCTCGGCGGATGCAAGGCGGGCGCTGATTGGCCCCGCGCGGTCCCTCACGGAGAGGACGGCGGGGCCGGTGCCGGTGGCGGCGCCGCCATGGAGGAGCCGCGCTGCGGGGCTCAGTTCCGCGCCGCCGTGAGGGTGATCCAGGGGCTGCCGCGCAGCGGTGAGTACGGCCCGGCCCCGGGCCCGGGCGGCCGCGCTGCCGGCGGCCCCGCTGAGCGTGTCCCGCAGGTGCGTACCGGCCCTCGTACGAGGAGATGCTGCGCTTCTACAGCTACTACAAGCAGGCGACGGCGGGGCGCTGCCAGGGCCCCCGGCCCGGCTTCTGGGACCCCATCGGCCGCTACAAGTGGTAAGAACGGGCGGCCCGGTGCCGGTGCGGGCTCGGGCCCGGTTCCCCCGCCCTGCTGACGGCCGCGGCCCGCAGGGATGCCTGGCACAGCCTGGGCGCGATGTCCAAGGAGGAGGCGATGGCCGCGTACGTGGCGGAGATGAAGAAGGTGGCCCAGAAGGTAACGGGGCGGGCGGCGGGGCCGGGCCGGGCCGGGCCGTGCCCGTGTCCAGCCGCGGCCCTCCGCAGGTCATCGACACCGTGCCCCTGGACGAGAGCACCGAGGAGATGTTCCGCTACTTCGAGCCGCTCTACGAGGTGATCCACGACATGCCGCGGCCCCCCGAGTCCTTCTTCAAGAGGAAAGGGGGTGAGTGGGGCCCCGGCTGCGCCCGGCGCATCCCTGCCCTCGGTGCCGCCCTCCCGGCACGGCACCGGCACCGGCACCGGCTCCGCCTCGGCCCCTGAGCGGGCACGGGGTGCACGCACCACAGCCCAGCCACCCTGCCGGGCACTGCTGCTGCCGAGGGCTCTCGGGGCAGACCGGTTCCCTGTGTGTGACACCGGTGTCCCTGTCTGTGACACTGCTGTCCGTGTGTGTGACACTGCTGTCCCTCTGACACTACTGTCCCTGTGTGTGACACCGGTGTCCCTGTGTGTGACACTGCTGTCCGTGTGTGTGACACTGCTGTCCCTGTGTGTGACACTGCTGTCCCCGTGTGTGACACTGCTGTCCATGTGTGTGACACTGCTGTCCCTCTGACACTACTGTCCCTGTGTGTGACACCGGTGTCCCTGTGTGTGACACTGCTGTCCCCATGTGTGACCCTGCTGTCCCTGTGACCCTGCTGTCCCCATGTGTGACACTGCTGTCCCCATGTGTGACACTGCTGTCCCCGTGTGTGACCCTGCTGTCCCTGTGTGTGACACTGCTGTCCCTCTGACCCTGCTGTCCCTGTGTGTGACCCTGCTGTCCCTGTGTGTGACCCTGCTGTCCCTCTGACCCTGCTGTCCCTGTGTGTGACACATTCTGGCCTTTCTCTCCACAAAACTCTGGGTGAGAATTTGCCCCCTGGCCTCCCGGTGGCCCTGGGCCGTGTGGGGGGACAGGGATCAGCTCCTGCTGGGCTCTGCTTCCCTTGGCTCCGGGAACTCCTGGACAGGAGGGCAGCTCCTGCATGGAGGGGATGTGGAGGAACAGGCTTGAGGAATGGGATTGTTTGTGCTAGAGGAGCTTTCCGAGCCCTTGCCGTGCCTGTGCTGCTGCCTGGGCTGGCCTTTGGGAGAGCCCTGGCAAACACAAACACACTCACTCCCCAACATCTGCCCCGTGCTGTCACCCCCTGCTTCCAACCAAAACCAAACGGGATTTTCTGGGATGCCAAAACCAGTTGTCTGTGAGGTTTGGCCCCAGGGCGGCCGCTCCTTCCTGTGGTACCCAGGGGCTTTGTTCTCCATTTTTATGCCAGATCCCTTTAAAAGACAGACTTAGTTTTTCTCTGAAATTTAAAAGCTGTGTCTAAACTGGTCGCTGTCCACTTGGGAGTGTCACTTACAGGTGACATTGTCACTTAAATCTAAACCTGGTGGAACAAGGAACAACGAGCCGAGGTGGCTGGAACTGAGGTGCAAAGCACTGAGCTCCTCGAGGTGTTGAATCATTTGTGTTAAAGGCTCCCAAACCCGCCTTCAGACACTGCAATCACAGCTTGGGTTGCTCTTAACCGGAGCAGAAAGGGGATTTCAGAGTCTGGAGTGTGGCAGGTGCCTCCAGCAGCTTTTGGCCACAGAGCTGGGGGTCTGGACAGCTTTGGTTTTGTTTATTTACGAAGACAACACGTTATAAAGTGGCACTTGGAACCCAAATCATGGATGGATCCAGGTCCCAGCAGGTCTCCAGTGAGTGGGGCTTTCACCAGACTCTTGTGAACGTGGTGGCTGGAGCCAGCTCTGTCCAGGTGCTGCGTGAGGTGACAGGAGCCACACTCTGAGCACGCTCTGCAGCACGCCCTGAGGAGGATTTGGGAATGGGGAGGAGGATTTGGGGAATTTGAGGAGGATTTGGGAGGATCCCAGAGCAGGGCAGCCCTGGCACTACCCCTCTGTGGGGTGCAGCTGCCTTGTCCCCCTCAGTGGGTCCCCTGTGATGCCGAGGGCAGCCTGGGGACAGCAGAGAGGTGAGGGAAGGAGCAGCAGGGCAGCGTTGCCACACACCTGCCTGTCCAGGAGCAGGGAGCAAAGTCCTGGGGTCTGCTGGAAATCCAGCTGGGATTAACCCCATGGGCTCCACGGGGTGCTGGGGAGCGCTGGGCCCTCTCAGGGTGCTGCTGGCCCAGGTCCTTGGGGTGCTGCTGGCCACACAAGGCTCTGCCAGCCCACGCCTCTTGCACTGGGCTCTGTTACCGTGGGTGGGCCGTGGGCACTGCCAGGGGACAGCACTGTCACTGCCACTCACCAGCGCTGATCCCTCTGCCTGCTGCCCCAGGGCTTGGGGACAAGGACACCGCGGCCACCCCTGGGTGAGCAAGGTGGTCTGCACACCCTGGTGAGCTCCCATGGGTTCCTGGGTTGTCAGCAAACACACCTGGCTCCTCTGCTGCCCTGCCAGCTGCTGGCACCTGCAGAGGTGCTGCTCCCTGCCATTTTTGTGTCCCCCAGCCGTGTGGCAGGCCAGCCCAGGCACAGGGAGCCAGCAGAGCGAGGACATGGGGGGTTGGCTCTGCCTCGCTCCTGCCAGTGCAGAGGGGCCAGGAGCTGCAGAGCTGTGGGAACAAGGGGAGGCTGTTGCCCCACGGACTGGAAAATATCACCCTGGACGGTCTGTGATCCAGGAGGGGATGTTCTCCCGTGGCTCAAGCCACGTTTGCTGCTTCCTTGGCACTGGGATTCACAGTGCCAAGCCCTGGTGCTGCCTCAGCCCTGGTTTCTCTCTCCCAGCCCCTCATACAGCCACCCCTCCCTCCCTGGGCCCCTCGAGGGGCCCCTGGCTGTGCCCCACGCTGGGCAGGGTGCTGCAGGGAGGTTCCTCCTCCTCCTGCTGCCGCTCCAGCCTCCCCCCAGCAGCAAATATGGTCACGGAGCGAGTGCCAGTGTGCCAGCCCTGCCAGCCTCCAGTGCTGGGGCTGGCAGTGCCAGGGGGCTGGGCAGGGTCCCTGCCTGTGCCACTGCTGCCCCAGGGCCGTGGCTGTGGTGCCAATGGGACACAGAAAGGGGGATTCAGTCCTTGGATTCATGGCCACGTTAACAGAGCTGCCTCTGCCCCCACAGTGCCTCAGTTTCCCCATGGCCACGTTAACAGAGCTGCCTCTGCCCCCACAGTGCCTCAGTTTCCCTCCCCCCTCGCCCTGGGCAGGCACACCCCTTGTTCCAGCTGTGCCCCCTGCCCCAGCCCTGTGCTTCCCTTGCAGGGGCTGGGCTGGCTCCTGCCCCCGAGGCGCTGGAGGGGAGCCAGGTGACGAGTGACTCTGAGGGGGACACGTTCTGTGACACCCTGGAGCAGATGGAGCCGGAGAAGGTAACGGAGGAAGCGCTGGAGGCTTTGCCAGCCCTGCCCTGCCCGTGCTGCACTGCACCAGCCTGGGAGCCTCATGAAACCCCCAGGGACACCCCCCTGTGCTTGGTGCCACTCCTGGAGCCTGTCCCTGTCACTGAGGGACACTGAGGAGCCCCTCCAGCCCTGTGCTGAGGCTCTGCTGGGGCACTGGGGGCTGGTGGGGCTGGGCAGGACCAGCAGCTCCACATGGGTGCCACCACCCGGATTGTTCCCCTGCCACCTCTCCCTGCTGCCACGGGCCACGTTTGGCACTTGAGGTGCCATGGTGAGGCCCGGTGGGTGTGAAGGAAGCCCTCCCTCTTTTGCCACCTCAAGTCTGGGCACTCACTCCCCTCAGGTGTCACCTCCCAAGCCAGATGCTGCCTGGTGTCACCCCTGGGATTCATCTGCACTCCACCCCCGAGAATGCACCGCAAGGGAAGGACCCCATGCTGCCCTCCATGCCCCTCCCTGCCCTGGGGGTCTCAGGGCCCTTCTCTCCCATCTCCTAGGCCGGGCAGGTGCGGGGGCTCACCCCAAAGGGGCTCCAGGCTGGGGCTGAGCCCCCAGAGCCCCACAGCGCTGGGCAGGGCGAGCGGGGCGAAGGCAGAAGAGCCGAGGGGAGCAGCAGCACAGAACTGGGCTCCGAGAGAGGTGGGTGCAGAGCCTGTCCCTGCGCCCCTTCCTGGCCTGGGGGGTGGGCTTGGGGCTGCCACTGTCCCCAGGGACTGGGTTTGGCTCCAGCGGCTGAAGGAAGCAGCAAGTGTCCTGTTGTCATCCTGTCTCTGCATCCCTGGGCCCTGAGCAGCTCGGCAGCTTTATTCCCCCAGCACACAAAGGCCCTTCCTTTGCCTGTTTGCTGCAGTGGCACCAAACTGCCCGAATTTGGGGACCACCAGGTCTTGAGCTGTGCAGGGAGGAGCCTCCTGCCACCCTCTGTGCTCTCCCCAGCCATGCTGGGCTGCCCTGGGGTGACATTGCCACCCTCACCCGTGGGACTGGTGCCATTGCCTCACCTGGCACAGCCCACGTGTCTCACCCTTTCCCTGCTGCCGTTCCCTTCCGGCTGCTTGACCTTGGCACTGAACGTGTCCCCAGGCCGAGCTGGGCTGTCCCCAGGGCTGGCAGCGAGTCCCTGCCTGTGTCCTGCTCACTGCCCGGAGTACCCAGGTGTCTGCCAGGGTGGTTTGAGGCCTTTACTGGGCCCAGGGAGGAGCTGCCCTGGCCCTGGGTGCTCCTGGCACCTTCACCAGGTGTCACAAGGTGACCCACACACATCACAGCACCCACCCCTGAGTGCCACCGTGGTGCGTGGCCCTGGGGACAGCCTGGGCGCCGCTGGGGCTGCGGGGTGGGCAGTGCCAGCCCTGCCCTGCCACCCGTGTGCCCGTCGCTGTGCCCGCAGGTGTCCGGCCGGCCGGGGGGCAGCCCGGGAGCAGCCCCGAGCTGGCGGCGGAGCTGGAGGCGCAGGTGGGCAGCGCGGTGCGGGCGCTGCAGGAGGAGCTGCGGCGGGCACGGGAGCGGCTGAGCCGGCTGGAGGCGCTCGGTGCTGCCCAGGTACGGCCGGGGCGGCGGGGCCGGGGCTGGCGGTGCCCCGAGCCGGCCCCCGGTGGAGCCGCTGCCCTCGCTGCCATTGCCCCCCTCGTTCCCACTGCCCCCTCAGCCCTATTTTCCCCCCATTCCCATTGCCCCTCCCCATTCCCATTGCCCCCCTCATTCCCACTGTCCCCTCATTCCCATTGCCCCCCTCATTGCCACTGTCGCCCCGTTCCCATTGCCCCCCCATTCCCAGTGCCCCCTCAGCCCTGTTTTCCCCTCATTCCCATTGCCCCTCTCGTTCTCACTGTCCCCCCATTCCCAGTGCCCCTCCCCGTTCCCATTGCCCCCCTCGTCCCCACTGTCCCCCCATTCCCATTGCTCCTCACCATTCCCATTGCCCCCCTCATTCCCACTGCCCCCTCAGCCCTGTTTTCCCCTCATTCCCATTGCTCCTCTCGTTCCCACTGTCCCCCCATTCCCATGGCCTCCTTCATTCCCAGTACCCCCCCAGCCCTGTTTTCCCCCCATTCCCATTGCCCCCCTGGTTCCCACTGTTCCCCCATTCCCAGTGCCCCTCCCCGTTCCCATTGCCCCCCTCGTTCCCACTGTCCCCCCATTCCCACTGCCCCCCTCATTCCCACTGTCCCCTCATTCCCATTGCCCCCCTCATTCCCACTGCCCCCCCCGATTCCCATGGCCTCCTTCATTCCCACTGCCCCCTCAGCCCTGTTTTCCCCCCATTCCCATTGCCCCCCTCGTTCCCACTGCCCCCCATTCCCGCTGCCCCTGGGCTCCTGGCCCAGCTGCACCATTCTGACCCTCCCAGGAGCCCTGCAGGACTCTCCAGGCCATTCCCTCCCTCTGGCAGGGCACAGGGGCTGGGAGGGGGGTGCCAGCCCCGCCTGCACCCCAAACCCTCTCCTGTCTTGCAGGGGGAGGCAGCTGGGACACAGCCCGGCCCGGCACTTGCTGCACAGGTGAGTTGGGGATGAAGAAGTGCTCTTCACTGTCCTCCTGCCCACCCGACAGCCCACGGGGGCGTGGGGACCCCAGCTGGGGAGCAGGTGACATCCATGGGGACACGGCCACCGAGCATGGCGGTGGCTCCTTTCAGCAGAGGCTGGCGTGGGTGACACCTGTGTCCCCTCGGCAGGGCGTGTCCCGGTGGCGCCTGGCCGTGTCCCCACGCACGCTGCTGTTCCTGGCCGCCTGGCCCTTCGTCACGCAGTGGCTGCTGCGCCGCTGGCAGGGCAGGAGGAGGTGACCACCGCGTCCCCACCGCCGCCACCGCCACCCTCCCTGCCCATCCCGCTTCGCACGAGCCACGGAGCCACGCGGGAACCGCCTCAGCAGCCACGGGGCTCCCGGTACCGGCACCGGCACGGGCCCCGCGGGGCACGGACAGCCACGGGCCCGGCACAGCACCGAGCCGCCTCCATTAAAGCTGCATTTCGGTCCAGCCCCGCTGCCTGTGCCCCGGCCCGGCCCCTGTCCCCACCCGGTCCCCGTGTGGCCGTGTCCCGGCCTGTCCCCGTGCCCCCGCCGGGCCGTGTCACACCGGCCGCTCCCCGGGGACCCCCGGGCGGTGCCACCCCGAGGTGGGCACAGCAAAGCAGTTTGGCCCCGCCGCTGGCACGGGTGACTCCCCCGGTCCCCCCGTGCTGCTCCCCCCAGACACGGAGCCCCGGCAGCCCCCAGGGCCGTCCATGGCTCCCCCCGCCCCGTGTCCCCCAGCGGGGCCCCCGAACGTGGGGCCCGAGGGGACATCGCCACCGGGGCTGCGGGTGGCGGGACCGGGACCGGGACCGGGGCCGGGGCCGGGGTCAGCACAAGGTCCGGGACCCCCCATCCCCCTCCCCCTCCCGGCCCTTGCCCCTCCCCCGCTCCCCCAGGCGCCGCTCCGCCCCGCCCCGGCTAAAGGGACGCGGCGCCTTTAAGAAAGGACTTCTTTCCGCTTCGGTTTGTTTACATCTCCCTCCGCCAACTGCAGTACAGCCGCACTCCACACAGCGCCGGGATCCTTCCGCTCGCCCCCTTCCCCCCGCGCCCGCGCGCCCCCGGAGCCCCTCCCGGCCCTCCCACAGCCCGGTCCAGCCCAGCCCGGCCCGGTCCGGCCCGGTAGAACCCCCCCGGTCCCGGGGCCGCGGCACCACCGGCGGCGCCTCCGCCGCGCGGGGACTCTTTTCGGACCGTGCCACAGCCTCGCCGCGGGGCGGGGGGGGGGCGCGGGCCTGAAGGTCGCGGGGCGCACGCGGGCCCGCGCACGGGGACTCCCCCGCCGCGTGGTACGGCCCGGTCCCGCCCTCGCCCCTTAGCGATTGGTGAAGCCGCGCACGAGTGACGTCCATCGCAGCCAATGGCGGCCGGTCCTCGCAACGGCCAGGGGCGTGTCCCGGCGGGCCGGCCCGCCCCCCGCGCCCGCCGATTGGCCGCGAGGCGGCACCGCCCGCGCGCGCGGGGCCGTGGCGGCGGCGCGGGGCGCGCGGCGGGGGCGGGGCCCGGCGCGCGGCGGGGCGGGGCGCGCAGCGCGCCTGCGCGGGGCGGGGCGGGGCGCGCGCGGCTATAAAGCGGGCGGCCGCGGCCGAGGTGAGGCAGTCGGGAGCGGGCGGCGGCGGGCGCGGGTCGGGCCGTGGGGGGGGATCGCGGCGGGAGCGGCGGCGCGTGCGGGGCGCGCGGGGAGGCGGGCCCCGCGGCGTTAAACCTCCCCCGGGCCATGTCCCGGGCGGCCTGAGCGGGGCCAGCCCCATGCGGCGCCGGTAGCGCCCGTCAGCGAGCGTAGCCGAGAGCAGCGCTATGGCCGACGCGGCCCCCGCCGAACCGGGGCCGGAGCCCCAGTGCGAACCGGAGCTTCGCTCCGAGCCCGAGGCGCGGCCGGAGCCGCAGCCCGAGCCCGAGCCGCAGGCGGAGCGCGGAGAGGCGCCGACGGAGGACGGCGATGCCGGGCGGCTGCCGCCCCCCGGGGCGGAGGCGGCGGCGGGCGGCGCCGAGGGGCGGCCACCGGCGGGTGGAGCGGGGCGTCCCGGCCTGGGCCCGCGGTACCGGGCCGTGGGACGCACCGAGGAGTGGCCGGTGAAGAAGAAGCACCGTCGGCGACCGTCGAAGAAGAAGCGGCGCTGGAAGCCGTACTCGAAGCTGAGCTGGGAGGAGAAGCAGCAGTTCGACGAGCGGCAGAGCCTCCGCGCCTCCCGGCTGCGAGCGGAGATGTTCGCCAAGGGGCAGCCGGTGGCTCCCTACAACACCACGCAGTTCCTCATGGAGGACCATGACCAGGAGGAGCCCGACCTGAAAACCGGGCTGTACCCGCGGCGAGCGGCCGCCAAGTCGGACGACACGAGCGAGGAGGATTTCCTGGACGACGCGGCCGACGAGGACGGGGGCAGCGACGGGATGGGGGGGGACGGCAGCGAGTTTCTGCAGAGGGACTTCTCGGAGACCTACGAGCGGTACCATGTGGAGAGCCTGCAGAACATGAGCAAGCAGGAGCTGGTGAAGGAGTACCTGGAGCTGGAGAAGTGCCTGTCGCGCATGGAGGAGGAGAACAACCGGCTGAGGATGGAGAGCAAAAAAGCCGGCGGGGAGGCGGCGGACCCGGCGCGGGTGCAGGCGCTGGAGCGGGAGGTGGACAGGCTGCGAGCCGAGAACCTGCGGCTGCTGCGGGAGCAGGAGCTGCCCCGGCAGGAAAAGGGCCCCTGCAAGCCGGGGGAGTGACACTGGGCACGGGGGTGCGGGGGGGGTTTTACAGTGCTGGGTGGAACATTCGGTCCTTGTACAGAGAATCGCCGCGGACCCTTTTTATGGGCTAAACTGCAGCTGGGTGGGCCGAGGGTCCCCCTTTTTTAGGTGGCTGTGACGGGGCGAGGTGGGGGGGGTTGATGTATTGGTGATATCTGGTTTATGGTTTTGGTTTTTTTTTTTTTTTTTTTTTTTTGTGTCTAAACCAAAAAAGAAAAAAAAATCCCCAGAAAAGCTGTAAATTGGCCAAAACTGACTATAAAAAATACAGAGGTCTAATAAATTTAATTACTTGTAACTGTAATAGTTTTGGTGTGATTTCTCGAAAATAATCAGAATGGCATTCCACCAGGGAATACATCCTGGATTATTTTCGTCGTGTTATAACTGTTGTTTGATTAAACTTAGTTGTAATTCCCCGCTCAACCCTTTTTGTTATTATTTTCTCCCATTTGTTTTCAACTTTAATTCAGCTTAATGAGCTGAAATAGTTAAAAGTACCTGGAAGGGGGGTAAAATGGTGCGTGATGGACACAGAGGGAGGAGTAGCCTCAAGTCTGTCTGTTTGCCTAAGGCTCGCTTAAACTTGACTGTTTCCCCACAGCTCTGCAGGAATCCAGGTCATTAACCGAAATCTGGGCAAAAACTGCCCCCAAAAAAATCTACTTCAATCTACAAGTGAGAGGAAAAACCTTAAAGTTTCGGAGCAGCCCAAGGAAAAGTTTTGGTAGTCAGCAGTTGGCCTCTGAAATGGCTGACAGGGAGTGGGGAAAGGCGATGGCTGAAGCTGCACCTGAGAGGGGGAGGAGGTGGGAAGGTTTTTTGGGGGGCAGAGGGGGCCATGGAGGGTGAAGGAGGGGAGGGCTGAGGCTGATCTGAAGTCGGGATGGGAGTGGGAGGCGATGAAAGCCGTACCTGAGGCAGGAGCTGGGATGGGCCTGGGCAGACGGGGCTGGAAAAGTCCCACCGGTTTTAACCCCAGCCTGGCCAAACCCCTGCTGCTCCACGGCGGAAAACAGCCTTCACCAGGGAACAGAGGGCAGGGGGGACAGGACAATGTTTTCTCTGCAAATGCTTTAAAAAATACAACTTAGAAAAAGCCAGCCCAAACAAACCAACTGAAAGGACCATAATGATCAACTTCCCAATCTCCTCCGCCCCCACCACCTTTTCCTGCTTTGTTCTTTATCCTGATCCCAAGGGCCCAGTGCAGCTCCTGTGCCCAAAGCTCCTGCAGACACACACCAGGGACATTTGGGGACCTTTGAAACCTCCGAGTGGATCAGGAATGGACAGGGAGCTCGTCCGTGCTCCTCCCTGGCCGGGGGGAGAGCCCCCCATCCCCAGGCTGCCCACAGCTCTGGAGCCAAGGACTGACACCATCCAGTGCCAACCTCTGCCATGCTGGGCAAGCCCTGGCACAGGTGCCCAGAGCAGCCCCTGGATCCCTGGAAGTGCCCACAGCCAGGCTGGATGGGGTTTGGAGCTCCCTGGAGCAGCTGATGTTGCTGCCATGGCAGGGGGTCTCTTCCCACCCAAACCATTCCGTGATTCTCTGGACAGGGATGTCACTAGGCCAGGCAGGAATCACTTCCCCAGGGCTCCATGGCTGTGGGAAGATAACACCAGCACTGGATTTGGGGCACCTGGAAACGCAGAGCACTGGGGGACCCTCTGGCAAAGGGCTTTCCCAGCTCCTCCCCTCTCAAGGGTTTTGTTTTCAGAAGAAAGGGCTGAAATTACAGCATGAACACAAAAAAATGGAGACTGCTCCATGCCATGGATGAGGTGAGGTGACCCCAGATCCTGCCCTGGGACACAGCAACCCCTTGGAGTTGCTCCCTTGGGGATTGCTCCCCTCTGCTCCCCAAAAACCCCGGCACACCTGGGCAGGAGCAAAGCTCACAGCTCAAACCAAGTGTGACCCTTGTGAGTTGGACAAAATCAGCTTGAAATTGCATTTTCAGCTATCACAAACATTTGAAGACACACACACAATAAGACTTCCAGCCCTGGAAATGCAGCTGGGATATAAAATATCATGGAATCACAGAATGGATTGGGTTGGAGGAAACTTAAAGACCAATTCCACCCCATTGCCATGGGCAGGGACACCTTCCACTGTCCCAGGTCCTGTGCAGCCTGGCCTTGGTGTTGATACTTCCAGGGCTGGGGCAGCCATCACCTTTCCCTATGATGCTTTGGAATTCAGGACCTGCTAAAGCAACATCTGCAGAGTCACAACAACAAACATAATTAAAAAAAAAAAAAAACACCCCACCCATCAAGTGCCTAAATGTAAAATAATCTGGTTTTAGCTGGCTGACCCATGGCTGACAGCACAATCTGCACTTAAGAGCAGAAGCCTCCCAAATCTCCCTGTTTTAAACCTAAACCCAGCCCCACAAATACCAGGGGATGAGCTAGTGTTATTGGTCTTTGCCGAGGCAAGAACGGGGCTGGCAACTGGAGTTCCACCGAGGAGCCATGGGGAGGCTGCGCCAGCTCAATCCCTCCCCAAAAAAAAAAAAAAAAAAGCCATTTTTAGTTTTTTAAGAGCTGGGGTTTGACTTTGCATGGGGAAAACAACGCAGCAGGTGTTTCCCCAGCCCCGGAGGGGCATCGCTCCCTCCGACCCGGGGTCGCTTGTGTTTGTTACCGCCCGACAAGTTCCCCGGGCCCTGGCAACAACCGAACGCTTTTGTTTTTTAAGTCTCCCGGCGGGGAGGCCATGTTAGCCCAGATCCACTGGATCCGGCCGGGATCGCTGCGGGACCCCGCGGGCTGTGGCTGCGATGTGTGAAACAAAGGATGAAATAAATGCCAGGGGTTATTCCCCCCCCAAACCGCGGAGTGTGAGGGACGGGACCCCGCCATAAACACTGCGCTGTTCCTCCCTCCCCGCTCTTCACGGGGATCAGGCAGGGCCAGCCCCGCACGACACCGGGCTGCGGCTGTCGAGAAACGTTAAAATACCGTTTAACGCTAATTTTGATCGAAAACCAGCCCCAGCTCCGGGCAGTAACGCAGGTGCAGCGGCTCAGAGCCCGGGCAGGCCGCGCAGCTCCGTGAGGCGCCGGGCAGCGCTGAGCTCCGCTCCCGGGCCGCTGGCGGGGAAACGGCCGCTGCCGCCGCGGCACCGCCCCCCATGAGCGCCGGGTCGCGGGATAGAGCCCCGGCTGCCGGTTCGGGGCCGCGGGCGGGACCCCGGCCCGCCACGGGAGCGGGCCCGGCCCTGCCCCTCACACACAAAATGGCGGCGGCGGCACCGCTCCCGCTCCCGCTCCGCCCGCCATAGCCGCCGTCCCGGCTCCGCCGCCCTCCCGCCAATCAGAACGCTCCGTGCCTCTGCGTGACGGCCCGGCGGAGCCAATGGCAATGCGAATAGCAGAGGAAGAGGCGGTGCGCGTGTCCGCCGCGAGGCATTGTGGGGGTTGTAGTCCAGATGCGCGCTGCGCTGGAGGGGCCGGGGCGGTGGCGGACTCGCCGCCCCAGGAGGCCCCGCGGGGGGCGGAGGAGGGGCCGGGCCCGGCCGAGCACCGAGCGCGGCCCCGGTGGGCCGGGAGGGCCCGTGGGGCTCCGGGAGGGCCCGTGGAGCTCCGGGAAGGGGGTTTGGCCGGGATGGCGACACCGAAACCGCCCCTGAGGGCTGCACGGCCTTGCTCGGGCGGTGTGTGGAGGCGGGGAGGATCCAGGGAGGGGCCGGGCTCGGGGGTGACCCCAGCGCCTCAGGGGGTGTTCGGTTCCAAGTGGGGTCTCAGCCCCAAACGGGGGTTCCTGCCTCTAGGCCTGGCCTGGCTAACGCCTCTGTCCTTCTCCAGAACCGGCCCGGGCAGCAGCAGGCACAGATGGGGATCACAGCGGACACACAGGAATCGCAATTAGATGGATCGCAATTAGCACACACAGCGCACAATCAGCAGACACGCGTCCCCTCAGCACGGTGAGGGAGCTCGGTGTGCTCAGGGGGTGGCAATTCTCCCCACAAATCCCTTGTCTGGTGACAGTTCTCCCCCCAGATCACCCGTCTGCCCAGCCCTCAGCTCTGCAGAGGGCTCCTCCCAGGTTTATCTGGCCTCCATCTCACATCTCAAGGAGAGAAATGACCCAAAGGGCAGAGTCCATGAGCTTTCCCAAGGGTTTCAAGGGGATTTTTCCCCACTGGTTGTGCCTCTTGCTGGCTGAGCCCTGTGGGGTGTGCACAGGGGGTTCAGTCAGCAGGAATTTTAAGGGAATGTGTCCTTGGGAGTTCAGGGCACGTAAAAGGCAAAAATAAGCAATAAATTTTGCAAATAAAAGGAAAGAAAACCCCACAAAAAGTCCCTCACTACAAACCTAGAAAGTCTCTCTGTTTAAAGTTGGTCATAGTGAACTCCCATTTTGTGGAGCAGGCTGGGCCCAGGCCCTGTCCCTGTGTGATTTTTGGGAAAAACAGTTCAGGGAATGAGGCTGACCAGCCCCTTGAAGCATTTGGAATTAAGTTCTGATGTTATGAGAAGACAAAGAGGTTTCAGAGGTTTGTTTTCTTTTATTTTCCTGGGCTGGTGAATCCTCAATCATAAATTCTCCTCCCCATTATGTGATTTTAATGAGTGGGGGTTAATTGTGCCAAATGTTTTCTGACCAGAGGGTTGGTGTTGGATATGGCCTGGCTGTTCCTAAATGGGAAAGGGGATGGGGAGGTATAAAATGGGCCAAATCCTGGGAATTGTGTGGGGAGGAAGGGGACAAATCCACTTCCCCCTGGACTGTCCCAGTATGACCAGTAGTAAGGGGGACAGAACCCTTTTTGCAGAGCTTGGGGGACTGGTGACATTGGTGCCACATGCCAGGAAGGGGCTTCCAGGCATGGGACCGGCTGTCCCTGGCCTCTGGGGGTTGTTCCTGTCCCCACAGGCCCAGGATGGGGACATTGGCCCTGTCACAGCCCCTCCAGAGGGTTTGTCCCTGTCCCCCACCCCGGTCTGCTGGCATCTCCCTGGGAGGCAGAGCAGGAGCTCTGGGATGCTCCTGGCAGCCCCTGAGCTCTCAGATGTTCTCCCTCTGCTGACCCACCCCTACCAACCAGAAAATATCCATTTCTGGGAGATTTCTGTATCAGGAGCTGTGACATCAGTCTCCAGCTAGTGCAGGTGGGGTTTGGCGTGTCCCATCTCCTGGGATTTTGTGCTTTCAGAGAGACAGAGCCTGATGACAGCCTCAGCCACGGGATCCTCTGCCTGCTGCTGCCTTCCCTGCCTGTTCCTTCCCTTCCCTGCCTGTTCCTGCCCGAAGCAGAGCACCAGGGGAGCACGCAGGCCTTTGGAGGAGCCAGGAGCAGCCTGGGGTGCTGATAACCCCCACACCTCCGGGCGTTGCGCTTATCTCTGAGCCCAGCTCTGTCCCGAGGCTGCCTGGAGGAGCTGGATCAGCCAACCCCGCACAGGGACAGGCTGATTCCCGAGCTGCTGCCAGAGGTAGTGTGGTTTATAGATCCAGATTGATTTATTTTCCCTGTATTTGGGTCTTTTCCAGTCATATTTAGCTCCTCCACACCTTGGAGTGTCTGGCTGAGCACAACTGCATCCCAAAGCCAGGGTACCACAACCCTTTCCACACTGTCAGGAATAATTTCGTGGATGTTTGCACAACCCTGATCCTGCAGAATGGGGTTTGACCCCAGCACTCAGCAACGAGGACCCAGCAGCATCCCAGCTCCTGGATCCCAGTGCTCCCAGTGCTCCCAGCAGGCATCAGCCATCACTCCCAGCATCGCACCCAGTTCCCAGGAATTCCAGCATTCCCAGGACCTATCTCCCAGTGCTCCCAGTGCACCCAGATCTCCACACCCGTCTCCCAGTGCTTCCAGCACCCATACTCCAGTGCTCCCAGCACTCCACATCCATCTCCCAGTGCTCCCAGCACTCCCGGTGTCCATCTCCCAGTGCTCCCATCTCCCAGCACTCCCAGTATCCAGCTCCCAGTGCTCCCAGCACTCCCAGTATCCAGCTCCCAGTGCTCCCAGCACTCCCAGTATCCAGCTCCCAGCACTCCCAGCACTCCCAGTATCCATCTCCCAGCACTTCTGGTGTCCAGCTCCCATTGCTCCCAGTGCTCCCATTGCCCCCGGTGCTCCCATTGCTCCCGGTGCTCCCGGTGCCCCCATTGCTCCCGGTGCTCCCGGTGCTCCCATTGCTCCCGGTGCTCCCATTGCTCCCGGTGCTCCCATTGCTCCCATTGCTCCCGGTGCTCCCATTGCTCCCGGTGCTCCCGGTGCTCCCGGTGCCCCCATTGCTCCCGTTGCTCCCGGTGCCCCCATTGCTCCCATTGCTCCCGGTGCTCCCGGTGCTCCCATTGCTCCCGGTGCTCCCATTGCTCCCGGTGCTCCCGGTGCTCCCGTTCCCGCCCGCGGGCGCTGCGGGGCGCCAAAACCGCGTGCGCCCGCCTGGCCCCGCCCACCGGCCCTAATGACGTCATGGCCACGCCCACAGGGCGGTGCCGCTCTCCGGCCCCGCCCAACCCGGAAGCGCCGCTCCGAGCGGCCCCGCCCCCGCCGTGTCCCCCCGTGTCCCCCCCATGTCCCCCCGTGTCCCCCCATGTCCCCCCGTGTCCCCCCGTGTGTGCCCGTGTCCCCCCGTGTCCCCCATGTCCCCCCGTGTGTGCCCGTGTCCCCCCCATGTCCCCCCGTGTGTGCCCGTGTCCCCCCGTGTCCCCCCGTGTGTGCCCGTGTGTGCCCATGTCCCCCCGTGTCCCCTCCCGCCCCTCCCGTGTCCCTCTCTGTGCCTCCGTGTCCCCCATGTGGCCCCAGACCTTCCCAGGTCCCCTGTGCTTCCATGTCCCTGCAGTCCCTGCTGTCCCACCGCCGGTGTCCCTCTGTCCCTGGAGTGCCCCCGTGTGCCCCCATGTCCTCTGTGTCCCCCGTGTTTCCCCGATGTCCCCTGTCCCCTGCACGTCTTCTGCATCCCTCCATCTGTTCCATGGCCTCTGTGGGCCCTTGTGGCTTCCATGTCCCTCTGTCCCCAGTGTCCGTTACCTTCCCTGTGTCCCCTTCATGTTGCCCTGGTCCCCCCAAGTCCCCTGAGTCCCCTCGTGTGTCCCCATGCCCATGGTGTCCCCTGTGCCCCCAAGGCCACAGTGCCCTCCATGTCCCCATCCCGGCTGTGCCAGAGGATCCCCGGGGCAGATGGGGACACCTTGATTCCCAAAGCTGGAATGGCTGCCTGGGTGTGCCTACTAATGATTAATTAAGCAGATTAATTAATTTTATAAGGCACAAGGAGATGGTGTCCGTGGTGAGTAAGGACATTTCAGATGGGCCACCTTCCCAAACCGGAGGCAAAGGTGCGGGACAGCGCGGGGCAGTGTCGGTAACGAGGATCGATCCGTGTCGATCCCCGCCCAGAGCCGCCGTTCCCCGCCGCCGGTGTCTCATGGCAGCGATGCTCCGTGCCCGGGGAACGCGGCTCCGGGGGGATTCACCCTCCGGCTGCTCCATCCCGCCGGGACGTGGGTGCTGCCAGCCCCCCACAGACCCCCCAGACCCCAAATCTTTCATTTCTCTCCTTTCTGTGCTGCCGTCGGGACCAGCGTCAGGCCGACACTGACATCAAGCGGCTGCCGGGATCCCGGGCGGGTCCCCGAGCACCGGGACTGCCCCGCACCGCCCCGGTCCCCGAGCACCGGGACTGCCCCGCACCGCCCCGGTCCCCGAGCACCGGGACTGCCCCGCACCGCCCGCCCCGGCTCACCCCGCCGTGCTCACGCTCCTGGCCCCACCGGCCACCCCCGTGTCCTGTGGTGTCCCCGCAGTCGATATCCCAGCGGGGTCCAGCCTAACGCCGGCGGCACCGCCGAGCCCGGAGCATCCGCGCATCGCTCGGTCCCGGGAGCAGAGGGACCCCCGGGCCCGGCTCTGCCCCGCCGCTGGCGAGGTCGCGGTGACAAAGGCACAGCGCTGTCGTGCTGACCCCGTTTGTCCCCTGCTCCCTGCAGGAGACCGCGGACTTTGAGCCCAGCCTGGGAGCGGCGCCGGGAGCCGTCCGGAGGCATCGCCCCAAAGCTCCCCGAGACCGCAGGTAACCCCAGGGGACACCCCCCTGTCCCGGCTGCTGTGCCACCGGGCTCCCCTGGCATTTCGTGTCCCTGTGCGGTGCCACTGCCTGATCCCCGCTCTGGAGCCAGCTCCGGGAGGAAATCACGGTATTCTTCCCACTTTAAACCTGGGCAAACGGCAGCACTGCCAGAGCTGCTGCACGCTCCTGCTTTTGGGGGATAAAAGCTGGGAAACACATTTTTCCTCCAGAACACCTGCTCTGGAGGCCCGGAGTAGATTTGCAGCTCCCAATTCACCTTCACCCCGCTTCCCCGAGCCGGGGCTGAGCTCTCCCGGGCCCTGGGCTTGTGCTGGGTACAGCGATGCTCCGCTGGGATATCGGCTGCAGGTGGAGCCGGGATGGGGTGGGGGCAGGTGTGGGTGCTCAACCCACCCATGGGTGGGACGGAGGCGGGGGTTGGCCGGGGCTGGGTCAGCTGCGGATTTAACCTGTGAGAGGCCCCAGATTCTGCATAGGGGAGGTCTGGGTGACCTCTGCCGTGTAATGAGGTGTGCCGGGTCTCTGCAGCCCCCCCTGCCCTGGGGTTCTTCTGCCCGAGCTCCGTGTTGCAGGCGTTGGGGTGCCAAGGGGGGTGTTGGGGCATGGGGACAGCTCGTGGGGGTTGTTTGTCCCCCAAGTCCGGAAGCGTGCTGCTGGGAAGGAAAGGGAGGGGACAACCCGGGCTGTTCCCAGCACGGAGTGGGAGGGATGCTCCCAGCTGTACCCCGAGACATCCCCATACGTGTGGTTCCAGCTGTCCTCAACCTCCAGCATCGCCCCTTCCCTCCCTCCCCAGCTTCCCAGCGGCTCTGCAGTGACAGGGAAAGGCCAGCGACCTGCAGGTGGGACTGGACAGTGACAGGTCAGTGCTGTGGCCCCCGGCTTGGGGTGTGGGTGCTGTTGCCCGACACCCTTGGGTGTCATTGTCTCTCCTCCCAGCCTTTCTGGGGATGGAGCGTGGAGGGGACGCGTAAGGAAACAGCTCCTTTGCCCTACAAGTGTGATTTTCCTGGGGATTTCCTGGCTGATGTAAGAGAGTGCACGGGAAAAACATCGGTCTGGAGCTGAGGTGCTCCTGGGAAGGGATTGTCCCTATCCAACAAGGGGCCTCCCTTTAAAATCTGGCTTGGTCCTTGTGGGTCTGTTGGGGGGATGGGGAGTGTGGCTGCTGGTGGAGTGAGGCCGGTGGTCTCCTGTGGCAGGGAGAAGGTGCAGAGCCCCAGGGAGCAGCTGGAGCAGAGATACGGCCATCGCCTGCCCCAGCAGCCCTGTCCCAGCCCGGGGGACACATCCAGCGCCTGTCCTGACTGTGCCAGCGCCCTGTGAGGAGCTGGTGGCACCACCATGTCCCAGGCAGGAGGTACAGCAGAGCCCTGGGTCTGTCCCCAGGGAGCCAGAGGGGACCCCAGCAATGGTGTGACCCCTGTCCATCCCCTCTATCAGTACCAATCTCCATCCCATCCTGGCCCCATTTCTCTTGGATTTTTTATCCTAAAAGCACCTTTCACCCCAAACCTGACTTGCAGGGTGCTGGGCTGCCCCAGGAGCTCCTGTCCCCACGTTCTCCCAGGTTCATCCACAGTGTGTGGGGAGGGTGGCTGGGGGATGGAGCAGGGGGGGGACACAGGAATTAGCATGGAGGGGAAGACAGGCCCCTGGCCCCCAAAGCAGGGGGGATCTCTGCATGGCCCATCTTAATCCATCCCCCAGGAGCTGAGGAGGCCTTTGAGCACCGTGACGTGGTCATCAACAGCCAGGACAAGGTTTCGGATGTGTACACACAGCTGGAGAAGCTGGGGGAGTGAGTGAGGGTCCTGTGTCCCCACCCCTGGGATGGCCCCTGGCTGTGGTGGTGGCTCCTCCATCCCTCATCCTCCTCCTGTGTCCCAGGGGGAAATTCGGGACTGTGTACAGGCTGCAGGAAAAGGCCACGGGCAGAATCCGGGCTGGGAAATATTTCCGGACCCGCACAGCGAAGGAGAAGCAGGCGGCGCGGGCCGAGGTGGAGCTGATGAACCTCCTGCACCACCCACGGCTCGTGCAGTGCCTCGACGCCTTCCAGGGCCCCGCCGAGCTGGTGATGGTGATGGAGTAGTGAGTGGGGGCAGTCAGGTTTGGAGGTGTGGGGCTCTGCTGGGGGAGCACTGAAGGTGGGGAGGGGTCCCTGTGCTGTGGGATGGATGGATGGGGAACCTGGTGACTCCAATGAGGTCCACCCCGAGTGCTGAGTCTGGGTTCTCTGCTGGGGCTTCCCCTCCTCAGGGCTGGTAGATCCCAAAGGGGTCCCCAGCACCTTGTTTTCCCCAGTGTGGAGGGTCCCCAGAACCTTGTTGTCCCCAGTGTGGAGGGTCCCCCAGCACCTTGTTGTCCCCAGAACCTTGTTGTCCCCAGTGTGGAGGGTCCTCAGCACCTTATTGTCCCCAGAACCTTGTTGTCCTCAGTGTGGAGGGTCCCCAGCACCTTATTGTCCCCAGAACCTTGTTGTCCCCAGTGTGGAGGGTCCCCAGCACCTTATTGTCCCCAGAACCTTGTTGTCCCCAGTGTGGAGAGTCCCCAGCACCTTGTTGTCCCCAGTGTGGAGAGTCCCCAGCACCTTGTTGTCCCCAGTGTGGAGGGTCCTCAGCACCTTGTTGTCCCCAGTGTGGAGGGTCCCCAGTGTGGAGGGTCCTCAGCACCTTGTTGTCCCCAGTGTGGAGGGTCCCCCCAGCACCTTGTTGTCCCCAGAACCTTGTTGTCCCCAGTGTGGAGGGTCCTCAGCACCTTATTGTCTCCAGAACCTTGTTGTCCTCAGTGTGGAGGGTCCCCAGCACCTTGTTGTCCCCAGAACCTTGTTGTCCCCAGTGTGGAGGGTCCCCAGCACCTTATTGTCCCCAGAACCTTGTTGTCCCCAGTGTGGAGGGTCCTCAGCACCTTATTGTCTCCAGAACCTTGTTGTCCTCAGTGTGGAGGGTCCCCAGCACCTTGTTGTCCCCAGAACCTTGTTGTCCCCAGTGTGGAGGGTCCCCAGCACCTTATTGTCCCCAGAACCTTGTTGTCCCCAGTGTGGAGGGTCCTCAGCACCTTATTGTCCCCAGAACCTTGTTGTCCCCAGTGTGGAGGGTCCCCAGCACCTTGTTGTCCCCCCAGTGGCAGGTGGGGAGGGCTCACTGCACCACGGGGTGCTGCTGTGGGGTGGATGGGGTACCCACAGCTCCTGGAGATAAGGGTGAAGAGATGCTGGGTTCTCTGCTGGGGCTTCCCCTCCTCGAGCCCCACAGCGTCCCCACAGCTCGTTGTCCCCAGCGTGGCAGGTGGGGAGCTCTTTGAGCGCATCGTGGACGATGACTTCGAGCACACGGAGCCCAGCAGTGCCCAGTACGTGCGGCAGATCCTGGAGGGGCTGCACTTCATGCACGGCCAGGCCATCGTCCACCTGGACCTCAAGCCCGAGAACATCGTCTGCGTCAGCCCTGACAGCCACTGGATCAAAATCATCGACTTTGGCTTGGCACGGAAGCTGGGTGAGCACCAGGGGTCTGGGCAGGGACTGGCACTGCCCAGGATCTGGCCTGGCACAGCAGCGAGGAGCTTGGTGACCTGCCTGGGACACCAGCTCTGGGCAGAGCTGTGTGTCCCAGTCCTGCTGCCTGTGGGTGTTTGGCACACAGAGGGGCTCTGGGAGAGCACCAAGAGCTGCAGGCAGCCTTGGAGGGTGGCAGCTCCTCCACCTGGGCTGTGTTGGTGTGTCCTCTGTGCCAGGGAGATCCCAACTGGCCTCCTGCATCCTCTCTGCAGCTCCAGGCACCCCTGTGAAGGTGTTGCACGGCACCCCTGAGTTCATGGCTCCAGAAGTGGTCTCCTTTGAGCCCGTGAGCTTCTCCACAGACATGTGGAGTGTTGGTGTCATCTGCTACATCCTGTGAGTGCCCTCCTGGGCTGGGCAGGCTGGGCTGGAGCGGGCTGAGCTCTCACTGATGCCCTGGGTCACCTCTGCAGGCTGAGTGGGGAGTCGCCCTTCCAGGGGGACACTGACATGGAGACCCTGAGCAACGTCACAGCTGCCCAGTGGGACTTTGAGGAGGAGACCTTCTCGGAGATCTCCCAGCACGCCAAGGACTTCATCAGCCAACTGCTGCAGAAGGAGCCCTGGTAGGGCCTGGGGTGGCTGTGGGCTGCTCAGCTGGGCTGGGTTTGGGAGTGCTGAGGGGATGGGTGGGGGAAAGCTCTGCCTTGGGTGGAGGGGGCACTCTGGGTGAGGGTGCAGGAGCCCCCCATGACCCCCCTGTGTGCTGCAGCCGGCGGCTCCCCAGTGCAGGGGCTCTGCTGCACCCCTGGCTGCAGCAGCCCCAGCCCAGCAGCCCCAAGGTGCTGTCCAAGGAGAGGATCAGGCAGTTCCTGGCGCGGCGCAAGTGGCAGGTACCTGCTGGGATGATGGGGACAGGGGGGTGCCTCTGGCTGAAGGGCTCAGTGTCTGTTCTCTTCCCTTCAGAAAACAGGGAAAGCCCTGCTGGCTCTCAAGAGGCTGGCCCTGCTGTCCCAGAGCTCGGAGGGGAAGGCATCAGAGGCTCAGGATGAGGAAGGTGATGGCCCCTGAGGCACCATTCCCAGTGCCTCCCCCAGCCCATTCTCTCTGCTTTGCCATCTCCACCTTCTGCTCCTGGGCAGCCTCCTCCTCTTTTTCTCCACCCTGGGTGCCCCTGAACACCCAGGCATGGCCCCACAGTGCCACTTCTCCTCCAGGGCCCAAGGTTCTCTCCCTCCTTATCCCTGTGGTGTGGTCTCTGGTGCAGCCCTGGACAGGTTCATCCTGCCCTGTGTGACCCAGAGCTGATCCCCATGGGTGCCTCCAGCACAGGGGAGAGGTTGGATCCAGCCAGCTCCTGACCATTCCCTCTGCCCATCTCCTGCAGGCCTGGGCTGCAGCCTGGAGAAGGAACAGCCCTCCAGAGCTCTGCCCCAACGAGGTGCCAACCCCTCGGAGCTGCTGACAGACCAGGAGGAGGAGGAGGATGGTGGTGGGAGCTCTGCAGCCTCAGGGCAGTGACAGCGTGGCCCTGTCACCCCCATCCTGGACCAGCTGGAGATGGGGATGGTGCCTCTCCAGCAGCTCCCACCGTGACCTGGCCAGCCTGGGGCAGACCCAGACCCCGCTGTGGGTGAGCTCTGGGGTCCCTGTGCTGCTGTCCCTGCCAGGCACCTGCCACCAATAAAGCACTGACCATCTTTGCACTCCCTGTGCTGGGCCTGTTTCCTCCAAACTCACTGGGACAGGTAGGAAAGAGCTGCTCAAGCTGTGCCCACCCTTTGGGAGCTGGCATCAGGCTCTTGCCCACCTGGACCATCAGCCTTGATATCTCCAGGAGTGATGGGCACAGCAGGCACGGGTATTCCTTGCTCAGAAAATAATTCCTTCTTAAAAGAGGAGGGAATTATGCCTTCCTTATCCTTTCTTGTCATCATGTCCTGAGCTCACATGGGCCAGGATCAGCTTTAAGGCCTCTGCTGTGTCCATTTCTGGGCCAACTCTGGTGCTGGTGGGGCTGGAAACTGCAGTGGGACCTCCAGCCTTGGCCTAAGGAGGCAGAACTTGGTGTTTGGGGAGGAACAAGGCCAGGCACTTGCTGAGGGACACCCAGCTGGGACAGAGATTGGGCTGGGGGTCCTGCTGGGCACTGGGTGACCAGTGACCATCAGTGTGCCCTTGGTAAAAGGTGGTGAGTGGCACCCTGGGCTGCAGGAGGGAGGGATCATTCCCAAAGTCAGTGAGGCCACCCCTGCAGCACCGTGCTGTGACCCCACTGCCACAGTGGCATGGACACACAGGGGACAGTTTGATAAAGGATGAGGGAAGCACTGGAGTTCCTCACCCATAAGGAATGTCTGGGAGAGATGGGATTTTTAGGGATGAGAAGGCTCAGAGGTATCTCATCAGCTCACATCAATACTGGGAGGAAGGATGAAACCAGGATCTTCTCAGTAGTGCCCAAGATCTGCGGGCACCACCTGAAACACCATCTGAACCTCAGGAAAACACATTTTTAATGCTGGTGGAGCACTGGCACACGTTGCCCAGGGAGGTTGTGTGCTCTTCATCCTTGCAGGTATTAAAAATCTGTCTAGGCACAGTCCTGGGGCTTGTCGGAATCTGTGGTGTTGGTGATTCTGAGATTGTAAAAAGTCTCTGTATTTCAGCCCCACTGCCAAAGCAGAAGCCATAATTGGTCTGTGCTGGTTTCAAGGTTGTTTATTCTGTTTATCTCTAACATGTTCTGCTGCCCTGCCGCAGCTCTGTCCTGCAGGGCAGCGTGTGGGGCTCTGCCCTCAGTGGGATGTTACAAACATTAAATACCACAAACTACCTGTGCTGGATTTACAATAATGTGCCAATATCTATAATCTACATTAAACATTGTGGCCCCAGCCTAAACCAACAGAAAAATGCCAACACCCCAGTGAAACATAGAGGGCATGAAGAAGGAGAAAAAGGACAAGACACACCCAATTCCTCCATTTTG
Source organism: Taeniopygia guttata (assembly GCF_048771995.1). NCBI lineage: Eukaryota > Metazoa > Chordata > Aves > Passeriformes > Estrildidae > Taeniopygia > Taeniopygia guttata. The sequence continues at coordinate 3,820,572 of NC_133052.1, read as the reverse complement.
TCCCTTCTGAATTTTTAATCTAGAAACCTAAAATTTTACTTTTTCACCCATGCCACACTTAATTATTACTTATATCAAACACTCAGAGCTTGTAATTCGTCCTGTAAGATTGAAAACTCTTTTCCATGGACAGAGACTGGGCCAGGGCAGGTTTGGGTTGGATATTAGGGGAAATTTCTTCCCCCAAAGGGTTGTCCAGCCCTGACACAGCTGCCCAGGGCAGTGGTGGGGTTTAACAGCTGTGTGGATGTGGCACTTGGGGACATGGTGGCCTTGGCAGTGCTGGGGAATGGCTGGGCTTGACCTCAGAGGGCTTTTCCAACCTGAATGATTCCGTCACTCCTCGCAGGGTCCAGCAGCTGTGAGAGACATCCTGACAGAACTCACCTGCTTCTTCTTCCTCCTCCTTTCAGCAGGAGCCGTGGATTCCCTGCTCCTAGCTGGAAAAGAAACTTCTTAGAAACAAATAAACAAACAAAAATATTCCACATTCTGCCCACAGCATTTCCCGTGCCAGAGAAGCAGAGGGAGGCTGAGGAACCCCTTTCCCACACATCATATCCTGGTTTTTACCCTCTATCTATTCCATGTTTTCCTCGTTACACAGATTCCAAACCCATCCCTGGGGAATGCACTGAATGTGCTCAAGCTGCAGATGATAAGCAAACACCAAGTTGCTATAATCAATCCCCTTGATGAGCTATTTACCATGTGACATTACCAAAATATTTCTGATTGGGAATGATGTTTATCTTCCTCTGTTTTCCAAACCCCTCGTAGCCCTGAAAATCCAAGTCCCAGGACTCCAGGCATGAACTTTTTCTCTCCTAACCTATATTTATATAAAAATCTGATTTACCTACAGAAGAAGCTTGTTTACTGACAGAAGACACATGTTCCTTCTGCTGCTTGCCACGGCTTAGCACATTAAAGTCTGTAATTCAGGAAGGAATGGAGAGTGAATTATACCTGGAACTCATTACAGCCACCAAGAAATTCAGCAGTGCTGAAAATAGAATTCTAATCTCAGATCTCAGAGGCAAAGGAATTAAGATCTTGTCCTTCCATCAAGACAGACTCTTGGGCTGACCTTCACTTCAGCCACACAACCCCAGAAAATGTCCTCAGATTCTCAGGGATGCTCCATGGGGGTGGAAAGGATGAGCGGTGTCATCTGAGGAATCTTGAGAAGTGGTTCCCACCTTATCTCAGGTGTCTTATCTCAGGAATTTCAGGTACCCCCAGGTCCAGCTCTTTGAGGAACATGAGGTGGGGTCAGCTGTCCAAACACCCTCAAATTTCTGAAGTTGCCTTCAGCCAGGGCATCAGATAACCTCAAGCTGCACAATCTAAACCTGGGAATACTTGTTTGGATGAGGGAATGTTGCCTGGGTAGCTCTAACACCAAGAAACAGGGTTTTTATGGACATGTAAATTCAGGGGGAAAAAATCCATCCCTGCCTGTGTTTTCCAGGGAATTGAAATGAATTAAGAAAACAGACTTAAGTGTCTGAAATCACCTTTAATGTAAGAAATCTAACCCTGGGCACATACTGAAGATGATATTTGAATGTGTCATTTCTAGAGTGTTTTTTTAAAGGACTTTTATCACAGGAAGTGACTGGCCCTGGGCTAACTGGAGGTGTCAGGTAAACACCCTCATGTACCAAACATCAGGAAAGCAGTGAAAGGAGAGAAGACACGAGGACAGGGTGGTGACAAGGGACCACATCCTTGTCCACATGGACAGGCCAGAGGTGAGGGTGGCTCCATGGAGGGAGAAGCTGAGTGTGCTGAAGGAACATCAGGAGCGCCTGAGCTGGGATGAACTCACCTCCCAGCAGAGCTCCCGGGGTGAAGAGCACAGCCAGGGCAGTGTCCTCACCTCCCAAAGGACCCAGCCAGGTTCTGAGGGGTCAGGAGGCTCTTTGAGGTCACAGACCTCCAGGAACTCCAGAAATTTGAGGGTGTTTGGACAGCTGACCTCATGTTCCTCAAAGAGCTAGACCTGGGGGTACCTGAAATTCCTGAGATAAGACACCTGAGATAAGGTGGGAACCACTTCTCAAGATTCCTCAGATGACACCGCTCATCCTTTCCACCCCCATGGAGCATCCCTGAGAATCTGAGGACATTTTCTGGGGTTGTGTGGCTGAAGTGAAGGTCAGCCCAAGAGTCTGTCTTGATGGAAGGACAAGATCTTAATTCCTTTGCCTCTGAGATCTGAGATTAGACTTCTATTTTCAGCACTGCTGAATTTCTTGGTGGCTGTAATGAGTTCCAGGTATCATGACCCACCACCCTGGAGAACAGCAGTGAAGTCCCCCCACCACCCAGGGCAGTCTGGGTGGTTTCCCACCCCCAGAGCCATCCCAGTGCCCAGGGCTGGGATGAGGAGTGGGCAGGAGCAGCCCAAAATCCAGCCTGGCTCCCTTTTGCAGCTCCATGCCGGTGGGGATCAGCAGGATCCAAACCCGAGGCTGTCCCTCGCTGTGTCACTCAGGATCTGGATGGATTTCGGTGAGGAATGTGGAACTTAGCAACTGCAAGAGAGCACTGATCTCTCCACAAAAGATGTGGATTGTGCAAAGCTTTGTGTTTCACCACGGAAGATCGTCGACTTTGGTTTTTTTTTTCCATAAGTGTGTTTTTAATGGTGTTATAGAATTTAATGACTAAGTTTTAATGGGTTTTAGTAATGCCTGTGATTCTTCTGTTCATTTTGCCGTTGTTTTTCAATGGCAAAAGAAAAAGAGGGAATTGTTGCAGCATTTCTGAGAGAGAGAGGTCATGATTTATGTTTGGAATGAGATGTGAGTAGCCCTCCCCATGGCCAGGAGATGGTACTGTTGGCCCAGCCCTGCTTCTGCTGGGGCTCAGAGCCTTTTCCAGCGAGGTCAGGGAGGTGTTCCTGGATGCTCCCACAGCTCTGAGATTCCATCCTGAACCTGCTGCCCAGAGCAGCTGTGGCTGCCCCACCCTGGAGGTGTCCAAGGACAGGGCTTGGAGCAGCCTGGGGTGGCACTGGCTGCTGTTTAAGGCCCATTCCAAACCAAACCATTCCATGATCTGTGATCCTGGTGTGCAGCAAGGTGCTCATGGAGGTGCCACACCCTGGAGTCCCCACAGTGCCCTGTCCCCGGTGTGGGATGGAGCCCTGGTCCCACACGTGGTCCAGGGGACAATATTCTTCTCCCTGGACACACCTCTGGGACCGCATCAGGATGTCCCTGTGCCCACAGAGCACTGCAAAGCCTTCCCTTAAAAACCTGCATGTAAAATATTTAATGAGACACTGAAATATTTAAGGGCAGAGATTTTGACTGCAAAATTCAGCCTTAGAATAGCAGAACAACCCCAAGTATGGGTGACCCCAATTTTGGTGCTGCTGAGCTGTCCATGAGTCCTCTCCCAGCTCCCAAATCCCCAGGGACAATGGGATGGAAACAAGGGAATGGTGCCTGCTGTCCTGGCGTGTCCCCTGCCCGGAATTTGGGGTTTGCAGAGGGTGGGGGAGGTTGGCAGAACAGGCCTGGTGCGTTCACCCGGTCCTTGTGGTGCTGTGGGTGACACCTGGGGACAGCTGGGGACACCTGGGGACAGCTGGGGACACCTGGCAGGTCCTGCCTGTCGGAACCCCGGCCTGGTTCAGGGGTTCCATGTGGTGGAAAGTCTCTCCTCCAACCCGTGCTTCCAAACAAAACTCTGCAGCCTCTTGTTGTTCGGTCTCAAGGCAGTTTATTGCAAGTTATCTAAAAGATTTTCTCCTTGAGCTGCTGTGGTTTGCTCACAGCTCAGGCAGAGGCACACACACACCCTGACATCCTCTCTGACTCCCGACTGCTTCTTCTCTCCCCCTCTGCCCAGGGCTGTGCTGTCTTTTATATGGTACATTACATGTTAAATGTTTAAGTTTGTCCCCAAAGCCTATTACCTATATTAAATGGTGATTTTCTATCTTTTATATGGTACATTACATGTTACATGTTTATAGTTTGTCCCCAATGCCTATTACCTATATTAAATGGTGCTTTTCTACTCTAAACCAACCTGTGAGTGCCAACATCACCAAGAACATGGAGGTGAGGAAGAAGAAAGAGGAGGAACAGCTCGCCTCGAATCCTGGGGTTCAGCAAACGGCCCCAAAACTCGCTGAACCCCACCCAGTCTTGGAGAATCTCACTGAATCTCACCAAACATCACCAACTTTTGGTGAAGCTCATCAAATCTCATCAAATCTCACCAAATTTGGATGAATCTCACCACATCTCACCAAACCTCACCAAATTTTGGTGAATCTCACCAAATCTCACCAAATTCTGGTGAATATAATGAAATCTCTCCAAACTTTGGTGAATGTCACCAAATCTCACCAAATTTTGTTGAATGTCACCACATCTCACCAAATCTCACAAAAAATTGGTGAACATAATGAAATCTCTCCAAATTTTGGTGAATGTCACCAAATCTCACCAAATCTCACCACATTTTGGTGAATAATGAAATCTCACCAAATTTTGGTGAATATAATGAAATCTTACCAAATTTTGGTGAATGTCACCAAATCTCACCAAATTTTGTTGAATGTCACCACATCTCACCAAATCTCACCAAAATTTGGTGAATCTCTCCAAACCTCACCAAATCTTGGTGAATCTCACCAAATTCTGCTGAATATAATGAAATCTCACCAAATCTCACTAAATTTATGTGAATGTCACCACATCTCACCAAATCTCACAAAAAAATTGGTGAATATAATGAAATCTCACCAAATTCTGGTGAATGTCACCAAATCTCACCAAATCTCACAAAAAATTGAATATCATGAAATCTCTCCAAACTTTGGTGAATGTCACCAAATCTCACCAAATTTTGTTGAATGTCACCATATCTCACCAAATCTCACCAAATTTTGGTGAATATAATGAAATCTCTCCAAATTTTGGTGAATGTCACCAAATATCACCAAATCTCACCAAATTTTGGTGAATATAATGAAATCTCACCAAATTTTGGTGAATATAATGAAATCTCACCAAATTTTGGTGAATATCACCAAATCTCACCAAGTTTTGGTGAATGTCACCACATCTCACCAAATAAATAAAATAAGCAAGCAATTAAACATAATAAAAATCTAAAATTAAATAAAAATAATGTATATAAACCAGTAATAAATTACTGTCGGATAAAAGGAAAGTCAAATAAAACGCCTAAATAAATATATACATGGAAAATTTAAAATAAAATGAATAATATAATGAAATAAGACTGAAATAAAATAGTTAACTAAAAGGTAATGAAATAATACATGCATAGAACATAAAAATGAAAGCAAAAATTGAATCAATAAATAGAATTAAAGTAAATTGAAAAATAAGAGTAAAATTAAATTAAATAAAGAAGGCAAAATAAAATAAAGAGAAAACAGGAATAAAAATGAAGTAAAATAACAAAATAAAGAACTTAAGAGCAATATTTGAAAAAATAAATAAAATTAAATAAAAATAAAATTTAAAAAAGAAAATACATTTGATTTAATATAATAAAAATTATTATTAATTAGATTTACTATTACATTTTATTTAATATAATATAAAAATATAATAAATTAATATAATATTATACATTATTATAATATAAAAGTAAAGTAAAATAAAGTAAAATACCAAAATACAGAACTTAAGAGCAATATTTTTAAAAATAAATAAAATTAGATAAAAATAAAAATAAAAATAAAAATAAAAATAAAAATAAAAATAAAAATAAAAATAAAAATAAATAAAAATAAAAATAAAAATAAAAATATAAATATAAATATAAAATATAAAATAAATTTGATTTAATACAATATAAATTATTATTAATTACATTTGCTATTCCATTTTATTTAATATAATATAAAAAGTAAGTCTAAAATAATAAAAAAAAACAAGAAATAAATAAAAAAAATGAATCCCCCGGGCTGCAGGTGCCGGGGCCGCCTCTGGCCCGGCCGGGGCGGGGGCCGGGGGCGGGCGCAGCTCTTAGCGCGGTCCCGCCCGCACAAGTTGCAAACGGCGGCGAGAGCGGCGGCGGGGACGGGCGAGGACGAAGCGCCGCTCGGTGCCGGGGCCGCAGCCCCGCCATGGGCAACGCGGCCGGGGGGCTGGAGGGGGGCGCGGCCCCGCGGGAGCCCCGCGACCACCGCCCGCAGCCCGGGGCCGCCCCCGCCGCCGCCGGCCCGGTGCCGCCCCCCCGGCAGCCCATGCCCGGTGCCGCCGAGCTGGAGGAGCGCTTCGGCCGCGTCCTGGTGAGCGGGGTCCGCCGGGAGGGACCGGACCTACCGGGGGGGCTGGGGGGGTTTCTACCATCCCTACCGGCATCGTTATCATCGTTGTAATGATCGTGTGTTACTATTCCGTCCTTCTGTTAATGATTTATTATTTAATTGATGTTCTTGTCACTAATGGTGACTGCCCCGCTCTCAGCTCACGCTCAGCCTGCCCCGGGATGACCCCCAGCCGCTCCCCTCTCACCTTGCGGGGGATCCATCCCCCAAATTCCCGGGGTGACCCCGAGTCCCGGAGCCCGGGCGGGCTCCGCCATGGCGGGATCGGCGGCAGGGCCGGAGCGCGCCGCAAGCAGCCGGGGCTGCGGATGGCGATGCTTCACTCACCTCCTCTTCCTCCTCTTCCTCCTCTTCCTCCTCTTCCTCCTCCCCGGCAGCGCTGCCGGCCTCCCGCCGGTGGATGGATGCAGCTCCCGGAGCCCTCGGAGCTCCGTCCTTGAGCGGGGCGGGCCGGCCGTGACCTTCTCCGGGCAGCGCCGGGTCCCACCACCCGCTCCAGCCCCTACCCATGCCCTCCCCAGAAATGCTGCGAGAAGAAATGATCGCTGCTTTAATCCCCTGGCGGAGATGGAGCCGTTTCACCGATCCCATGCCGTGATACCGGCACCCCGGGATCCGCTCTGTTGGACCCGCCGGGATCTGCTCGGCCCCGAGCACGAATTCCTTGGGAGTTTTTTCTCTGGTGGAGTTGATGGGATTCTCTGAGGGGCGCTGCTTGGCGGGACCCCCGGGACTGCCGCGGGACACGCGGGTGGCGGGTGGGGTGGCGATGCTCTGGTGGCTCCGCTGTCACAGCAGCGGGGCAGGAACAGACTCGGGGTGTTTCCGCTGTGAGGCCCCAGGAAGCTGCACTTTCAGCCGGGCTGGGCCCAGCAGGTTGGAAATCCTAAACCAAAAAATGATCAGAAAAGGGGAAAGCGCTGCTCCAGGCACTCAGCACCACCCTGTCTGCCTTCATCCCGAGGGAAAGCCCTTTTCCAGGAGAAGGGGCACCCAGGGGGCTGGACACGTCCCGACGGGAAGCGGGTGTCTTGTGAAAGCGGCTGTCCCAATTCTGCTTCCTCCTTTCACAGTCCCTTCCCCATTCTTGTGGCTGTGGGGGCAGCAGAATCCCGGGGGGATGGGGACAGGGGGTCCCTCTGCCCTCACCCACCACAAACACATTCCCTGGCTCTGGCTTCAACTTTTCTACCTCCTGAGCTCAGTGATGGAGCAGGTGGTGATGAGCTGGGAATCTCCTGGTGGGACAGGATCCAGACCTCACACGTTGCCGTGGTTGCAGTGATGCCATGAGAGCTCAGTGCAAATCAGTTTTGGGCTGGACATCCCAAATTGGGAGAGCTGCCGGTGCAAAGCCTTGGCAGAAAAGCCCAGGGAAGAGCCATGGGGATCCAATTGCTGCCAGGAAGGGGATACACCCATTTGGTGCCAAGAAATGGGAATTTAGTTTCCCAAAACTTCTCAAAAATTGGCTTCTTCCCAGCTGGGGCACTGTGGCAGATGCTGCTTTGGCAGAGCAATGGAAGGGTTGTCCCGTGCCAAGTAGTTTGGGATATGACAAGGTGGATTTTGGGATGGAGCAGAGGAAGAGCACCTTTGCTGCTGGGATAGGGATGCTCACATACCCTGCTTGAAGCAATCAGGATTCTCCCCCCTTTGCATGTCAAGGAGCATTAATTGGGACCATATAAATGGAATTGTGAGCTGAGGGGTGGTGGAGTCAAAATCAAACAGTGGCTGGCTGGGACGGGGGCGGCTCCAGCCGGGAGCTTTGCCTGGTGGGGGCTTTGCAGCCTCTTCTCAACCAGGAAACAGAGCTGGTCCTCATCTTCCTGCTGGATCCATCTCCAGCACGGTGGCCAGGGCTGGCTGGGGGATGCGGGGCTGCACCAGGGTGTCCCCAAGGGGGACCTGTGTCCTGGGTGGGAAATTGCCTGTGAGCCACCAGCTGCTGGGTCAGGGCCTGGGGAGTGTCCTGGTGCAGGAGCTGTGCTGCTGGATCCAGCCCTGGGCGAGCCAGGTCCAACCCAGCCCAGCCCAGTCCATCCCAGCCCAGCCCAGCCCAGCCCAGCCCAGCCCAGCCCAGCCCAGTCCAACCCAGCCCAGCCCAGCCCAGCCCAGCCCAGCCCAGTCCAACCCAGTCCAACCCAGTCCAACCCAGCCCAGCCCAGCCCAGCCCAACCCAGTCCAGTCCATCCCAGCCCAGCCCAGCCCAGCCCAGCCCAGCCCAGCCCAGCCCAGCCCAGCCCAGCCCAGTCCAGTCCAACCCAGTCCAACCCAGCCCAGTCCAGCCCAGCCCATCCTGGGGACTGTGTCTCCTCCTGCACCGGCTGTCCCCACCTGGCACTGGCGGGGTTTGGGTCTGGCTGGATCCCCGATGGGATGAACTGGTCCTGGCAGTGCCCCCAGCCCAGTTTGCTGCATGAGGGAGGTCAGGGAGCCCTGGGTGGGCCTGGTGCTGCTCTGTGCCTCACACTGAGCCCTGGGAAGAGGCAGGAGAACGCGTCCCGTGGGAGTCGGGGTCACTGGAGGGACACCGTGGGACAGCTGGCACTTCAGGACTGGGCATGTCCCAAACCACCTCAGGGGTGCTCTGTGGCCATGAGGGATGGAGCACCCCAGGAGTGGCACTGTTGGTCACTGGGCAGTGTTGGCCCTTCCTGCAGCTGGGGAGAGCCCCTGAGCCCCATCTGGGGCAGTTCCCTGCCCTGTCCCCTTCCCTGGGGCAGGATTTTGTGCCCGGTGCTGGGCAGGATTTGTGCCCACGTGCTGCCACGGCTTTCCAGGCAAGAGCTTGCACATCCCCCGTGCCCCAGAAACGGCACTGCCAGGGTTCAGCCCGGTTCACGCTCATCCTGCCGGGCTTTGTGGCACAAACACCTCCCCGGGGGATGCTGGAACGTTCTGTGCCAGCTTTGGTGCAGAGCTCGGCTCAGCCCGGCTCCGCTCGGCGCTGCCCGCTCACGTGTGGAGCACAAAGAGGTGTCTGACACCCAAAATAACCCCATCCCTGCCAGCCATGACAGCAAAAGGTTGTTTTGTACCAGAAAATGATGTTGGTGCTGCTTCACCTCGCCTGGCTCAGCCCACAGCTGAGGTGCCAGGCGTGGCTGGGATGGCCCTGCAGGCTCTGTGGCACTTTGTGGCACAGCAGGGTTTTTGGGGACGTTTGGTGGCACCTGCTCAGTGATGTGGTGGGCTGTGAGGTGCTGGGGAGCCCCGGGCAGGGCGGGATGAGGGAGCTGGGGACAAGTGGCTGTGGCTCCTCCATCCTTGTCCCCAAAGGAGGAAAAGGAGGGGAGGACCAAGTCCTTCCCCTGGCTCCTGTGGGTGCTTGGCTGCTGCCACATTATCCGCCCAGCCCCACATCACCCACTGTGCCCCACACCTCCCCCTCCCCGGCAGGAAACCAGAACCGGTTTCTCTGCGCTGCCTCAGCGGAGCCGCTTCCTCCCCGGCACCACCAGCCCACCCGGGACGGGACACAGCCACCACCCACTTTGTACCCAACCTGTGCCACATCCTGCCCGCAAGGGAGGGGCTGTGGGGCTGGGGCAGAGCCACCTCCGCGGGGACACCCTGCCCCACCCTCGTGCTGGGTCCTGCTTGGTCCACGTGTGATGGCTTCAAGCTGGTCCGTGTGGCAGCTGCCACCATGCCCTCCCTGCCCAGGGCACCCAAGGGTGTCCCACAGAGTGCCACGGGTGTGGCTGAGCCCTGGGTGGGTGTCTGGGTGCGTGGTCCCTCTTGGCACAGCGCTGTCCCTTGGTCTGATCCTCATCCACCCCAAGGATGGCAGCTCGGGAGCAGCAGTGGTGACAGCCAGGTGCTGCTGTCACCTTGCCCATCCCAGAACCCAGCCAGCAGCTCCAGTGGCTTCACAGCGAGGCCATTTCTGTCCCTGCAGCCTGGCTGTCCCCCTGCCCAGCTCTTGGTGCCAGCCCAACCCAGCTCCTCCCCACCCACTGCTCCTGGGTTTGGCTTCTTGTGCAAGCAGCTTGACAGGTCCTCCCTGGAGGAGGTGGAGAGGTTTCTGTTCCTGCCCACCTCAGTGGGACCTCTCCCCTTGGGCCTGCTCTTCTGTGGGCAACCAAAGCCCTGGGAGATGCCTTCCTGCAAGGATGTGGTTGTTCCAGCATGGCATGCACCCCACGTTCCCATCCTCCTCCTCAGGGAACCCCAAGACTGAGATTTAGGGGTGGCCTGGGGCTGTGCATTGCTCCACATGTCATCGTGCCAGCCTGCAGGTGCTCTGCATCAACAAAAATTGAGTCTTTCAGCAAAAAAATCACCTGTGAGCCGAGCTGAGCTGCACCTGGCCCAGGCCAGGGTGGGTGTCCCATGAAGGTCACCCCGTGGTGTCCCCAGCAGAGCAGCCCAGGGACAGGAGCTGTGTCTCCCTCTTGGCGGGGGCGGTTTCGGCAGCGCCGGTGCCGAGAGCGGAAACCACGTCACGTCCTGTGGGGGCTGGGGCTGTGCCATGGTGGCCAGGAGGGACGTGCCAGGCCCTGACATCATTGTCTCTCAACCAACACTGGTTTCCCCAGACGGGCTTGTCACGCACCTGTGGAGGGGGGGACTCAGGGGTGACCCCTCAAGCACAGCTCAGGCTCCTGGGTCCCTCAGTTGTGTCACCAGTGGTGTCCCCATCCCTCACCCCAGGACTGTGCTGGCTGAGGCTGGGCACAAGGTACACCCATGACATGGGGGGATGTGTCCAGTTCTTCCTCCTGTCCCCCACCAACACTCGCTGCCCACCCCTCCCCTCAGGTGGGGACATCACTGGTGGGTCCATGGGATGCTGACATCCTGGGAACAGTGGTGTTCCCAACCTCCCAGGGCTGTCCCCATCATCCCACCAGTGTCCCCATCCTGAGAATGCTGCTTTCACTTTTCCACCACGATCCCATCCTCCCACCCCTGTTCCCATTGTTCCATCCCCATTGTCCCACTAGTGTCCCCATCTTCTCACTGGAATCTTCGTGTCCCACCAGTGTCCCCATCCTCCCACTGGTCCCCATCTGCCCCTGCTGAGCAAGGACCCCCATGCTGGCTGAGCAGGGGGTGCTGCATCCCAGGGGTGTTTTTGGGGTGACCCCCAGCGCTGACACTCTTCCCCCACAGAATTCCATGAACCTGCCCCCGGACAAGATGAAGCTGCTTAACCAGTACGACAACGAGAAGAAGTGGGAGCTGATCTGTGACCAGGTGAGGTCCAGGCTCGCCGCGTCCCCAGTGCTGTCCCTGTCCCCAGGTGCCACTTGTGGCATGGTTTGGGCATCAGTCTGTCTGTAGCAAGCGCTGACATCCATCTCGTTACTGACACAGCACCTCATTAACCTCATTAAGCATTGATGCAGTTGGGGTGGGGACAGGGACGCTGTGGCTGCTGTGGGGACAGTGGCATGTCCCCGTGCCACAGCAGCTGGCCCGGTTTCAGCCTCTCTCTGGCGCTCCTAGGAGCGTTTCCAGGTGAAGAACCCTCCGTCCGCCTACATCCAGAAGCTGAGGAGCTACTTGGACACAGGGGGTGTCAGCAGGAAGGTGAGGGGTCCCTGTTGCACCCCGGTCCCCTGGTCCCCATGCCAGGCTGGGCACAGGGACAGTGCCAATGGCTGTCCCCATCCCACAGTTCAAGAGGCGAGTGCAGGAGTCGACGCAGGTGCTCCGGGAGCTGGAGATCTCCCTGAGGACCAACTACATCGGGTAAGGGCGGGGGTGGCATTGTCACCCAGCCACTGCCACTGCCTCTGGGAGGGGATGGACGTGCTGCTGGCTCTGGCTGGAGGGTGACAGCAGGATGTGGAGCCTCATCCTGCCCCCTTAGGAGGGCTCTGATGGGAGGCTGGGGGTGCTGAGGCAACTGGGGGGGCTGGGGGGTCTGAACCCCGTTACGTCTCTCTGGTGCTGTCCTGACGCCTTGTGGGGTGGTGGGTGCCCACAGTCCCCAGGGCCAGGCTGTCCTGTCCTGGTAGAGGTGGCAACAGTGGCAGTGGTGGCAGTGGTGACAGGAGAGCCCCTGGGCTGTGTCCCCCATAAATCAGGTTCACCGTGGCACTCACCTGGCCTCAGAGGAATGCCAGCCCATGGTGCCACCTCATGTCCCCAGCATGTTCCACCCTTGCTGGGGAACTCTGAGCAGGGGGTGGCTCTGCTGAGTGTCTGGGCACAGGGGGAGAGAGGATGTGGGGGTTGGCAGAGCCCACTAACCCTCTGCACCCTCCAGCTGGGTCCAGGAGTTCCTCAACGAGGAGAACAAGGGGCTGGATGTGCTGCTGGAGTACCTCGCCTTTGCCCAGTGCTCTGTCGCGTACGTCCCCAGCGGGTCCCCTGTCCCCAGGGCTGGGGCTAAGCAGAACATCCCCGACATCCCTGAGGGTACCCCGTACTGGGGTGCCACATCTCACCCGTCCCCATGTCCCCACGGGCCACCAGGTACGACATGGAGAGCGCAGAGAGCAGCCCCGGCTCCGACAAGGGCAAGGAGCGGTCGCTGGAGGATCTGAACAAAAGCTCGTCTCCCACGCAGGGCTCCTCCAAGGCGCGGCCCCTCACTGTGAGGTAACTGTGCCACCGTCCCCGCTGTCCCCTGTCCTTGTCCCCTGTCCCTGTGCCGTGTCCCGCTCTCGCCTCGCTGCACCCCGGCCGCACCGCGCTTGGAGAGGGGCTTGGCAGGGGGACTCAGGCCCGCTCCTAGAAATGGGCACCCATCGCTGCTGGGAGGGTGGGGACAAAGCCACATCCCCCGTGTGTCCCCAGGCACCGCGACCGTGCTGGGGTCAAACCCCAGGAACAGAAAAAAATTGGGCGTGTTGGAGATTTTGGGGCAGCAAATCGCAGCCCCCCGATTTAAAGCCGGGCAGAGGGACGGGCCTGTGTCCCCCCAAGCCGGTCCTGGTGGCTGGTGGCTCTCGCTTGGTGCCCCCTCTAACCCCGCTCTTCTCTTGCACGCTGCCGGGGACGCGCTGACGGTAGGTGACGGGGCACTGGCGGGATGGGGACACCCCACGGGACCCCGCTGTTGGTCACCGGTACCGGGGACAGGACCTGCGGGGCATCCCCGGTGGGCGGGGGGTCCCAGGGACACCCCACCGCGGTCACCCCACGAGCTGTAACGCGGCACCCCGGGGCCCGCGGGGGTCCCTCGCCGCCTGCCAGCAGCTCTGGAGGAGCCGGGGTGTCCCTCCCAGCCCCAGGGACAGGTCAGGAGGGACGTGGCACCCGCAGGGGGTCCCATCCCTTGTCCCCGGGTGTCCCCGTTTCTCCCTCCTGTCCTGCAGGCTCTAACGCGCCTCCAGCTGCTGCCTCTCGAACCAGCACATCCACACCCTCCTCCGCCACCTTCACCCCAGCGTCCCCTGCGGTGCCCCGGGCAGCGATGGGGACGGTGCCCCCAGGTCACCCGGCAGCTCCTGCCCGCCCCGGTGAGCCTCCGAGACCACCCGTGTGGCCCCAAACCCCCCCAGCCCACATCACCCCCCAGCCCCAGGGCTTCTAGATGGGTTCATCCCGTGGGGTGCAGCCGCCCGGTGCCCCGGTGTCCCCCCGGTGTCCCCCGCTGCCGCCCCTTGCGCTGTCCCGTCCCCGCTTGGCGCTGTCCCCGCGGCTCCCCGGGCCCCGCTCACCGCTCTCCCCGCCCAGGCTGAGCTCCTCGCACGGCAGGAAGGCGCTGCGCAACTCGCGGCTCGTCAGCCAGAAGGACGATGTCCATGTGTGCATCATGTGCCTCCGCGCCATCATGAACTACCAGGTGCGAGTGGGCGGCATCGGGGATCCGCCTGGGGCTCCCCAAGATCCGCCCGGGGCTCCCCAGATCCTCCTGGGACTCCCCGGGATCCTCCTGGGGCTCCCCCAGATCCGCCCGGAGCTCCCCCGGATCCGCCCGGGGCTCCCCCGGATCCGCCCGGGGCTCCCCCGGATCCGCCCGGGGCTCCCCCGGATCCGCCCGGGGCTCCCCCAGATCCGCCTGGGGCTCCCCCAGATCCGCCTGGGGCTCCCCCAGATCCGCCCGGGGCTCCCCAAGATCCGCCTGGGGCTCCCGGGATCCGCCCGGGGCTCCCCCAGATCCGCCCGGGGCTCCCCCAGATCCGCCCGGGGCTCCCCGGGATCCGCCCGGGGCTCCCCCAGATCCGCCCGGGGCTCCCCAAGATCCGCCCGGGGCTCCCCCAGATCCACCTGGGGCTCCCCCAGATCTGCCCGGGGCTCCCCCAGATCGGCCCGGGGCTCCCCCAGATCCGCCCGGGGCTCCCGGGATCCGCCTGAGGCTCCCTGGGATCCTCCTGGGGCTCCCCCAGATCCGCCCGGGGCTCCCCCAGATCTGCCTGGGGCTCCCCCGGATCTGCCTGGGGCTCCCCGGGATCCTCCTGGGGCTCCCGGGATCCGCCTGGGGCTCCCCGGGATCCTCCTGGGGCTCCCCCAGATCCTCCTGGGGCTCCCCAAAATCCGCCTGGGGCTCCCCGGATCCGCCCGGGGCTCCCCCAGATCCGCCCGGGGCTCCCCCAGATCCGCCTGGGGCTCCCCCAGATCCGCCTGGGGCTCCCCGGGATCGCCTGGGGCTCCCCAAGATCCGCCCGGGGCTCCCCGGATCCGCCTGGGGCTCCCCGGATCCGCCTGGGGCTCCCCGGATCCGCCTGGGGCTCCCCGGGGTCCACCTGGGGCTCCCCAGATCCGCCTGGGGCTCCCCGGGATCCGCCTGGGGCTCCCCAAGATCCGCCCGGGGCTCCCCAGGATCCGCCCGGGGCTCCCCCAGATCTGCCCGGGGCTCCCTGGGATCGGCCTGGGGCTCCCCAAGATCCGCCCGGGGCTCCCCGGGGTCCACCTGGGACTCCCCCAGATCCACCTGGGGCTCCCCCAGATCCTCCTGGGGCTCCCCCGGATCCTCCCGGGGCTCCCCGTGATCCTCCTGGGGCTCCCCCAGATCCGCCCAGGGCTCCCCCGTATCCGCCCGGGGCTCCCCGGGATCTGCCTGGGGCTCCCCCAGATTCGCCTGGGGCTCCCCCAGATCCGCCTGGGGCTCCCCCAGATCCGCCTGGGGCTCCCCAAGATCTGCCCGGAGCTCCCTGGGATCTGCCCGGGGCTCCCCCAGATCCGCCTGGGGCTCCCCTAGATCCGACTGGGGCTCCCCCAGACCCGCCCGGGGCTCCCCGGGGTCCCCCCGTCCTCGGTGGCAGCGCCGGGGTGGACCTGGCTCTGCATCCCCTGGCTCTGAGATGTCCTTGCTCAACCTCCTGCCTGGTGGGGACGTGGCATGGGGGTGTCCCACCGTCCTTGAGTGTCTCCAGGGGGACACACGACCCCATGAATGCTCCTTTCCCCTCCCCAGTCTGGCTTCAGCCTGGTGATGAACCACCCAGCCTGTGTCAACGAGATCACCCTGAGCCTCAACAACAAGAGCGCCAGGTAGGAGCTGCTCTGCCCCCCGTTGTCCCTTGTCACCCCCATCCCCTCACCCGCCCCCCAGCCCCCTCACACCTCTGTCTCTGCAGGACCAAGGCTCTGGTGCTGGAGCTGCTGGCCGCTGTCTGCCTGGTCCGAGGTGGCCACGACATCATCCTGGCTGCCTTTGACAACTTCAAGGAGGTGAGTCCCCAGCAGGGACACCCGGTCCCCACATGAACATCTGTGCCCCAGCTGGGTTTGTGCCTCGGTTTCCCTGGGTGTGGCAGAGCCCTGCACCACCCTCAAATCTCTGGCTCGCTTGGGGATGTTCCAGTCACTGGGCTTGATGTCCCCATGCCACCATGTGTCCCCAGGGCCATGTCCCAGCTGGGCTGGGTGCCTGGCAGCACCAGTCAGGGTTGGGATAGTGTCACCAATAGATACCTGCTGTCCTGTCACCCTCCTGGGTGTCCCCTGGCCATGTCCTCCCTGGCCTTCAGCCCCCTGTTCCCCCCCAGGTCTGCGGGGAGAAGAACCGCTTTGAGAAGCTGATGGAGTATTTCCGAAATGAGGACACCAACATTGACTTCATGGTGAGTGGCTGCTGGGGCCCGTGCTCTGCTGTCCCCAGGGCGTCATGTCACCAAGGCTGCTGCCGTGTCCCCAGGCCATTATGCCCCATGAACTCCTTAGCCACCACACTGTCCCTATGGCATCGTGTCCCAAGGGATGCTGAACCACAAAACTCTCCCCCAGGCCACCATGTCCTCAGGGGCTGCTGAGCCACCGTGCTGTCCTGGGGGTGGCATGTCCTAAGGGCTGTTCTGCTGTCCCCAAGTCTTCTAAGCCACCAAAGTGTCCCCAGGCCATCACATCCCAAGGCATGCTGAGCCACCAAAGTGTCCCCAGGCCATCACGTCCCAAGGCCACCGTGCTGTCCTGGGGGTGGCATGTCCCAAGGGCTGTTCTGCTGTCCCCAAGTCTTCTAAGCCACTATACTGTGCCTATGGCATCCTGTCCCCAAGGGCTTCTAAGCCACCAAAGTGTCCCCAGGCCATCACGTCCCAAGGCCACCGTGCTGTCCCCAAGCTACCATGTCCCCAGGACTGTGTAAACCCCCATGCACTTCCCAGGGGCACCATGACCCCGAGGGCCACCAACCCCCCATGCAGCCCCACGAGCCACCGTGGCCCGTGCTGAGCCGTGTCCGCACAGGTGGCCTGCATGCAGTTCATCAACATCGTGGTGCACTCGGTGGAGAACATGAACTTCCGCGTGTTCCTGCAGTACGAGTTCACCCACCTGGGGCTGGACCAGTACCTGGAGGTGGGTGATCCCGAGGGTGGGGGTGCCAGGGGTGCTGCTGGCACCCACGGTGACGCCGGCTGTCCCTGGGCAGAGTCTGCGCCTCACGGAGAGTGACAAGCTGCAGGTGCAGATCCAAGCCTACCTGGACAACGTCTTCGACGTGGGGGCCATGCTGGAGGACTCGGAGACCAAGACGGCGGTGCTGGAGCACATGGAGGAGCTGCAGGAGCACGTCAGCCAGGTGGGCCGTGGGCGCGTGGGCAGAGCCGCTGACGCAAACCCCGAGGGAGGGATGAGGACGGGGCTGAGCGGCGGCGCCTCGTCCCCCACAGCTGACAGAGAAGCTGCAGAATGCGGAGAACGACTCCATGGCCAAGATAGCGGAGCTGGAGAAGCAGCTGAGCCAGGCGCGGCGGGAGCTGGAGGCGCTGCGGGTGAGCTCTGGGGGAAGGCTGGGGCTCAGGGAAAGGGCTCCCAGGGGTGCAGAGGGACACCAGTGACCCGCTGGTGGTTGTCACCCGTCCAGGAGCAGCTGAGCCCCCCGCGGCCGCCCAGCCCGCCGTCCCCCCAGCCCCAGGAGTGCTACCGGCTGGCGCTGGAGCGGCGGCTGGCGGAGCTGGAGGAGAAGGGGCTGGTGCAGATACTGCGTGGGCCCGACGGAGACGTCGCCATCGAAATTGTCCCCGTTGTCATAGAAACCCCCGCAAGCCCCGTGGCTTCTGGAGAGGCCACTGCCACCACCGACACCACCGCCACCTGCACAGGTAGCGTGGGTGCGAGGGGATGTCCCCTTCCCGGTGCCAGGGAGGGGTGGCAGCGAGTCTCCGGGCACAGAAACTGAGGCGGGGGCGTGGGGATGTGCCCGGGGACTCAGGGTAATGCGGTGGCAGAGGGAGGGTGGCGGTGGCACCGTGCCCTGCTGTGTCACCGTCTCACCCACATCTTCTTTCCCTTGCAGATGCTCCGGCTCTGGCTCCAGCCCCACCTCCCCCACCAGCGCCTGCTGCCCCCCCGCCCCCACCCCCTCCACCCCCCCCACCTCTGCCGGGGGCTGAGCCCATCCCTCCCCCACCCCCCGCCCCCCCTCTGCCCGCAGGCACTGCCCCCCCCCCAGCTCCCCCCCTCCCGGGTGCCCCAGTGCCACCACCCCCCCCACCGCTCCCGGGGGGGCCGGGGGGCTCCGTGCCTCCCCCACCCCCACCCCCACCCCTCGGTGGGGAGCCCCCAGCCGGGCCGGGTGCGCCCCCCAATGCCAATGGTGCAGGTGAGTGTGGCCCAGGGATGTTCTCCAGGAGGGGTTTGGGGCACCCTGGGGTGGGTTTGGGGCACCCTGTGACATGCCCCCCCTCGCTGTGACCCCGCAGTGAAGGTGAAGAAGCCGATCCAGACCAAGTTCCGCATGCCCGTCTTCAACTGGGTGGCCCTGAAGCCGAGTCAGATCGACGGCACCGTCTTCACCGAGCTCAACGATGAGAAGGTGCTGCAGGTGAGCACAGGGACAGGGCCCGGGCACAGGGGGCCTGAGGTGGCCATGCTGAGGTGGCCTCGTGCCCACCCTGCGCCCGCCCGCGGTGCCCAGGGCTGCAGGAGGAGCTGGAGGTCGGGAGAAGTCCTTAGCACCATGGAGAGGGACACGGGGTCAGGCGTGCCTCTCCTCTCCTTGTCCCTTTGCTCCATGCGCACCTTCTTCCTCATCTCCATCCTCTGCTCCCCTCACGCCGTCCTTACCCCTCCCTGTCCCTGTACTTGTCCCCTGTTCCATCCTCATCCCCCCTTGCTCCTCACCCTAATCCCGCTCCTCTGGCCCCGTCCTCACCCCAATGTCCAGCGCCACCTCCCTGCCGTGTCCACAGCCCTGTGTCCCCACAGGAGCTGGACATGAGTGACTTTGAGGAGCAGTTCAAGACCAAGGCGCAGGGCCCCGCCCTGGACATCAGCGCCCTGAAGGCCAAGGCCACGCAGAAGGCGCCCAGCAAGGTGACCCTCATGGAGTCCAACCGGGCCAAGAACTTGGCCATCACCCTGCGCAAGGCTGGCCGCAGCATCCAGGACATCTGCACGGCCATCGAGACGTGAGTGCTCCCCCGGGCTGGGCAAGGGGGGATAAGGTCAGGCACAGCCCAGCAGGAGCGAGGGGTGGGATGGTGGAGGATGTGATGGGACGCAGGGATTGGTATGGGGAGAGATGGAGGGATGGGAGGGTCAGATACGGGGAGATGGAGGGATGGAAGGATCAGATATAGGGAGATGGAGGGATGGAAGGATCAGATATGGGGAGATGGAGGGATGGAAGGATCAAATATGGGGAGATGGAGGGATGGAAGGATCAGATACAGGGAGATGGAGGGATGGAAGGATCAGATGTGGAGAGGTGGAGGGATGGAAGGATCAGATACAGG